>NW_006271975.1:1879024-2065975 GCF_000225605.1 Cordyceps militaris CM01 | reverse complement strand
TGCTGCTGTCCGTTTGCTCCGTGTCCTTGCCTGGGGCATTCGTGTTGCTGCTGCTGTCCGCTTGATTCGTGTCCTTGCTTGGATCCTCTTTGTCCTTGGTCGGATCCTCCTTGTCCTTGGTCGGATCTTCCTTGTCCTTGGTCGGATCTTCCTTGTCCTTGGTCGGATCTTCCTTGTCCTTGGCCGGATCCTCCTTGTCCTTGGCCGGATCCTCCTTGTCCTTGGCCGGATCCTCCTTGTCCTTGGCCGGGTCCTCCTTGTCCTTGTCTTCAGGTTCCTTGTCACCGGCATCTGCCTCAGGTTCGCCCTTGAGCTTTTTCAAGCTGTGCCTTTACCTGCGTCTGAGTTGCCGCCACCTTGGTCAGACTCTTTTGCGTGGCCGAGATTTGCGATTCGAGAAGCGTCGCCTCCAGCTGCTTGAGCTTCAACACATCACGGCGGTCGAGTTTTCCCAGCTTGAGGGGGGGCGCACTGTCCGGGTTCGCCTTCAAGGCCTTGAGCGCCTCCAGGTCCTTCTGGACCTTGTCGGCTACCTTGTCGATCTTGACGACAATCTTCTCCGGTTCGATGTAGACGTTGTTGGCAGACGACGCCTCCTTCACGGCCGCGTCAAACTTGGTCTTGTAGTCCTCTGCCATCTTTTCGTCGGCGGCCAGCTCGGCCGACTTGAGACTTGCTCGCGCCGTGTTGTACTGGCGGAACGTGTCCAAGTTGTTCTCGATAAACAGCCAGTCGTTGTTCTTGATGGTGTACTCGACCGTCTGCCGCGCAATGGCTTGCATGCTCTTCAGCGCAGCCGAGGCTTTGGCGCTGGCCGCCTCCACGTCTTGGACAGAGGCAGCCCTCTCGGCCTCGGCAACGGCGGCTTCCGAATCCTTGACGAGTTGCTCTGCCGGCTCTTTGATCTTGAGCAGCTCCGTCTCAGCCGGGGCATACTTTTCGCCGACAACATTGGCCCACTTGCTGTAGTCAACTTTGTGCGTAGGCAACTCCAGCTGCTTCTCTGGGTCCTCACAGTTGACCACGATATCTAAGCCACCACCCTTGGAGTTGAGCAAATCATTGGGGATCATCATTTGAAGCGTCTCTTTGCCCACTAGATCGACAACAGCCATCCGAATAGTCTTGGCGGGATTGAGAGACAGTCCCTTGAGGTAGTTCTCAGGGCGCGGCTTCAATGGAGTAGTCCACCAGTCTGGCCTAGGAATCCAGGCCTTGGGTATCTTGTCAAACGCCTCGGCATTGGCGAGGATAACACAGTTCCTGTTGAAAGCGCCTCTGGTTAGTCCGTTTTCCTTGAGTGGGGGTATAGAAAGCATTACTTTGAGGGTTGATCTTTTCCTCCCTCCCATGAACCCAGTTCATCAGAGGTATAAACTCCCTGTCCAAGTTGGAGGCCACCTCTGCCATCGGAAGGGGTAAGTGTATTTCCGGCCTTTTTGTATAGCTCAGCTTCATCCTATAATCCCACACTGTTAGAACATGATGCTATAGAGTAGAGAGAATGAAAGGGAGAAGCTACCGGTATCGTTGAACCCTTGTTGTCAATATTCTGGCAAAGGACCTCGGCCATGAAGCGTATTATGCGTCCAACTCAACGTACATCTCAGTGCATTCATACTTGAAATCGTATCAACGATGCAACTATGGCTAGCTGGATAGGCCATGCCATCCTCATGCAAGACAGTATAAATATAAATACAAGCCATCCAGTCTCTCCGAGAGAAGACATCCGACTCAACAGAACCATCACCTCCAGTATACAGACTGATTTCCACCCCTGCATCCTCAGCACGAAATTTTGTCAAGATGACCAAGTTGTCCAATATTTTTGCCACGCTTTTGCTCGTGTCCAAGGCCATTGCTCAGAATGGCAGTGGTTCCCCTGTTAGTGAAACATCCATCGCCATATTCTTTCCCTACACGCATCGCACGCAAAAAAGCTAACATGAAAACATCATTGACCAGGACAGCGATGCGCCAGCCAGCGGAGGTAGCAACAAGGACATTGAAGCCTCGTGCTCCACGCCAGAGTGCTTCGAGGGCAAGACGCTGACCTACTACATTGTATACTCTGCCGAGTGTACCGGCCGGGACCGCCACCCGGAAGAGGTGTGCCTGGGATCCGACGCCTGGTGCAGCCACGGCAACCGCAAGACGCTCTACGGCTCTGCAGAAAAGTGCCTGGCGCTCCGTCCCAAGCCGGCGGCCAAGGCCCCGTGGCAGCCCAAGGGCGGCGCCGATTGCGGCGGCGCCGAGACGGAAAAGTGTCTCGGCACCAACGCCGCGTGCAGCAATATTGAAAACGAGGTCCTCGTGGCCGAGGCCGTCAGCTTTGACCTCGACGTGTTTGAGAAGCTCTGCCTCGATCAGCGGGCCAAGCAAGGCGACAGCAGCCCTCCGGAGCAGGGCGCCGCCGGCTCGCCGCCCGCGGGAGACGCGAAGCCTCCGCCGACCGAGGGCAGCGCCGAGGCGCCCGCGCAGCCGCCTTTGCGCTGCCCGACTCCGAGGGCTGCTCCGCGCCCGGCGCGGACGAGGAGCCGTGCCTCGGCAGCGTCGCGTGGTGCGAGAAGCACGGCGAGGGCGGCAAGAACGCCTGTCTCCTGGCCCGCGGCCTCGACCTCGCGGCCTTTGAGGCCGCCTTCCGCAAGGGCGTCGTCGCGCCCGTCAAGGAGGGCATCCTCACCTGGGCCCAAAACGTCACGCGCAACGCCGCCTTTCGGGAGATTCTGCTCAACTCGACCGCCGAGGCGGCGCAAAAGACGATTGCGACGGATCTGTCGGGGTACATGGACACGGTCAAGGCTTCCCTGGAGAAGCAGGCGCTCGAGGGCCTGCGCAAAGGACTTGAAAAGTATGCAGGACAGAAGCTTTTCTAGGCTGAGGGGCGAGATGGGAGGATTGCGGCTTGTGAGAAGGCTAGTCGTTGCTGAGGGGAGCTTGAAGATGACATCCGTCTAGGTACGGGCGAGAATAGTAGCGCGCTCGTCAGGGCCATTTTCTTGCTAAATTCAATATGAACTCGTCCTTCACGTAGCTTCTCTGTTCGTTCTACTTCAATTTCTTTCAGAGTACGATTAGTACGTTGTGAATTCTTATTGCTATTTATTGTGTCAGTCTGGTGGCATGCTGACTTTGTCTGGCTCGAACGGAGTCGGCGGTTTTCCTGATCCCTCCAGGAGTACGGGCGTCACTTCAAGGCCATCGTCAACATGAAAATTCATTTCATCTCAAAGCAACACGAGACTTTCTTCCAAATCTGGGTGAATTGAATGCATGTATTCTACAATGGCAACTTCGGCGTGGACGCACATCTCGACTCGTTGAATAGCTTTGTTGTCCGCTCAGACCCAGGTCTCTCTCAGCTTCACACGGGGCAGCGAACAGCAAAAGTGCTTCGCTATTCACTGACCTAAAGGCAGGGTGTCATTGTTCTCACTCTGGTGTTTCTATTCGGTGTCCATCCCTCTACTTGCTCCAGCATTTCGCGAAGAAGCAGGTGTCGAAAGTAGGAATGCAGCAAGCAAGCTCTTCAGCTACATCAATCACATTTCCACGCCGCGTAGCCTCGACTTTGCCCGTCTGTATTCACATTCACTTCTGTGGATATTAATTCGTCTGTTTCTTTTTATGTCGTCATTCGCCCATCCTGTCTGTGGGTAGTGTTGCCACGCTGCCGGAACGGAAGCGAGGACCTCGGCCAGGGTATCGAACAGGGCGTAGAGTAGAGTCTGGTGATTGATCCATTATTTAATTGTACATTTTATCTGCTGTTGGTGGTATCAGCTGCGTTACCATTTTTGCTCCTCTTCGCAAAACAAAAAGCAATCAAACGCCGTCCCGGCAACCGCAAGTCGTCGCTCTGGTTGCGTTTGAAGGTAGCTTTTTCCATCATTCCAAATCCGTGGCCAAAACAAACGATATAAGAACATACACGCGTCTAAAGTGATACACCCCACCTCCTCTTTGTTTCTATCGCAATCTAGTCAAACACTCTGCGTCCAGTCCCAAATTACAGCTTCTTGACGAGCTCGATCCACTTGGCGGTGGAGAAGGACTTGGGGCGCTCAATGGGGGAGCCGACAGCGCGGTCAATGATGAGCTGGGGAAGGACACCAATGGCGCGAGAGACACCAAAGAGGACGGTGTAGTAGTTGGACTCGGTGAGGCCGTAGTGCTGGAGAAGGACACCGGAGTGGGCGTCGACGTTGGGGAATGGGTTCTTGGTCTTGCCATGCTCGGTCAGGACACCGGGGGCAATCTTGTAGACCTGGCTGACAAGCTGGAACATAGGGTCGTTAGGCATGTTGGCCTGGGCAAACTCGCGCTGGGCCATGTAACGGGGGTCAGTCTTGCGGAGGACGGCGTGGCCGTAGCCAGGGACGACGCGGCCGGCCTTGAGAGTGTCCCAGAGGTACTTGGTGATGTTGGCGTCGGAAAGATCGTCGCCAATGGACTTCTTCATCTCGGAGAGCCAGTTGAGAACCTCCTGGTTGGCGAGGCCATGGAGGGGACCGGCCAGACCGTTGAGACCAGCGGCGAGGGAGAGGAAGGGGGAGCTGAGAGCGGAGCCAACCAGGTGGGTGGTGTGGGCAGAGACGTTGCCACCCTCGTGGTCGGTGTGGATGGTCAAGTAA
Source organism: Cordyceps militaris CM01 (assembly GCF_000225605.1). NCBI lineage: Eukaryota > Fungi > Ascomycota > Sordariomycetes > Hypocreales > Cordycipitaceae > Cordyceps > Cordyceps militaris. The sequence continues at coordinate 2,061,338 of NW_006271975.1, read as the reverse complement.
AGACGCATCAGCTCAACAAAGTCGGCGTTGTTGCCAAAGCCGAGCTGGTTGGCAAAGTTGAACGAGTAGTCCTTATCCTTCTGGATGGGAGCGACCTTGCCGCCCTTGAAGACATTCTGGTAGATGCGCGAAGCAATGTTGGGGAGCTTGGCAATGAGGTCCATCGAGTCCTCAAAGGTGTAGGTCCAGTACTCCTTCTTGTTGATGCCCTTAGCGTAGGCCTTGGCGAAGCTCGAGGTCTGCTCGAGGGCAGTGACGGCGAGGGAGAACTGGGCCATGGGGTGGAGGTCGGTAGGGCAGTGGTCGATGAGCTCCTCGACGAACTTGGGGATGTCGGAGCGGGCGGCCCATTCGGCAGAGAGGTCGCGGACCTGCTGCTCGGTGGGAACCTCACCGGTCAGGAGGAGCCAGAAGAGACCTGCGGAAGGCTGGGTCAGTTGCGCGTCACGTCAATTGGCGTCGGTGTTGGGATTCTTACCCTCAGGAAGAGGCTCCTTGCCACCAGGAGCCTTGGGGAGAAGCTCCTGGCACTCGGGGATAGTCTTGCCACGGAAACGAATACCCTCCTCGGAGTCGAGGACGGAGCCCTCCCAGACGAGGGCCTTGATGCCACGGGCACCGCCATAGACCTGGTCGAGGGTGACCTTGTCGACAACCTTGGAACCGTGCTCACTGTGTTATTTGGAAAACATGTCAGTATTGGATCGCGACTCGGACAGGGCGGAAAGCGGGTGACGAACGCGCGAAGGGTCTTGATCTCGTCAATCTTCTCGGGGAGCAGCTCGGCGAAGCGCTCCTTGAGAGTCTGGTAAAAGCGCCCACGTTAGCAAAAAAGCGCAAAGCGAGAGCGAGGTACGCATCGCGGGAGGAGAACGAACCTGAGTCTTGGCAGAGTAGCAGCGGACCGAGTTGAAGGCGGCAGCGCGGGCTCCGAAAGCAGGAGCACGCAGCGAGGCCTTCAGGGCAGAGTTGCTGAGACGGGTGACGGAAGCCATTGCGAGCCAGGAATGAATTGGTTCAGAGAGAAGACTGATTCAGGGCAAGGATGGAGAAAAGTAGGGGAAAGAAAAGAAGAGGTAAGATGGGATGGGTAAGAAGGGGGTTAAAAAAAGCGCAGAGTAGGAAAAAAAAGGACGGAGTACAGTAAGAAGGCCCTGGTCTGGGTCGGGTCGGCTTAATGTTAGTGTCGCGGCCAGCTGCTAAAAAAATGGATGGGTTCAGCGCCGGGCCGGGGGATGTGGCTTTTGGTTTTTGGTGGGCTGCAGCGCTGCAGCATCTCAGGAGTGAATAAAGCGCAATTGATACTGTTAAAATGACTACTAAGGTACCTGTTACAGCTTGCTCGAGAACAATAATGAATAATGTCGCACAGTCACGCAAACTCGGGTGTCCTCTGGCTCCAATGCGTAGCACTCTACCCAGCGTTACTACTACTGGATAATAGTACCCTTACTTCCTCCGCCACAAGCTGAAGCCTCCAGGATGATCCACTGCTGAAGCAAACTACGAGAGAGCTCAAGGCAATTCCGAGCAGCTTTGCGTGGCTGTTCGGTGATCGTTTGCGCAAGAGCACATACTCCGTTGTTCGAGGCCCGCTGTAACTTTTGCGTGCGGCTCTGCCGGGCTGGAAGCCAGCGCTTGCGACAGCGGACAACCCGCCTGTGGCGCTCCAAAAATACGTCATTTGCGACGCAAATTTTGACACGAAAAAGCCCGTCCGTCAGGTACAGATACGCTGGAACGGTAACTACGCTGGTGCCTGCGCCCTCAATTTGTTGACAGCCACAGACAAATCTCCCAACGCAATTCAGACCTCGCCCAACACTCGCGCTTCCTTCATCTCGAGGCTCTCCTGCCAGACACCTGGTAAGGCTCCCTGCATCTCATTTCTAGACACTTCCGAATTACAGTAGGTACCTACCCGTTGATGTAACCACCCCGTTGATGTAACCACCCCGTTGATGCCCAGCACTACACCAACTGTCCAATCGCTCCCCTAGATTAGTACGTACCTGAGTTCTTCAGGTACTCTAGGTACTTTAGTACTTGGCGCTCGCCTAGTCCCCCGATTTTTTATCGCGCCTGCTCACCACTGTTCCAGCACAACAAAAACTGAGACGTGACTTTCGTGAAGCGCTCTTCGGAGTCTTATCTCTATCCTTGTCCCGCAACAACTGTTCGAGTAACTACCCCGTAATACTACCCATAATACTCCGTAATATTACCTGTATTACGAGATGGGCTTGCTCTCAGTTATTCATGCCGCAGCAGTTGCTCTGTAGCTCCAAAACACATAGAGATTCATCTGCGCGGGGTCCAAAATATAGTATAACAGTAGCCCCCATCTGCCGAGAAAAGTTTCGTAGACAACAAATTCCTTTCTACCTACCTACCAACCTACATACTTAGGTACCTACCTACTCATTGCTCGCCTCTAGTAAACTATCTCTTGCTACCAAAATACCTTAGCGCCATGCCTTTGTTTGACCGTGGTGCCGCCCTGCAAATTTGATTATGTGGGCTCCCGTGGTACAAGTGCCGCATTACATAAGCAACCCGTGGCGCCGTGCCTTTGATCTGACCAGCCCCCTTGGTCTGGCCACTGCAAAATTCCTCCTTCATCAACCTTCTCGCCACCATCACCGGCAATCTTTTCCATCGACAACACTCCTCGTACATCAGCTTCCTTCGTCTTTTCAAGTAGCGGCCGTGCTATTCCGCCCGTCTGCCTCTTCGTATTGACCTGCGACGCGTCTTAAGCCATATTTTCATCTGCTCATTGCTCACAGGCGATAATAGCCAGCCACGTCAGTGACTGCACCACATTTGCCCCTGCGCCGCCCTAGTAAAAAGGACTGCTGCGCTGCGCACCCATCGGTTGCAATATCAAGTCTTGTGCTGCATTTCGACCGTCACGTACTGTCGGGGTTTATTTCTTCTCCTCTCCTAGTATCGTACTTGAAGACAGACCGAACTCGCCTCGTCGTACCAGTATCCGCGCCTCCTTGTAGGACATTTCACCGTTTGTTTCTTTGGGCCACCACCTCTAGATCTCTTCCGACGAGTCAGCTTTCTTCGCAAGTTGCTTGCTCCTTTCGGTCTCTTTTCCTCTGGCTCTGTTTGCCGCATAAGCGCGCACTTGTGCTTCTCTCGACTATCACCACTTAGGGGAACGTGACAGCCACAACACCACAGCATCATGGCTTCAGCAGTAACAGATCTCGAGACTGGCCTCCAGGCCATGCTCAACCTCAAGCCTCCCGGCGTTTCCGGCTCTCGCATCACAAGTTTGACTTCGCTTTGCGTCGCCAATATTCAGGTTAGACTCGCTCAAAATCACCGCTCTTGCGCTTCTCATTCTAACAATCCATCCCAACAGTCTGAATCCGTCCTTATTCAAAAAATCTACACCCACTTCAAAAAGACTCCGGGAACCCATAAGCTTGGTGTTCTCTACGTCGTAGACTCAGTAACCCGAAAATGGCTCGAGCAGGCCAAGGCACAAGGCCAGCCCATTAACAGTTCTGCTTCTGATGGCACATATGCTGCTGGAGTGCACCGAGTAACCGAACTGATGCCCGTATTGATGAATGATATTACTCAATCCGCCCCTGAAGACCAAAAGGTACGCATATTACTTGACAGCCGACGCTGCTTCTGTTGTCGTTGCATCTGCTTCTGCGCCATGCGACGTAGAATCAACACAACAGGACACCAGCCTCAGCACTATGCTTATTTGTTTGCAATAATGAAACTCACCATCATCTTGCCGTGTAGGAGAAAATTAAGAAATTGCTCGATATTTGGGAAAAGGGTCAGACATTTCCCACCTCCATGCTTGCATCCTTCCGACAGGGCCTTAGCTCGCCTTCCCAAGCCAGTACGTTACAATTCTCTTCACAATGCACGCTGCCATATTATGGCAGCGTAATGCATTCGCTATCCAGCTCCCATCTAACCATCTCTCGGCAGAAACCTCTACAACTCCTCCTGGTAGCCCACCTCCAAACGTGTTGGCGTCGCTGCAGGGTCGCCAGCCAACATCTACCGCCGCTCCTGCTTCTACAACCGCCAATGGCTCTTCCATTCTCGAGGCTCTTGCCAACATCGCCCGTCAAAATACCACATCTAGCGCCGCTCCTAGTAATGGCAACCTGCCTGTTCCAGCCGCATCGTATAGCATGCCGGCCTCTGCCTTGCCGCAACCCGTGTCTTCTTCGCAGGCGCCCTCGTCTTATTCTGCTGCTTCACAGCCAGTAAATATGCCCTTTAGTCTGGCTCAGATGCTGGGACAGAATGTACCGGCCCAGGGAATGCCCGCAAATACCGTCCCCCAGATGCCAGCCGCCCCTGGCGTAGCGCCTGGTGGCATGGATCCCAACACTCAGCAGCAGATTATGCTCATCAAGCTTCTAGCTGATCAAGGTGTTCCTTTTGATAAGATACCTGCCCTGATCCAGAGTATGACTGGCGGAGCTGCTGTTGGCCAGCCTACTCCTGCTCCTGCTCCTGCTCCCGCTGTTCAAGGCTCTTTTCCTGTCCAGCCGGCCTGGGGAGCACCCTCCAATGGCCCATCGCGTGAGGATCCTCGCAATCGCGCGTATGGCGATGGCGGCAGATCTCCTAATAGATTTCACAACGGTCGATCTCGCTCCAGGTCACCCGACCGATGGGGTCAGCGCGGCTCTCCGCGTGGAGGACGTGACTTTGGCGGCCGTAATAGCCCCCCTCGGGGTCGTCACGAAGACAGAGATCGCAACGCCCGTAGAGGGAATGATTTCCGCCAGCGCAGCCCTCCAGGTGGTCGTCGTGGCAGGTCTCCATCGTCAAGCGGCGAACTGCCCCACGTTGACAGATGGATCGAATTTGATCAAAGCCTTCTTCCTAACTCGATCCGCGTTCTTAGCCGAACCCTTTTCGTTGGAGGTGTAACGTAAGTTGGACCAATGTCCCGCATACAAACCTTGATGACCTAACACATATCACAGTTGCCCCGAGCCCGAGCTGCGCGCTATCTTCGGTCGCTACGGCACCGTTCAGACTTGCATTGTCAACAAGGACAAGAGGCACGCCTTCGTCAAGATGCTGACTCGCAAGGATGCCGAGAGCGCTAAAACCAACATGGAAGACAACAGACACCTGGACATTCCACTTCGCGTAAGTTACCATTGATGCCTTGACACCCATTTTACTCCATACTGACTTGAAGCAGACGCGTTGGGGAGTCGGCTTCGGCCCCAGAGATTGCAGTGACTACGCTACTGGCGTCAGCATCATCCCGATCCCTAAGCTGACCGAGGCTGATCGCAAGTGGATGTTGACGGCGCCTTACGGCGGCAGTGGCGGCCGACCCATTGAGGCCGGTCTCTGTGTCGAGGAGCCGGACATTGAAATCGGTGCCGGCGTCTCGTCCAAAGCCATCAGCCGCCGTATGCAGACTGACAAGGGCGGTCAAAATGGCCCCAAGTCGACCCGGCAGCGTGATGACGACTGGTCCCAGGACGACAATGGTAGCCACGGGCGCGGTGGGCGCGGCAGCAGCGACCGAGGCACCGGAGCCAACCATGGTCAGGGTGGCCAGATGCCCGGATTTCCGTTTGGAGTTGGCACGCTACCGAACGGCATGCCCAATTTTCCCCAAGGCTTCCAGTTCCCACAGTAAAAGTCCTTGCGGCCAGGCCCGGTACTTTGCCTTGCCAGGTGAAGAGCTGAGTAGAAACAAAGGGTGCGCTGTTTTTGTACCCTTGAAGATACCCCAGGTAAAAGGAAAATGGGAGAAGGCGTACATGGAGGATGGGATTAACGCAAATCAGCGTGTATTTAAACTCAGCATGTGGCTCATAGCATGCGGCGTCCGGAATATGGGATTTCTCTTTTTTTGGAACGTGCTCTACTCGGGGTGGGATTAGTCAATGCTTTCGATGTGTTTTTATTTACTTTGGTATAGGGAAACTTGAAAATGTTTTTAAATACAATTTATCCAGTGAGACTACGCTTCTTTTCTACTCGAATCGACAACCTCGAAGACGTGCCCATATGAAAAGAAAATGTGCACGTGAAGTTGTCTTTTTTGGTATGGGAAGCTTTCTATCTACTACAATCAATGTTATCAGAGCTGTCTTTTATATTTGTGGCTACAGTATAAGCAACTTGTCGATGTGAAATGTAATGGCATCTGGGAGCGGGAGTGAGGCTTGATGGAATCGTGTAGCGCATGTTGCGGCTTGAGTCTTTCTTGTAGCACGGTAGCCAACCTTGTTTTTGGAGTCCGTGGCTCAAAAAGGTCAAACCTGTCTGCGAGGGAGTATGCGACCTCTCTGCCTCAACATGGAGTTGTGGGCGTGAGAGTCCTCGTTCGTGTCGTGGACATGGCGATGGGAGCTTACCCTATACCGTTGAAGCGTTCGTCGGCTACCACCATCTTGGGTTGTTTGCCTCCTGACCTTGTTCGGTACTTCTTTGTGCATCGAGTACGGACGTGGGGTTGGTTTGTACAAGAGCGACGTGCTTTCTACGTAGTTTGGGGGTACAAGGTTCATCGGCATTGGGGGCGGAGGTTTTGTTGGCGTGTAGATTGAACCGCGCTATTGCATCGTGATGTGTCGAGCGTCTTAAATGACACGCGGCACTCAATGTGTCCATGATTCTGTCTAGACCACGTGCCAGAATCGGCAGAAAGGGGCGAATGGCCAAAACTTACATCATAAAAGGTGTCCCGGACGCCAATGACGCCGTGATGCTGCAGGCCAACTTCATGTTGACGCCCGACTAAGACGCCGCCATGCCATCTTTTGGCTCGGGTGGCAATGCTCGTAGCGTAGGTTATGCAAAGACGAACAACGTCCGTCCCAGTGAGTTATGATAGCCGAGGACTACCCCAAAAAAAATAAAAAAATAAAATAACCACGGGACATGCCTCAGGGCGTCATGACTCTTTCTCTGGTGCGCCAGCGTGTGTGCCTCTCTCGCCCCAGGAATATTCAGAGAAACTTGATAGTGACGTCAAGCACGCCACTGGCACACACACGCCGTCTAAAACAGACGGTCGGCGCCATCGCGCAAGCCACTCAATTATTGATCCTATCCGCGAATGCCGAGAGCCTGATTCCTCATACAGTGTACCCGGGGAGGCGAAAATAACAATTTGGCCTTTTTTGCCTTCAGTCAAGCCGGGCGAAATGGCTGGCTAGTGGCCGCACGCCGTCAAAAGCTGGGGCGGCGGCGTGAGGAAGCGGCGCCTTCCGAACATATTCAGGGTTTTGCACAAGTACGTCCATGACCCAGTTGCCAGGGCACACATTGACTTGTTGCATCGACCTCGTTGCGCTCGCCACTTTTCCTGCGATGCGGGTTGGCCCTGGCCCTGTTCCCCAATCGCCGACTGTTTGATAGTCCCAGCCCTAACTACTCGAACAAATGTTTGATCGCCAGAGAACGGGTGCCCGTGGTAACCACATGGACTCTTGGCGTCAACGGTCGAGAGTTTAAAAAAAGAAGGTCGATTTGTCAATGCGACAGGTTTGCATGACTTCCTGTCGCAACGTGCTAGGAGAGTTCTGAGTGGCCGCGCATGGGCACGTTTCGGCTGAAGGAGCCGCATTATCTGTGTCAAGGACATTTGTGATCGGGGGGGGGGGGGGGCACGGCCCAAGCGCATAAAACAAGACTTGCCATCGTAGGGTACACAATGCACGTCTATTTCTTCCCCGTGTTTCGAAACCGGGGACCTGGACTGCTAGTTCAACTCATAGTCCACGTTGTTGTGCAGAATCTAGTGGCCAGTGTCCACAATCTTGCTTCACCCTTTGTCATTTCACAAACGGCGAAAAAAGAAAGGAAAAAAAGGCCTCAGAACCGGCCAAACAAACTCCGTGGAGACGTGAAAAGCTAGTTGTGACAAGAAAGTCCACGGGGCTTGGGGGCGTATCAAAATAAGGGCTCTGGCTTGGCCTAATTTGCCCTATCGTGGAGCCAACGCAAGGGCCGGATAGGGAAGCGAGTCTCTTTTGTTCTGATCGGAAGCGGAAAGCCGGCAGGCAAGTCGCACAAGGACCCCAGGGGTGGGTGCTGCAACGTTCCGGTCAAGAAAACAATAACATTTCAGATGTCTGCTGTCGTACGTTGCGAAGCATCAAGCACATGTCTGCTTTGGTTCCTGATGGTGGGATTTCTTATCCTGTAGTATGATGTGCCCTGCAGCGCTATCATGCATTCCATAGTCGCCATACTATTTTGCGGTTCGGAGATGAGCACAAGACAATAACAACAATAGATCTGTGTCATCCGGACTAAGAGCTATAGCCCATGGTCTTTGTTTCCAACGGAAATTTGACAAGATACACAAACCCACAGACAGACGCAGCCTTGCCAAACTGACCGGGCTGACAATGGCAAATGACGTACGTATCTGCCCTGGACTGTTTCTTTTAACCACGTTTCTTTCGCGATACAAACCTCCTTGGCTGGTTCAGGAACTGATTCGGGCCTCGCGCCAATGTCGGTAGCGACGGCATCGTAAAAGCGGACCCGGCTTTTGCCAACAGCCAAAGGATAGCCTCATGTCTCCATATTTTGGATAATTTTTCCCTTGCTTGCGGTTGCTGAGCTCTTGTCAGATTGCGTCGTGGAGTTGCTCGTAAGAGAATCCTTTCTTTCAGCGGCCTGCGGGTAAGCCAAGGCTCCAATTCTCCAGCGCCATTCTGGATACAAGCAGGTTAAATGAGCGATGTTGTCCTTTTCCTGCTCCAAACAGTGGCTGCTCGTCTCCAACTTCAGGGCCTCTGCCTTCTGTTCTTTACCCACAATGCCCACTGGCTTTAATTACAGTACGTGTGGCGTATTCCATGGTTCTCGAGACTGGGTCTGCCCTCGAAACCGTCAACAAACGGCTAATGGTCTCGTGCGCCTTGCAATCAAGATGCGCCGCACGAGGTTGAATCGAACTTGATCGAGCACGGCTGAGTTCGCTGGGGTGTCTGTCCGACCCTGGCGAATGATCGAGCCTCAAGTGCAGCTTCCGAGAAACAACTCGGTCAGAGTGGGTTTCACCCTAGTCAGTTCCAGCTTTGTAGCATGTAAAGTCGCCAGGGTCGGGAGCTCGCGTAGGGACAATGCTAACTAGTTATCGGTATCAGAGGTCGAGAGGCACTAATACAGGCTATTATTATCTCTACGCACCAATGTACGGATACTATTCACTAGTCAGGTAAATTTGCACTGACCAGGGTGGGATGGGGGAAGCCCGGGGTCAAGGCCCCAGCGGTCCGTCCTTATTTTGGTGGCCGGGGACAAGCTGCATGGCCGGCGATATTGGCATCGAATACATAATGCCTCTGCGCATTGTCACAGGGTAAGCTGGAACATGGAGAAGAGTTCGAACGGTCGATGAAATGGCGGGTTAGACAGAACGAAGGCCGATGAAACTCACTTCTGACTTTATTGTCGATCTAACACCCTTTATGCCTAGCTGCTGTTAGAATAAGGTCAGGTCGCATTGGCGGCAGACGGATATCTCACGGTAGCGCCATGGATGTAGTAAGCATTACTTGTCTCAACGACGGGCGGGTCATTGGTCAAGAAGGAAATGGACAGGAAGAGGTTGACAGTATAATTGAGGCTGACGGTCGATACGGAGAATTTACGAACTGATTGGCTGGAGCGATGATGATGATGGCGAAAGCCAATGGCTGGAAGAAAAGAGTATTGAAGTTGAGATGTAGAATGGACGTGCGTTTGCAGTTGGACAGGCTTCTTGGCCTGGGTTAGGCGGGAGGCAGCTCGCAGCTGGAAGATGGCAGCTGGCAGATGGCAAGTGCCTGTTGTTGATTAAACAACGGTTACAGATTGATTTAGGTGCGTGGTTTAATTCCCTCACCAACCTCAATTGGCGATATTATGAACAAGGGACAAAGCAAAGTCGGTTCATGAGTCGAACAAGACGACAGAGCGTCACACGAAACTCGCCGATTGTTTTGCAACCTGTCCCCGGAAGTGTCCAATCTGCGACTCGACACACGACGACGATCGCTATGGCACCTGATGTCGACCCCCATAGTTTATGCACAGGCGGTCAGTTGCTAGTTATTACGACAGGAACAGCGCAGCAGCATGGGCACCTCTTGTCTCGTCGCATCGAGGCTCAATTGCCGCCTGCAAGTATGGGGGAAAAGGGCCAAGGATGGACGCAGAACCCTGGATGCATCGAGAACTGAGCCTCCCCCGGCCCCAATGCGAGACGGGTAGGAGAGCGGAGCCCAGGCATGCGAGGTGGTGAGAAAATGCCTCGTCCTCGGCCGGGACGACGCCGGGAGAAGCCAAGCCAAGGGTTCTGGAAGCCCTGACGACGGAAGCGGCGTTTTCTTACGTACAACGGCGTGAGAGGTTGGCAGCCGGTGATGCGACATCATAAAGACGGTCAGCGGCGGTTCTCGGATTGGGGGGGGGAAGAAAGAGGCTCCAGTTTGGCGTGTGGGTTGTGGGTGGTGGATACGAAAATGTGTAAAGGAAGCTCCGTAAAAATGCGATTCAGTCGCCGCGATACCAGCTGGGCAACAGAACAAGGCGCTAAAAAAAGATGAGAAAAAAAAAAGAGCTCAATGGGGTTCGGAAAGGGAAGAATTGGGGCGAGCGGCGAAATGCCCGACGATTCCCAACTGCTTCTGGCGGGTCGGTCGAGCGATATTGGCCCTTGTGCCTGGTTCTCGAGTCGCCGTCTTTCGAATAACTAACGTTAGCTCTGGTTCCGTCACCGAGAGCCACTCGACAAAATACCTAGTTGAGGCGACCCGGTCTGTAGGTAGTTTAATTACAAGCAACTGGAGCCGAGGACGGCCAGAGCGGACACGCCGACGACGTACGACCGGTGCCCAGAGCCGGCTTCTGCCCACGGCATGGCACACCGACCAAACCTGCGCGGTCTTTTTTCTGGCGCCTGCTTGGCTACAGTCTAGTTATCGTGTACAGTCTACCGGTCGCATACCTAGTTACCTCCAAACCTGCCGGTCCCAGCGTATTAGTGTGTCTCACGCATGAGCTGCTGGGGTGGACTCGGGTGCAGGGGTACACGATCAATTCTTTGATGAATCCTCATGACGTAGCGGCGCACACTGGACTTGCAGGACGAGAACGGCGCGCGCGCCCCCCTAACTAACTAGCACAGGAGAGACGACCGACGCGTCGAGCAATGTAAAAATGGCTTGGCGAGGCATTGGTTTTGGAGATGTGACGATCCTCAGCAACTGCATGGGTCATGACCGAGTCCAATTGACCAACCATCGGAAAGCACGGAAATGACGGGCGCGAGGTGAAGCGAAAATTTTGTTCGACATCATCAGCAATCTGTTCCCTCGTACTTCAAATAATAGTTACGACGGATCTGGCGGCAAGGACGGGCAACAGGGCTCCAACGCCTCGCCGTGGAGCGAATCGGCGAGAGCCAGGGCGAGCTGGATGGGGCGGCGCTTTTTGGCCACAGTAGTTGACAGGGCCGTATTATTCACTGAAGCAGCGTATTACTCCGTACAGGCCAGCGAGGAGACGCTTGTCAGCAGGCCACTACCGGTAGTGTCGTCCGCGGAGAAGTGAGACAGCCCAGCAGGTCATCGAAATTGGTACTTGGAGCCTGGCCAGGTTGGACTGTATGGCGCACGGTGTGGCTTTCTCGATTCGGAGACACAATGCGGGTAGTCTGGGGACAACCATGCAACTCGCAACGCATGTTCGTTTATTGGGTAATTGTCCATGACTCCGGCGATGCGACGCCCGGGTTGGCTGACTAGTGGGCGTCGAGGCGTGTAGGCTACCCGGCATCATCGCCAACAACTAGTTAGTGATGGCGATTGCGTCGAGAAGCAGGGATAACCACTATTCTGTTGACGATGAGAAGGAGGAGACGGATCGCCGTTCTTGTTACAGGAATGCGCATGCAAGAGGTTGGCCTCCCTGCTGCACGGACGCCCATTTCGCCGTGCAAGACAAGTCGACTTATAAGTTTCAACTTGCGCATTGAGAATTGCCCAAGCCGGCTCTTGGAGGGACTTGGCAAGACGTGTGTAAGTGGGCATATATGTCCATCTGATCTATTCTCGCCCACAAAACACCCTGACTTGAGTTGTTTTTTTGACAAATGGTCCGCGACGCCACCGGAAGCGAGAAACAAGGTTGATGAGCCGATGGCATTGGACCACACCAACAAACCAGCCTTTGGAGAGCATGCTTCAAGGGTCCAAGCTACGGCCCCTGAGACACGACTTTGCCAAGAACCTTATCACGGTGATGGACAAGTGCGACATGAATTACAAAGTGTCAGATTTTGACCTTGGGGCAGGAAACAAGGTGAAACAACGGGTGAAAAGGGGAGAACGAGGGTGAGAGAGTGAGCACGATCAGCATCATGGCGACATGGTATTTCTGGCGTGTTGCCATTTTGGGCCTCGCTCGCGCAACTTTAAATGGGAAGCGGGATATGGGGTGGGTGGTTGGGAACTTGTGTCGAGTCTGTCGCACTTTATTTCATCGTCGTCGAGGGCGCTCAGGCAAATGACACGCAAGAGACCAGGCAAAGGGATGCGAGACGTTCCATCGAGTACATGGCGCGGGAGATTGGTATCAAAGGTATCGACTGCAACTTGCTAGGCGACACTTGACAAGGAATAGTTAAGGAAGGAAAACAGGAATGGCCAAGGGGTCAGGACAAGAACCATGTAGATGGCCCCGATGATCCCGATGAGACCATCCATCTTTTGACTAATATCACGATAACAGGAAGGATGTTGCCGCCGACAATCATGAGGGGGACAAGAGACCCGAGCTCACACACATCGCGGAGCCGATATTACTACATGGTGAGGGAGAGCGCTGATTAGGTCGCGGTGAGCCCACCCGATTACCGCAGCTGCAGGCTGGGGGAGGGCAGGGTCCGTTTTGTCATCTCGCAGAACCACCAGTAGTAATGGATGATGGGAGGATCGTATCCGTCAAGAAGGAAGGACGAGGGGCGTGCGGCAGAGATGGCTCTTCTTGTTCCTGCTGTGGCGGCCAGAAAATGCCTCAGTATATTCGGGCGCCCAAGCTTTACTCGGGGACTTTGCGATAGGCGTTATTATGGTTTGGTTCGAGGGCGGTGCGGTGTCGGCCAATAACGGGCGAGCCATTTTTTTTTTTCGAATTCAAAGAGGCACTGTGCCATGAAACATTTTTATCTATGATCAACTAGTTTGTTCTTTCCGTGGTACCATGCATGGTGGCTGTCGAGTTGTCGATGGAGGCTTGCATGGCGGACGCACACACTGTGCTTCCAGAAGCCCTCGTCATGGACGCAGGTCGCACATGTAGGCACACGAGACGGACTTTGCAGCAAGGCGAGAAGCTTTTGCATCGTAGACTGCATGCTTGGCATGTCGAGTGACGATAGTGATGGCCTTTGCACCGAGCTTGAAGAAGAACTGTTGATGGTGAATTCAGCAAACCATCATGAGTTATCCATGGTTGGACCTGGCGGCTCAGCTGCAGTAGCTCCCCGGGGAAAACAGAGAGTACAGTGGCCCAGGGTGCTAATGCCGGCGCTACTGTAGGAGGTCTACAGCGGGTTTAGGACGGGGAACGAGGCCTGCCTGGAGGTAGTATCTTCTATTGGCCTCCTATTGGCCAGCTGGCGTTTGCGAATAAGCTCGCCATGTAAGGTAGACTTCGCTTCCGGCGTGGCCGAGGAAAGCCAAATTTTCTTCTACCTTTCCGTGGCGAGCCTTGGCTTTCCCAGTGGTTGCCATTTAGCCTTGTGGTGGCGGCTGGCTTGGGCGATGAAGGCGGTCGTGAAAAGCTTCTTTCTCATGACGATGCATGCGGGCTGGCTTTTATTAACTAACGTTATGTGTATTATTATTATTATTATTATTCAGTTGACCATCCTTGTATAAACAACCCACCTAGTTTGTCGACTTGGCATGCAAAACGACGTGCATAGTTTTGTTAGCCCAGCGCAGCCCGGATCGCGGGCGGTGGGGTCAGTCGGCTGGGCTCGATGGAATTCAGAGGGGGAATTACGGACGACAAGGGACTGGGAGGGGGGCTGATGGAGGTATAATGAAAACCTGGCCAATGAGCTGCTGCTTGTTTGTTTTTATTGTCGTGGTTTCCTTTGTTTGTTTGGTTGTAGCGGGCGACGACTGAAGCCATCGCAAAGGGTTCGGTGTGTGGTGTGTGGTAGCAGCATTGCTTGCTACTTCCTTTATTATTATTATGTGGGAAAGAAAGCAAGCGATGGAAGCAGCGAACGGCCGACAGCGGATCAACTCAGCACTGAGTGCTTACAGCGAGCTACGGTGAGCTACAGTGGTGATATGCCATGTTCTGTCTGCAGCAGCGCCCATTGCACAAGTTCTGTCCAGAAAGACGCACTGAGAATATGATTTTGTCCCCACTGATTGTGCCCGAAACACCAGAAACCTCCCACTCCATCGCGTTGGAACGAGACGGACGCTGCGAAAAGGTCATGAGGGCCTGAAAAGACCTTGATATATGACCAGTCGGCGGCCGGGCGCCCACGAATAAGCGAAGAGCGAACAAAAGTCCGAAATGGCCTGTGGCAATTACAGGGTGATGTGGCAACTTTGTAGCGCTCTAACCAGCCCTGTGTTTGGGCCACAGGCGCTGCTACACCCAACTAAAATCAGCGCCCCCAGCACGGAGGCTCTAGTTAGGGAACCCCTCTGTAAAGGATAAACAGAAAATAATGAAATAAAATCGCTCTCACAGCTGCGCACCGTGCGACGCCCACCTATTAATTCTTTCGTACTAACCTACTAACCATCCGGCCCCAGGCACCGATAACAACCATGGGGTGCCACTGTAAAATTTATTTTCCCAGAGGGATTTTGTCAATTGTCCGTGGACAAACGGAGATTACACTGCACGGTGAAGAGACTGACGGGCAAAATCCTGTTATCAAATGATAATAATAGAATACTATAGCTAGACAACTACCGAGAAATCTATGAGAGTATTATGCAAATGCATCCAATGGCTACGAATAGACCGCACTCCTAGTTACAACAAAGGGCATGGGAGATGCTGACAGTCACAATCGTGCAACTTTGGGGGGTGTGCGCAACCTCCTGCACAGACAATCATGACATCCACCTCCGAAGCATCACCCCTCCCCCCTCGTTATCCCCAATGCGAAAAGAAGCAGAGGAGGAAAAAAAAAAAGGCACGAAAAGTGTTAGAGTTCCCACTTACTCTGGCGCCACAAAACTCATGTCACTTTGGGGCTAAGACTAAGACCGTACCAGTGGTTAGCGTCCTCCTCGCCCCGGTCCCATCGCCATGTTTCTGCGGGCTCCAAGGTACAAGGTACAAGGGTGCCGGGATGGCATTTGCGCATGGCGCTCCCCAAGGCACTGGCGCCTCCCAAGTATCTTTGTCGCGAACTAGACCTGGTGCTGGCGAAAAGCTTCTCGGTCCTGCTTCCCAGAAGGCCCATCCCGGGCCAAAAAAATAATACACACTAGACAAACCTGTGGCCCGCCCATTGAAATACCTCCTCCCACCCTTCCCCAAGACACCTCGACTCTCTTCTTTTTTCCTCTTTTCTCTTTACCCACGAATGCGTTGCGCCTAGACGTCCACCTCATCCCTATTTCGTGCGGTGCTTGACACTACATTCTTGTTTTGTCTCCCCTTCCCTTTATTCCCCATCTTCAATCAGCCCTCTTTTTCAGCTGGTTGTTTGAGTTTCTTCCTTCAATCTTTTTCGCTTCGCTACAGTCCTAATTCGCCATTCAACCTACAAACTACCATACCCAACAAAGCTCAGCGCAAAAAATGGCTGATCGCAAAGACGTCGGCGCTCCCGCGCTCGACACCAACATCGAGTCTGGTGGCTTCGACGAGAAGAGGCACCAGCAGGCAGCCGCTGCCCCTCCCATCAAGGCTACTCCCGCCGCCGAGGACGATGACGAGGATGAGGACATTGACGCCCTGATTGAGGACCTTGAGTCCGAGGATGGCCACGCCAACGTCGAGGAAGAGGAGGAGGAGACCAACGCCGCCACCGGCCGCGTCGTCCCCGAGGACATGCTCCAGACCGACTCCCGCGTTGGTCTGACCGAGGCTGAGGTCATCCAGCGTCGTCGCAAGTACGGTCTCAACCAGATGAAGGAGGAGAAGGAGAACCTGATTCTCAAGTTCTTCGGCTACTTCGTTGGTCCTATCCAGTTCGTTATGGAGGTAAGCTTTCTATTTTCTTTCGTCTTTTTGCTGCATTTTCCGCATATGCCCGATTCTGGGCCAAGTGTCACATGTGCGAGTCTTGTCCGTTCACGTCATTTACTTGTGGCGGGAGAGCAATCGCAATATCTGTGTGCGCTTTGTCTCCTCGATTGAATGGTCGCACTGAACGCGCAAACACACTCTGCCCATGGCTTGACCCCAATTCCTCCGCAAAGAAGCCTGGCGCATTTCTGCCTCCATGTGCGGTCCGTGTTTACCCAGACAAAGAGCAAGGCTCAATGTTTTGGGCGGACGTCCCGAATTGGGACTGGCGACTTGGCCAGCATATTTTGTTGCGCGCTTTTTGTCCCGCGCAGATTACTGGTTCCACATGAGCTGTGGCGTGCCTCAGCAATTGGCTGGTCGCACATGGCCGGTGCTGATGTGGGGGCGTCGATCCGCGCTTTTCCTGATGCCTCTTTGGCCTGCGCACCTGCCGCGAACCAGCAAACGAAAAAAAGAGAGAATGCCCCACAACACCATCAATTGGCCAATTGTCGACGGCCTTTCTGCCGCTTCTCCAAACACGACAACCAGTTGCCAACCCCACGAGCCCACCGCGATCGGATAAACTCGAAAACACCGCCGTGGCCAGACGGCTCCACGCAGGTTCTTCCGGCTGCTCTAGCTGGCCTTGGCTGGCTTGGCTCGGCAGAACGGGTCACAGCCTCTCGGCTGCCACGGAGTGTCTCGAGTTTTTTCCAGCTCATCGGCTAGTGCAATTTTGTTTCAAGGATGGCGCGCTCTCGGGCGCATTCAATTTGGCCGCATTCATTGGATCCATTTTTCATTTGCATTACGCTCTCATTGAATTTTACTCATCATTTTCGGCAATGGCGTTGCTAACTATGTTTGCTTTAGGCTGCCGCTGTTCTCGCTGCCGGTCTTCAGGATTGGGTCGATTTCGGTGTCATTTGCGCTCTTCTGCTGCTCAACGCGGCTGTCGGTTTCATTCAGGAATTCCAGGCTGGTTCTATTGTCGAGGAACTCAAGAAGACCCTTGCCCTCAAGGCTGTCGTTCTCCGTGACGGCACTCTCAAGGAGATTGAGGCCCCCGAAGTTGTTCCCGGTGACATCCTTCAGGTTGAGGAAGGTACCATTATCCCCGCCGACGGCCGCATCGTCACCGAAGATGCTTTCCTCCAGGTTGATCAGTCCGCCATCACTGGTGAGTCCCTTGCTGTCGATAAGCACAAGGGCGACAACTGCTACGCTTCCTCCGCCGTCAAGCGTGGTGAGGCCTTCATCGTCGTCACCTCCACCGGTGACAACACCTTTGTTGGTCGCGCCGCTGCCCTCGTATCCCAGTCCGCTGGCGCCACTGGTCATTTCACCGAGGTTCTCAACGGCATCGGTACGACTCTTCTGATCCTCGTCGTCTTGACTCTCCTCATCGTCTGGGTTTCTTCCTTCTACCGCTCCAACGGCATTGTCGACATTCTCCGCTTCACCCTGGCCATCACCATTGTCGGTGTCCCTGTCGGTCTGCCCGCTGTCGTCACCACCACCATGGCTGTCGGTGCCGCCTACCTCGCCAAGAAGCAGGCTATTGTCCAGAAGCTTTCCGCCATCGAGTCTCTTGCTGGTGTCGAGATTCTCTGCTCGGACAAGACCGGTACCCTGACCAAGAACAAGCTTTCTCTCGCCGAGCCCTTCACCGTCGCCGGTGTTGACCCCGATGACCTCATGCTCACTGCCTGCCTGGCTGCTTCCCGCAAGAAGAAGGGTATCGACGCCATTGACAAGGCTTTCCTCAAGTCCCTCAAGTTCTACCCCCGCGCCAAGTCTGTTCTCTCCAAGTACAAGGTTCTCGACTTCCACCCCTTCGACCCCGTCTCCAAGAAGGTTCAGGCTGTTGTCGAGTCTCCCCAGGGTGAGCGCATCATCTGTGTCAAGGGTGCCCCTCTCTTCGTTCTCAAGACTGTCGAGGAGGACCACCCCATCCCCGAGGAAGTTGACAAGGCTTACAAGAACTGTGTCGCTGAATTCGCTACCCGTGGTTTCCGTTCTCTTGGTGTTGCCCGCAAGCGTGGTGAGGGTGCTTGGGAAATTCTCGGAATCATGCCCTGCTCTGACCCCCCTCGTCACGATACTGCCCGCACTATCAACGAGGCCAAGCGCCTCGGTCTCTCCATCAAGATGCTTACTGGTGACGCTGTCGGTATTGCCCGTGAAACTTCGCGCCAGCTCGGTCTCGGCACCAACGTCTACAACGCTGAGCGTCTTGGTCTCGGTGGTGGTGGTGACATGCCTGGTTCTGAGGTCTACGATTTCGTCGAGGCTGCTGATGGTTTCGCCGAGGTCTTCCCCCAGCACAAGTACGCTGTCGTCGAGATTCTTCAGCAGCGTGGTTACCTCGTTGCCATGACTGGTGACGGTGTCAACGACGCCCCCTCCCTGAAGAAGGCCGATACTGGTATTGCCGTCGAGGGTGCTTCCGATGCTGCCCGTTCCGCCGCCGATATTGTTTTCCTCGCCCCCGGTCTCGGTGCCATCATTGACGCTCTCAAGACTTCCCGCCAGATTTTCCACCGCATGTACGCCTACGTTGTTTACCGTATCGCTCTGTCCCTGCACATGGAGATCTTCCTTGGTCTCTGGATTGCCATTCTCAACCGCTCCCTGAACATTGAGCTTGTCGTCTTCATTGCCATTTTCGCCGATATCGCTACCCTTGCCATTGCCTACGACAACGCTCCCTTCTCCCAGACCCCCGTCAAGTGGAACCTGCCCAAGCTCTGGGGTATGTCCATCTTCCTCGGTGTTGTCCTGGCTGTCGGTACCTGGATTGCCCTCACCACCATGCTCGCCAACGACCGCAACGGTGGTATTGTCCAGAACTTTGGTAACCTTGATGAGGTTCTCTTCCTCGAGATCTCCCTCACCGAGAACTGGCTCATCTTCATCACCCGTGCCAACGGTCCCTTCTGGTCGTCCATTCCTTCGTGGCAGTTGTCCGGCGCCATTCTGGTCGTCGACATTATCGCCACCCTATTCTGTATCTTTGGTTGGTTCGAGCACAACCAGCAGACCTCCATTGTCGCCGTTGTCCGTATCTGGATCTTCTCCTTTGGTATCTTCGCCATCATGGGTGGTCTCTACTACTTCATGCAGGGCTCTGCCGGCTTCGACAACATGATGCACGGCAAGTCCCCCAAGAAGGACCAGAAGCAGCGTTCTCTGGAAGACTTTGGTATGTACTCTTCTCTTCAACATACAAGACACAATTTGCTAACAGTTCACAGTTGTCTCCCTACAGCGCGTCTCGACTCAGCACGAGAAGTCTCAGTAAATACCAAATTGGCACATACCCGCACGCCCATTCGGCTGCTCTTTTCGTCTTCTCTCTGTTTAAATTTTGCATTGTATGAGTCGTTTCGAGTATGAGACGCGTCCGAGTGGTTGAATGGCGAAGTGCGACTTTTCATACCCTAGACCTCCGTCTTTTTTAGACCATTAATGATAAAAAGTAAAAATACTCTTGATCTATGATTGTGATTGTTTGGTTGTGCACACTGTCTGAAGTCTCTCGTGGGTTGGTTGCTGTAAGCCCAAATTTGTAAAAGTCACGTGACTTCTGGGACATGAGCCTTCGATGGCTCACACTTGTGTCTACATCCAAATAACGTACATGAAATCTGATGACCTGAATTTTTCATCTACCAATATTATTTACGCCATGAATATACCGCATGCGGCCGACCGGCTGTCCACCACTCACGAATTCTGAAAGGACGGCACGGAAGCCGTGTCTCTAGCCTATCCATCTACACTGACAATTCACAGCCAACACTTTCTTCACCATGGCTCCCGAGCTTCCTGGTTACTATTTCGGTATGACCATCTTTTTACTCTACAACACACCCCCCGTCGCCCATGCTAAAGAGAGCCATACAGACGCCGCCAAGAACAAGTACTTTAAAATCGAGCAAGCCCACACCGCGCCCCCTGCGGCCTCGTGGTCCGCCGACGCTGTCAAGCGACGTCGCCTGGAAGACGCGGCCGCGGACGCGACCCGGCGACGGGCGCGGCTCATGCGGCGGCACGTGCAGCGCAACGCCGCGTGGGAAGGCGATCTGGTGGCGCGGGGCCTGCTGCGGCGGGAGGTTCTGGGCGTCGACGACGAGGGCACGCTGGTGGCGGCGGCGTGGGCGCGCGGGACCGTGGACAAGGGGAACGTGCCGTTTTCCGCGGCGCGGACGCAGGGCAGGAGTGCGAACATGCCGTGTTTATATGTTGGCGGGGAGGATGCCAAGACGGGCTTGGGCGTGGCCTATGCGAGTATGTTGTTCCTCCTTCTTCTTCCCTCCTGCTCCTGACTTGAACCGCTTTGTGCTGACGAGCAGCACACAGCTCTGGATGAGGAGACGCTGGTAGGGAGCTATATTGCTACTGACGACAACGATACGTACGCTTTTTGCTGGGATGCCGAAACGAGGGTTATGGACTGATGATTTGCTTTGTAGAATATCGTTTTCGAGAACCGCACCGGCGAGTTCTGGTCGTCGGCAGGGAATGCTCCGTACTGAAATGATTCGCTGCCCGCAAATGTCGTCGATTCGGTACCACCGGCCCTCGCACAAGATGCTGCTCACCTCGCGCGAGCCGGACCATGCCTGCGGGGTGTACCTGTTTTCGCCGCTGCTGTCCGACGACGACGACGACGACCAGCGTCCACAATGGCTGCTGGGCGAGAGTACGTTGTTCTTCCCCTCTTCCCTATTCTCTTCTACTCAGGGGGGGTGTAAAATGTAGGCTGACCTTATTTTCGCACAGCCAGCCACTACCAGAGACTGTCCTTTCAGCACCGTTCCCGCACCGAGTGGCTCGTCCACCAGTCCACCCCCGCGCCGGCCTCCTCCCCGGACCTGCTCTGCGTCCTCGGCACCAACGCCGGTCTCGTCCGCGTGCTCTCCAACGAGACGCTGTCGCCCCTCGCCCCGCCTCCCAGCACCGCCACCAAGCACATCCCGCAGGAAACCTTTACCCAGGACTTCCTGCACCACCACCCGCAGGTGCTCCTCGCCGGCGGCCGGCGCGCCCGGCTGTGGCTGGCCGATCTCCGCGCGCCCACGGCGCACTGGCGCTCGACGCACACCGCCGGCCCCGTCACGCACCTGCGCAGCATCGCGGAGACGCACATGGTGCTCGCGGCCGGCCTGCGGAGCTCCATGGTGGCGTACGACGCGCGCTGGCTGCCGCGGCCCGTGCTGCGCTACGAGGGGTACAAGAACGAGGCGCACGTGCATACCGGGTGGGACGTGTGCGAGACGCTGGGCCTGGTGGCGGCCGCGCAGGAGGATGGCACCGTGCGCCTGTTTTCGCTCAAGAGCGGCAGGGGGCTGGGCGGGCTGGGCGGCATCAAGACGGATACGCCGGTGCGGGCGCTCGCGTTTCGGAGGATGCCGAGGGAACGCCTGCCGAGCTTGTTTGTGGGCGAGGGCTCGCTCCTGAGAAAGTTTTCGCTCGGGGTGCGCGAGCTTGGCGACGAGGGGTGAGTGAATGGGGCGGTCTGGGTAGGAAATCATAAAGTTGGAAATACAGCGACGCTGATTTTGGACATTGTAGTGGAAGCTAACGGAGGCAGAGGCTGGAAATATGGACTGGAGCAAAGTCACAGATCAAGATACCCCTTGACATGATGTATTAAAAATGAGCTTTCAATTCAGAGCGGTTGTATTTTAAACCCAAACACCCCAGACGTGTGTCCCGCCAAACTCCTTACCTAATCACCATTTCGAAGCCCAGAAACTACAAAAAAAGAAATCATGATACAAATCAGTTTACACCCCCCCGGCGACACCGCCTACGCCCCCGTCCGCCACTGATGACGTGGCCGCCGCCCGCACCTTTGCCAGCTCAGCTTCTGGCACGTTGCCTGTGTCCGCCAGGCCGGGAAAGGCCTTTGCAAAGGCAGCGCCGAGCTTCCAATTGTCCAAGTTCCTCAGATGGCGCTCAAAGACGGGATTGATCATGAGCTCCTCGGAGTGGGGGCTCTGGAGCAGGGTGTCGGTATCGTGATACGGCCAGGAGAGCGTCAGCGTGGTCGTGTACGCGACGGAGAAGTCGTCAAACGGGTAGAGGCCCGAGGCGTGGTCGCGCACGAGCACGGCGCGCATGCGGGGGAACGGCAGGTGGTCGATCCAGGCCGGGTGCGGCGGAGCGCGGAGCTGGGCGCGCAGCGGGCGCGCCCAGCGCGGCAGCCGCTCGTAGTTGCCGCGCGTGGGGCTGACCTGCCAGCGCATGAGGAGGAACATGAGGTAGAGGACGGCGACGCGCTCGGGCAGGCCCGAGATGGCGGGGAACTTGGCGAGGATGTCGGTGAAGACGCGCGAGAGCGGGTGCGCGCACGCGCTGTGCGCCGGGTTGAGCAGCGACGACACCGACGGGTACCGCGGCCCGAGGACCTCGTGCGTCGGCAGGCCCTCGGCGGCCCGCTGCCGGCGCTCGTGCAGGAAGTCGAGGAGGAGGGCGTCGAGCGGGCACGTCGGCGGCGTGGTGCGCACGGGGCAGGCGTACCGCAGGATCGTCGGCGGCCCGCTGCCCGTGTCCATGGCCTCGTCGGCGTTGCTGGCCGCGTCCTCGTCGTCGCCGTCGTCGCCGGCCGCGGACGTGGTGTTGTCGGCGTAGGCCGGGTAGCCGGAGAAGAAGGCGCTGGTGTAGGTGGTATTGGGCTGCCACTGGGGCGCGGACGAGGACACGGTGGACGGCCCGGGCGAGGCGCTGCCGCTGCCGGCGACGGACGGCGCTTGCTGCTGCTGCTGTTGTTGTTGGTGGTGTTGCTGCTGGGTGTATACGTTTGGGTAGCGGTAGGTGGCTGGCAGCGTGTCGGCGGCGGCGGCGGCCTGGATGCGCGCGACGTGGTGGCTGGCGTCGAGGAGAAAGCCGAGACCGAGCCGCTCCGGACCCATGTCGAGACCGTGCCGGAGCTGCTCCCGCTGCTGATCGAGGTCGTTGAGCCGCTGCGTGACGTGTCCGTTGGTCGTTGTTGGTACGGTTGTCGTTGTCGGCTGGCCGGGCGGCGGCGGCGAGTGCGTGCGTCTGTTGTGGTTGCTGTCCGGTTCTGCCATCCCTCGGGTGCCGGTACTTTGAAGCTGCTGCTGGTGTTCCGCGCCTGGTGATAATCGGTCTGTCAGCGCGCGCTTTCTTCGTCAAGAGGGGAGCCAATTGGCCCAAAAAAAAGGGAACGAACTGATGAGGGGCTGCAGCATGCCAACCACGGCGGCGAGCCGCTGGCGCATCTCGGCATTCTCCCGCTCGACGGCCGCCTTGGCCTCGAGCGCGGCCTGCAGCTCCTGGTACGGCTCTAGTCCGGTGAGCTCCGCGATGCGGCGCTCCAGCGTCTGGATCTGGTTCTTTGTGCGCTCGCGAATGGCTCTCTGCGCTTCTCGGTCTGGATAGCCGGGGTTAGTTTGGCAGTAGCAGGGGTGAGCAGAAAGGCGCAACAAAACGAGAAGCATACCGTTGGCGCGCTTCTTGGCCAGCTGCTCCGGGGTGAGGTTGGCGACGCCACGGCTGCTGGCGGCGCCGAGTTTCCTCTTCTTAGCCGCCGTGGCCGACCCGGTGTCCTCGTTTTGGTGGCTACTGGGTGTTTGGGCGGCGTCGCTCTCGTCTAGAGGCCGACTCTCCCGGCGATGAGGCCCGTCGTCTCCGTCACCCCCGGCTGCCTCGGCCGACGGTGCCTGCGTTGACTGCCGGACCATGTGCAAGGCCTTTTTTGGTTGAGTTCTTTTTTTTTGTACCTTGCCAGGGTTGGGGAGGGCGATGCGCGCCGCGCGCGCGTGGGCGTGGCAGTGTGTGGCCCGACGTTGCCAATGGAAGGGCTGGGCTGGGCTGGGGCCCCCCTTGGAAAGATCTGGGCAAGATCTGGATATTCCGATGGCGATGCCGTTTCGCACGCGCAGTCTCTTTTGCCCTGATCCAGGCAACCCTGCATGGGGGATAGAGGAAACCAAGGGCCAGGTTCAAATCGCCTGATTGCGATTCGTGTGTCTTTGAGAGTGGAGCCGCCGCGCCGCACTCAATCGGGCAGCGGGCAGAAACGAAGCTGTAGGCTATTTGACCTGCCACTGAGCTTGACTGAGGCATCTATGAGTAAAACATACCCCTTTTCTGGAGAGAAGAGAATAAATTGCCTATTTTTTCGATTTTGACCTGCGTATTACGGCTCAGGTACGGAGTACGCTCAATCACTTGCAGACTGGTCATTTGGCGTCTACTCGGATTGATTACGTAATTGACGATATTTCGATTGACTGATCGGGAATGCAGATGGTGGGGGCGGACAAGGCTCGGAAGTCGTTGTTGGGGAAATCACTTGAGGGTATCCAGCCGGCGCCTGTTGAAAAAAGAAGAAAAAAAAAGGAAGAAAGAAAATTACTGCAAGTGATAGCAGGACGACAGTATAGAAATATTATGCCGCTCATCGCAATCATGATGACCGCTAATGACAGAAAATTCATGCTCTCAGTTGCGGTCAGTGCAAAACTGCCGGAAATAGCCGTCGAACTATCTTTAGGAGCGTTGAAAACGGTCAACGTGTCTTCCATACATCTCATTCAGTATTCGCGGCTGATGGTTACTAGGTTGAACATTTCACGTTATCAGGGATGTCCCCTTTTAGTATATTGCTAGCGACGGTAGGTGTTGAAAAGGTGCAGAACCGCTGCTCGTGCATAATATGCTGAGCAAGACAAGCGGTGCATATATTTTACGAAAACCCGAGACGGTAATCTGCGTCAGAATTCGCTTGGGAGTAATTTGTATAGTTAGCCTGTCAGACCCGTCTTGGCTTCAGGTCAGCGTTGGTAATGTGCGGGGGCTGCGAGCTTATTCCATCAAGAGCCTTATACCATGATAAGATGGTTACACCCAACCCAGCATCGGCACTGGTTCGAAGAGCAGGCGGTAGTAGGGTGCAAGTGTGTCCGAATCACGGTTGGCGCTGGTCATCAGGACGCGGGAGGATAATCCGCAGGCATCCGTGTAGTAAGATGTTCCACAGGGGTCTCGCATAGGCGACGGGCACTGAGGCCGGGCCGTGTTCGCGGCATGGTTCCGTCGATACGAATATTGGCCGAGTTGGGAATCCAGCCCGCTGGCCATCTGCCGACTGGTCTAGGTCTGGGTATTGGCTGGCGTAGTCAGCCACATTACTACCTACTCCGAGACAAAGAGTGCAGGGGAGGGAGGGCAGGGCGCAGGATAGCGGTGCCGTTGAGAAGCGAAAGAAGATGAAAGGAGAGGAGGAACTCTAATTCTTACAAGGAGGAGGAAAATAAATAGCAAGACTCGGCGGATCGGATCGCTCATCGAAGAGGCCAAGACTCGGGGTAATACAGAGGAGGCTCAGTACGCGATGGAGCGTGAGCACCGGAGTTGCCTTATTTTGTCGGTTGGGAGCTACCTAGGTAACTAGTTGTTATGAGCTACTGGCAGGTGATGAGATGGAGGCTTGATGCTTCGATGCAGGTAGGGACTCTGAAGTACTGATTCATCGTACGCCGACTTGGGCTTGAGCACACGAGGCAGTGGATGAATGCACAATGCACATCGCGAGCGGGTTGCTGCGAGCTGCCAGATGAGATTTGCCGAGTCTGCGGAGCAGCGAGGATTTGCTCGAGTCTGGCTGCAAGCTGGCGGGGTACGGGCGACACGCAGCCAAAAGAGCTGCAGGAGACTGGAAGCGGCAGATTTGAGCCATTTTATCTCGTCGCAGAGACGGCGCCGGCAAAGCAAGGGAGGTGACATGGTGATGGGAGTTGCTGCCAGGAGCATGCAACAACGGGGGGTGGTGGAGGGACAGGGCCAGGCTGAAGTGAACCTGTGTCATGGGGCAGCGCGGCCGGGACCTGCTTTGGTGGGACAAGTGTAGGCGTACTTGGTACTTGATATTGGAGTGTCGGGGGGTTGATGTTCCTTTTGGTCGACAAATGTTGTCACAACGTAGAAAGGAAGAGGGAATTAATTCGTAGTGAACAAGAACGCGTTTGCACGGCTACCTCGCGCCGACCGGATAACGCCCCCCAGCTGGCCAGGCTGCAGCCCCGGACGGCCGCGATGGTGGGCTTGTACCTGGATGGAAGCACAGCCGAAAGTACCTTTTGTCCGGCCGGGCGAAATTGAGTCGATGCCGGCGACCAGGTCCTCGAGAGTCAAGACTGGAACCAAAAAAAATAAACCTACATTCGTACAGAGTATAGCGTCTTGGATGGGTCCGCGGGGAGGTTTCACTTATTCGCCGATTGATAAAATGAGTGTCTTTGTGCTTTTGTCTCTCTTTTTTTTCCTTGTACAGAGTGCTGGCGAGAAGTTGTGTTGACAGTTGGTTGAGGCCTCGGAGAAATGGAGGACCGGAGTAGTGCAGCAGTTGCACCAAGACAGCTTATAATTATAGCGCACTTGGACGTGGCAAGGCCGGGAAGGCTGGAGCTTGGCAAGAGGAAAGGCTGGAAGGCTGGGACAAAAGGTACCTCTCCCCACCATGACCCCAAGGTACTGGTCGCAATGTAACCCATGTAACCCATGTAACCCCAGCACTTGCGCCCCTCCAATCCTTCCAATCCCTATTAATTTATACAGGCGGGCAACCAACTGCGGCCCAGGTAATCCACGGCAGTCTGGTCATGGACAGCTAAGCTAAGCTAAGAAAAGGTACCTCGACAATCCTACTCCGCGCCATACTACGTGCCTTCCTTGCTAGTCGCGGCTTGTTCCAGCTTGTCGGAGTAGAGGCTCCCACTCTCCTCTCCCACCCTCCCGCAATATAAAGCTTCACATCATCCCCATCCTCTCCAACTTGCGTCCTGTCCCCTTTCTGCTCTCCGATTCTCCTCTCTCATACCACCGCCTACTCTCTTATTAGTACAAACCACTTCCCTTTCTTCTTCATCACCGGCAACCGCCCTCTGCGTCGCTCTACCAACTTCTACCTGCATACCCGCGTACCCCGCGCCTCCATCGCTGCACGCACAACACCACAACGTCGCATCGCGAGTCGCCAACATGGCTGCTGAACAACACAAGGTCCAGGAGGCCATTGCCGCCCTCAGTACGTTCTCGACTTGCCAGCTGCTGAGAGTTGAATCCTCCACAGCTGCAGCTTCTTGAAACCGCAAACCTGCTAACGCAACTCCTAACTAGGCCCTCCCGAAAAGATGCTCGCCAGTACGCTCGCCCCGTCCCCCCTTCTCGCCTGCAATCTGATGTAACCAGGACCTCTTTTTTTTTATTTTCTTACTGACATGGCGACATAGAGCACCCTAGCAAGCCCCACCTTACCAGTAAGTCGACCCCTCTACTTTTTTGCGCCTCGCTCTGCTGCAGCCGTTTGGAGGGAGCGCGTGCTGTGAAAATTGGTGACCTTGGTGCCGAAGCCGGAGTGGCACAATTCGCAGTCGAACGATTCCGTCACTTCTACGTTGCGTTGCCGTTTCCGCGTTGCCACTCATCACCAGTCTTGCGATGACCCCTCCCCCACTACCTTCACCCCACGCTTAGCTTCCTCCAACAACGAGCTAGCTTCCACCACAGCTTCCGCCCGTCCGGTCAAGCCCTCCTCGGCTAACCCCTTCTCCCTTAGACACCGAAGAGTACCAGAAGCTCTACAAAGAGTCCATCACAGAGCCCAACAAGTTTTGGAGCACCAAGGCCCGCGAGCTGCTCTCCTGGAGCCGCGACTTTGAGACTGTCTCAAGTGGCTCGCTCCAGGGCGGCGACACCAAGTGGTTCATCGAGGGTGAGCTCAATGCCTCGTACAACTGCGTCGACCGCCACGCCCTCAAGGACCCCAACCGCGTTGCCATCATCTACGAGGCCGACGAGGCCGAGGATGGCCGCAGTGTCACCTACTCGGAGCTCCTTCGCGATGTCTGCAAGGTCGCCTGGACCCTCAAGAAGATGGGTGTCAAGAAGGGCGACACCGTTGCCATCTACCTCCCCATGATTCCCGAGGCCATTGTCGCCATTCTTGCTTGCGTCCGCCTCGGTGCCGTCCACTCCGTCGTCTTTGCCGGCTTCTCCGCCGACTCTCTGCGCGATCGCGTCATCGACGCCGACTCCCGCGTTGTCATCACCTCGGACGAGGGCAAGCGCGGTGGCAAGCTTATTGGTACCAAGAAGATTGTCGACGACGCTCTCAAACAGTGCCCCAACGTCCACAGCTGTCTTGTATTCCGCCGCACCGGCACCGAGGTCCCCATGCAGGAGGGTCGCGATGTCTGGTGGCACGATGAGGTCGACAAGTGGCCCAACTACATTGCCCCCGAGCCCATGAACTCGGAGGATCCTCTCTTCCTCCTTTACACCTCTGGCTCTACTGGCAAGCCCAAGGGTGTCATGCACACCACGGCTGGTTACCTCCTAGGCTGTGCCTTGACTGGAAAGCACGTCTTTGATATTCACGAGGGCGACCGCTACTTTTGCGGTGGTGATGTTGGCTGGATTACTGGCCACTCTTACGTCGTCTACGCCCCTCTACTGCTCGGTGTCACTACCGTCGTCTTTGAGGGTACTCCCGCCTACCCCAACTTCTCCCGCTACTGGGACATTATCAACAAGCACCAGGTCACCCAGTTCTACGTTGCTCCCACCGCCCTGCGTCTACTGAAACGCGCTGGCGATGAGTGCGTTACTGGTGAGATGAAGCACCTCCGTGTCCTGGGTTCCGTTGGTGAGCCCATTGCCGCCGAGGTCTGGAAATGGTACTATGACATTGTCGGAAAAAAGGAATGCCAGGTTGTCGATGTAAGTATGTTGGATAACCCGACCTAAATTCTGCTGACCTGTTAGACCTACTGGCAAACCGAGACCGGCTCCCACGTCATCACGCCTCTTGCCGGTGTCACTTCCACCAAGCCCGGCTCCGCTTCGCTGCCTTTCTTCGGCATTGAGCCCGCCATCATCGACCCCATCTCCGGCGAGGAGATTCACGGCAACGACGTTGAGGGTGTTCTAGCCTTCAAGCAGGCCTGGCCCAGCATGGCCCGTACCGTCTACGGTGCCCACAAGCGCTACATGGACACGTACTTTAACGTATACCCCGGTTACTACGTGCGTATCCCGCCTATATTGCCTGCGACACAAGCTAATTTCAATAGTTCACCGGTGATGGTGCCGCCCGTGATTACGAAGGCTTCTACTGGATCCGCGGCCGCGTCGACGACGTTGTCAACGTTTCCGGTCATCGTCTCTCCACCGCCGAGATTGAGGCCGCCCTCATCGAGCACTCGGCCGTTGCCGAGGCCGCCGTCGTGGGCGTCAGCGACGAGCTGACCGGCCAGGCCGTCAACGCCTTTGTCGCCGTCAAGGAGGGCAACGAAATCACCGATGCGCTGCGCAAAGAGTTCATCATGCAGGTCCGCAAGAGCATCGGCCCCTTTGCCGCTCCGAAGGCCGTCTTTGTCGTTACCGACCTGCCCAAGACGCGCTCCGGCAAGATTATGCGTCGTATCCTGAGAAAGATCCTCGCCGGCGAGGAGGACCAGCTGGGTGACACTAGCACTGTACGTATCCTGCAGGATCTGTTTTGCCTTTTTTTTTTAATACTGACCGTTGATAGCTCTCCGATCCATCCGTTGTCGACCAGATTATTGCGACCGTCCATGAATCCCGTGGCAAGAAATAAATATACATGAGAAAAAAAATGAAAAAAGCCGAAAATAGAAACAGGATGGTGGTGGAGATTTCGAGCTCCAATTGATACCAAGATCTGCCAATCTGATTTATCCTTGCGCCGGTAGTAAATTGCTATTCTGCACGACGGTCATGGACCTGTTTTGGATTTTCTGAGGTATTGATGTGCAATGACTTTATATTTGGAATACGAGTTACTTATTCTCCCTTGACTACTGCGCCTGCGCTTTGTAAAGACTGCGTGCCTCTGTATTGTCGTATTGTCAAGGCACTGTTTCCCGACCGAGCAGCATATCCCACGTCGGAATCAGACTCATGTCGTACTCGCCCTCGGCCGCCTGTCCATCATACCGATGCGCCTCCTTTTTCCTCTTTACATAGGCCGTGCATGCATCCCTCTGCTCCTCCCAGTCACGGCCCAGTACATTGCGCCCCAGCACATGCTTCTCCTGCTCCAGCCTCGCGAGCGCCTCCCTCACCCAGCCGACGCAGTTCCATCCCTGCACCTCGCCGGCACGCACCGGCACGGCGCGCAGTATCTGCAGCAGCTTCTCCCGCTGCACCACCTTGGCGACGCAGACGCGTGCGAGGAGCGGCATGCTGCGCTCAGGCGGCACGCGGCGCTCCTCAAACACCCATGTCGATGTGCCGCCGGCGACTCCTCCTCCTCCTTCCGACAGCGTCTCTTTGGCGTGCAGGATGACGTGGTCGGACGAGCACGCGTGCGAGCCTTTGGGCGCGAGGACAAGCGACCAGTGGTATCTGCGGGGTTAATTTGTTGGTTGGGTGAAAGGAGGAGGCGGGGGAGGGGGTACCTCTCTTGGCCAAGCGGCGTATGGACGGTGCCGCCGCGCGGGTGCAGCGCAATGTATAACCGGTCCTTGTTGGATGGCATGGATGCGGTCAAGGAGGGATGAGAGAAGTCTGAAAGGGGGGGGAAATGGGTGGGAGGGGGATCGTAAAGGAATATGCCAGCGGTGAGGCACATTGCATGGGCTCAGGTGACGAGCAATGTCGACGACATGATTGACAACCTGGCACCAAAAAAAAAAGCGCCAACTCTTTCATAACCTATTCGAATCTACCTCATCCTTTGTTATATCTCAATTCCCCCGATCCAAGTATGTAATACTGCCTTTTGGGGGGTGCGCCAACGAATACCCCGACGCAAAGTCGTAGTCCACCACAATCATCCTCATGCACGCCCGAAGCTGCGGCCCGCACCGTCTTCCTCTCCACGTCTCTATACCCGTCTATTTCCCGCGTCAACAAGCTCTTAATATGCCCCTATTAACATGTAGAAGTGGTAATGTACCAACACACAACGTATATATCCTGTGAGTCGTCAGACGTACTGTGGTCAAGGCTACGTAGTGCTGCGCCAATGTAGACGCAACGGACTTGGGCAGTTCCATATTTAGAACCCCCGAAAGGATCGAAAGACGACCTCCGAGGGGATGCATCACCGCAAGTGCCACTTTCGGCTCCCTTCCGGAGCCCGCCGGCCCCACCTGCCGATCCCCGACAAGCCTCCGTGACAACAAGTGGGAAAAAGCCATGTCAGAACAGAATAGATTGACTCAAGCTACTTAATCAGCAATGATTCTTCATTCAGCAAATGATAGTGTTGCGCCCCTTCTGGCATGCACTAGACCAGATTAAACACCTGATACCGGTGCTCACCTTGGTCCAGCTGGCCCTCCATCATGTCCTCCACAAAGGCCTGACCCAGGTACTGATACGCGCCGCCAGCCGGATCCGGTCGGAGGAGAGTAGGTACGGTATTTCCCACCAGTGCCGTGACTACATCCCCCGGCTGGGTCAGGTAAGGCCCCAGCCCGACCCTGCCATCCTCGGTCACGAACAGCGTGCGGTTGCGTGTAAGCTCCAGAGCTCGATCCTGCGCCACTTTCACAAACGCATCTACCTGTCCCTGCGAAGACTCATCCTCTCCCGCCTCCGGTATTATCTGCATCCAGGCAATGGCCAGCGCGGAAAGGTCCCTGGCTGGTATGGGCTGGCGGCGCAGCAGACTGCCGCAACATTCGTGGTATCCGTCGAGCAGTGTGGATCCGTTGCTCATCGTGGTATTACGGCGGTAGTCCGTGGTAATGGTACGCCAAAGGCGTGTCTCAACTGTTTCATTGCTGTCCTCCGGAACGTCGGGGGCATAGAGATTCATAAACTCCAGCATGTCCTCGACGCACGCCACGCGATCATGCTGCAGCGCACAAGATAAGGCAGCAGCCTGTTGCTCCGTGTTGTGACTAGAGTCGAAAAGCCGCAGAGCACGCCTGACAACCCCGCAGACGTATCCATGCCTCTGCAAGATGTACCCGTCAAGGATAGTGAGATCGGTCATGGTCTTCGGTGACTGGAAGAGGTAAAAGGAGCTGTCGTAGCTAATAGGATCTTGTATACCGAGGCGGCCGATACGGCTCCAGTCGGGCACCCAGGTGGGCAGGCCGCCAATGTCCTTGGGAAAAGAGGCCAACTCCAAAATCACACGCTCCGCATTACCGCGGAACATGGCCACCGTTGCCTCTGTGTACACGTCTCGCGTCGTCTTTGAATAATCGACATGGATACCGAGGCTAACTCGGTCTGAGGCAGCGCCGAGAAGGGCAAAGATGACGTCCCTTGGATCAGTCGCCAAGTAAAACGGGCCGTTCAAACCAGGCGCGTTGCGCGTGGACGCCCAGTGGGTGAGGAACCAATGCAGCGTCGTGCTCAACTTCATGGAGACCATTTCCTGGCCCACGCACATCATGTGGCCGCCAACGCCAAGCATGGCATTGTACGCCGAGCTGGGCGTGAAATAGCAGTCGTCCCCAACAGGCGGCAAATTGCCGCGCCAGGCACGAACTCTACCCAGCGCGCGCATGATGGCATAAAAATGGTGCAATTCTATGGTATTGTCTCCGCACACAATAATACCACGCTTGGCGAGCGCCAGCTCCTGGATGATCCAGCATCGTTTCCAGTGAGGGCGGCGCGACAGGGCGTCGATGGCATCGTGCAGGCGCTTTCCGTATATTTTTTCTGCCAAAACGAGTCTACGGATAAATCGCTGTGCCTGGGGCGAAAGGTTCGGAAAGGTGGCGTCCTCGTGGGTGTCATTGAAGAACAGACCGTGGCCAGGATAAATGCCAACATCGACGGCTTCCCATCCAAACGAGCGGAGAAGGTCAAACAAATAGTCGCTGTCGTTGGCTGCGGGCCCCATGCAGAACAAGACAGAGTCGGCCGAGGCAAAGACGTTGTGCATCTGCGCCACCTGCCAGTTCCTCTCGTTTTGGTCTTCCATGTTGATGCAGAGGGCGTCGATCCAAAGCCAGGTATCACTGCTAGACACGGTGTGGATCTGCTCGAGGGCAAACTGCAAGTTGCTGGAAATGTAGCGCCTGGTTCCATTAATGGTGATTGCGAAAGGCGTGATGTTGGGTGCTCTCATCGGGCTGCCCCAGCTATACGAGATGGCCTGGTACGGCGGTAGGAAGTTAAGAGAGACATTGGACATCTCAAAATCAGAGACGGGCCCCGAGGGAGCGAGGCATAGAGGCCGCATCAGCCGTATTTCGGCATTTTCTCGACTAAGCTGATGATAATACATTTTGGGATGAAGAGGTATACCTGCAGACCAACATGGTTGCGGGATACTGCACAAGCTGCCCGGCGCCTTTTTAAGCTCGCCCGACGGCGAAGGTGATGCTTGTGTACGCCATGTGTGCAATCAAGCATGCCAGCAGCCGCGACTCCTGCGAGAGAGCGCGTCAGCGGGCTGCAGAGCGTCGATGCATGCAGCGAGCCTTTCGTGACGAGTTGGACAAGCACAACTGGCGCCGGACTGCCCGCCGAGAACGGGTTGCAACCCAAATGCCGTGTGCCGGGCAGATCGGAAGGGAGATCCGTAACTAGTGGTTCTGAGTTGGCCTTTCGAACTGAAACGGCAGTTCAGTCCCGATTTGTGATTCCCAGTAGAGTGTGCGTGTAAACCGCTTTGGTACCAAGACGATGGGATGTGGCCATCGCCTTATCGGCTGCACCCGACAGTAGCGGACCGAGACATTCGCACAGCGTCGCACGCGGCTGTCACGACTGGCTCCATTGATTTGGGGACGCAATGTCCAGAGCGCAGGCATTGCGTTGGCATGAAAGAGTCAGATGCATGGCCATGGCGAGTGATGCTGAGTTGTTGTGTTACTGAATGTGCAGAACCTAATGGAGAAACAGCCGAGAATGACAAAATTGGTCTGGCATGAACTAATTATGGGAGAGACGGGTTCGGAAAGAAACAGAGCCGGAAAGAACGATGCTGGTACACGTTTGAGGACGTATTTCAAACAGGCCGTGTTTGGGGGGCGGGCGCGGGAGAGGAACATACGAGTAAGGATTCGGCGGTATGGTACAAATTAGCTAGATTTGTTTTGATGGATTTGTCGAACAAATTGTCAAGACGAATTGAATTTGCCGGTCGGAATCAATACTTGTTATTCCCAGTAATATGGTGCAGATCAAATACAGACACATGGCACAGTATTATTACCTAAGCTTATCAACACTGTCGTCGCCCTCAGTCGGCGTCGCGCCGCAGCGGGCACAGTGCAGCCACAGCCACACTCGGAGGAGCCCAGAAGGCGGTTTGAGCGTTCTGATTGGTTTGTCGTGACTTGGCCCTCAGCGGGGACTCCTTGGCTGCGCATGTTTCAGTGGAGCGAGGCCCTGTAGGGTGTATTCGCTGGCCGCTAGAGCTAGGGACCTTTTGCCACGCCGGCCACCTGCGGTAAAGGGGATGCAGAACAAAGGAACGTGTTTGGTTGTATGCGTCAAGCGGCTGAAAGAAAGGATTCTGGGGAACGTGATAATGCCGCATGTTCGTGCTCTAAATTTGTCCCGGTGCATGTTATTCGACGCTCGGCTGACCAGAACGACTGCGGCGCAGTCAGCCACCCGGCCGCCCCAGAATTCTGAATAGGTGGTACCCAATACTCGGGCAGCCTTTGTAGCG
This sequence comes from Cordyceps militaris CM01, assembly GCF_000225605.1. Classification (NCBI taxonomy): domain Eukaryota; kingdom Fungi; phylum Ascomycota; class Sordariomycetes; order Hypocreales; family Cordycipitaceae; genus Cordyceps; species Cordyceps militaris. Next base: position 2,026,432 of record NW_006271975.1, on the reverse strand, counting down.
AATTATAGCCCTGTCCGCCGCGAGATACCTCCGTCTTTACACGGATAGGTACCTCCCGACATACCTGGCTGGCTTGGCTGGCCACCTACCAAGACAAGGCACCTCCAATACTAACCTAAACCTGCCTTTCTTGCACCGGTGCGCCCTCAGCCTCCCAAGCCCATCCGCATCCACTGAACTGACCGGTCCTGCCCAACAAGCGAGCCTCTCAAACCTTGACTACAACATCCCCAAGCAAAAGGAGGCTACGCTCAAACCCTCGCTTGTTTGAATAGCTTCAACGGTCGCGCGCACACTGCACACTCTCCTCCTCCTCCTCTTCCTTCATCGACCACAAATCCTCGATAGTACGTACGCACACCTGTACTCGCTCGACGGCGCTTTTTTTGGGGATATTTCGACAGACCCCGGACCAGTCGGCCCTCTCACGATCCACCCCCAGAGTTTACCGCTGGTTAAACCCGAATGGAGTCCTGTCGAGCGTAACAACTTCATTTCGCATCATCCTGACGGGAGCAACGGCTGCCAAGATCAGTCCTGCTCTCTGCCGGCGTCAACATGCTTGCGTTACAGGCCCTCGCGGCCGCCGTAGCCAGCGCTGCCCTCTTCTTCCAGACGTCACTCGGTAAGTCGCTTCGCCGTCATCGCTGCTTGGCTTCACCATCTGTTCCCAGGCTAACCCACGCATGCCCAATAACAAGCTGAGTCTTTTGAGCGAAATCCTGTCGACTATATCACGCTCATTGACAATGTCCAAATACATACGCACTCGCACCGAGTGAATGCACAGTCCAAGTTCGACCTCACATTTACCCTCCACAATGGTCACCAGAAAATCAGGCTCGCCCTTGAGCCCAACAACGACATCATCCCCGACGACCTGGCTATTACTGTTCTTGGTTCCGACGGCAGCGTCGCTGCTGCACACCCCGTTCTGCGGTCCGACCAGAAGGTCTTCAAGGGCCAAGCCTTCATCCAGCGCCATGGCCTTGACGGGTGGTCCGCCGCGGGCTGGGCCAGAATCATAGTCTTGAAGGACGGTGAAAAGCCCGTTTTTGACGGTGCCTTCCGTATTGACGGCAACAACCACCACATTGAGACCGCTGCCAAGTATCGTCTGGTCAAGCACAAGGGTGACCCTAGCGTGCAGCTCCCCGACCAGCGCGCTGCTGACACGACCATGGTGGTGTGGCGCGACTCGGACATTATCCCTCTCGATTATACCCAGTCCGAGTTGAAGCGTCGGAGTACTGCTGGCAGCGCACTCTGCGACTCCGACACGCTGACCTTTAATTCGAAATATGATCCTGTTGCCCGAGACTTTAGCCCTCTGCAATCCATGCCAACCCACCAACTCTTTGGTCGCCAATCGATTGATGGCGGCGGCGGCGGTGACCCTGCAGGCAACTTGTACGCCAGCATCGGCTCCGTGAATGGATGTCCCACCACGAAAAAGGTCGCCCTTGTCGGAATCGCCACCGACTGCACGTATTGGGGCATATTTGGCTCCAAAGACGCCATCCAGAAGCACGTACTCGGTGTCGTCAACAAGGCTTCGGAACTCTACGAGAGCACCTTCAAGATTTCCCTGGCTGTCCGAAACTTGACTGTCATTGAAGCAAACTGCTCCAGCGGAGGCACCTCTGCGACCCCGTGGAATGTGGACTGCTCGCCCGACTTTAGCATCACCAATCGACTCAACACATTTTCCGCTTGGCGAGGCAAGTCTCAGGACAAAAATGCCTACTGGACACTCCTAACCAAATGCCCAACCGATAACGCTGTCGGTCTGGCCTGGCGCGGCCAGCTCTGCCGTCAGGGGTCTGCGCCCAACGGCGGAACCAATGACACGATTGCCAGTACCAATGTCGTAGTCAATGGCCCTACCGAATGGCAAATCTTCGCTCACGAGACAGGGCACACCTTTGGTGCTGTGCACGACTGTACCCCCGATCTGTGTCCCGTCAAGCAGTCTGCCCAGTCCTGCTGTCCCCTCAAGGTAGGTGGATGCGATGCCGGTGCTCAATTCATCATGAACCCCTCCACGGGCAACGGCATCACCCAATTCTCCCCCTGCACAATTGGCAACATCTGCTCCGGCCTCATGGGCAATGTCAAGTCAGACTGTCTGACAGACAACAAAAATGTTGAAACCATTACCGAGGGCGTCTGCGGCAACGGCATTGTCGAGCCTGGTGAGGACTGCGACTGCGGCGGAACCGAGGGGTGCGGCACCAATAAGTGCTGCAACTCTAAAACGTGCAAGTTCTCGCAGAACGCCGTCTGCGATCCGGCCAACGAAGACTGCTGCTCCGACAACTGTCAGTTTGCTGGGTCGGGCACAGTCTGCCGCGCCAGCACTGGCGAGTGCGATCCCGAGGAAAAGTGCCCCGGCAACTCGGCCAACTGCCCGCCCGACGAGCACAAGAAGGCGGGCGAGTCGTGCGGCACCGGGCTCGAGTGTGCCTCAGGCCAGTGCACCTCGCGGGATCGCCAATGCCAGGTGGCCGCAGGCGGGCTGACGCACAGCAACAACACCAAGGCGTGCCGCAACGACTGCCTTATGCTGTGCGAGTCGCCGTCGTTTATGGGCGGCTCGTGCGCTTTCTACAACCAAAACTTCCTCGACGGCACCAGCTGTAGCGGCGGCGGGCGGTGCCAGGACGGCCAGTGCAAGGGCAGCTCCTGGTGGAAGGAGTTTACCCAATGGTTTCTGGGAAACAAGGCCATTTCCATTCCCGTCACCTGCGTCGTCGGCCTGCTGGTTATCGCCGTCCTCCTCTCGTGTGTGTGCAGTTGCGTCCGCCGTGCCGGCCGCCGCCGCGTCGTCCGCAACAAGCCCGTCAGCCCGCCGCCCTCCAACGGGTCATCCGGTGCCTGGAACCCCTACGCCAACGCCCAGTGGCGGCCGCAGCCTGGACCGACCATGTCGCCGGCCAATGGCTTTGACGTCCCGCCGCCGCCTGGTCCCCCGAGAGGCGAGGTGTACGGGAATAACAACTCATTTGGCAATGGTGTGCATGACTTTGCCCCGCCGCCGCATCCGCCTCCTACCTACAACTATGGAAACCGTGGAAGTGGACCTAGATACGCATAGATGATGCGGGCAGAAGAGGCTGACTTTGGTTATGCCGATATGAGATGGCCTTGCTGTTTATTTTTCATGTTGGCCGTTTTTAGCATTGAATGGCGTTTCGGAGTTGTATTTTTGGACATATGCATTTGGTTTTCCCTGCCACGGATGGGCATTCTTGGAATAGATTTAGAATGAGCAGAGGTTATTTTGCATAGGATGAATAGACGTGAATGAGCAGCCTGAAGCCTATACATGAGGAGAGCATGGGAGGAAGAACCTGTGGCAAAGGAACAGCGTTATGGTAAGACATGCTTATAGACATGAATAAGGACAAATATTTTCAACCAATGAGCATTCAGCTACGACGGGTGATTGAACACCCGGAACATCTTCCGTAGTATAGTGGTCAGTATGCAAGCTTGTCACGCTTGAGACCCGGGTTCAATTCCCGGCGGGAGAGACCGCCAAAGTCCATAGGACTTTCTTTTTTTATCATGTTGTGTTAAAACAGACAACTTGTTCTCCGTCTACTGAAAACACCTTATCGGTCATTTTTGTCCTAATATATCTGGTAATCTTCTCAGACTGCCAACACATGGTCCCCCTGTAGTGTTTGGTTCTGCAAAAGCCTGGGCTTTCAACAGTATTCCTTGATTAGATTTAAAAAACAAAAACCCGCGCACACCTTCACCTTTTTTCCCCATCACATCACCGTCGCCGCGCTGTCCTGGCCGGCTGCTGCTGCTGCGCCGCCGGCACCGAGCCCTCCTCGCCGCTGAAGCCGCACAGCGTCGTCATGAACCGATATCTCTGCCCCGGTATGCTCTGCCACCGCCCCTAGCCGTCAGCCGTTCTCCTTCTTCCCGACACTCGTTTGTAGATTGAAAGCAGCAAGGGGGGGGGGGACTCACATCGTTGGTGCTCTGGGCGTACATCATCAGCTGCTCCGGGCTGTCCAGCACCGCCAGCGCAAACTGCCTGCTCTGGCGCTCCTCAAAGGTTTCATTCTTTGGTCTGTTATCCCCCCCACCCCACACATGTCAGCATGACGATTCTCTATACTTTCCAGGAGTTTGAAGAAGAAGGGGGCAAAAAAAAAACTCACACGTTGCCAATCTGCATCTCTACCCCATCATCGTCATCATCCTCTTCCTCTTCCTCCTCATCAATATCCATGTCGTCATCCTCCTCCTCCTCTTCTTCCTCTTCTTCCTCGTCGTGGTCCTTGGTGTACGGGTCCTTGCCGCGGGCTTGCCGGTCGCGCATCTCGGCGGTAAAAGAGGACCCCTTGTCCGGCGTCTTGTGCGCGGCGGCGGCGGCGGATGACGAGGCGGCAGCGGCGGTGGCGGGACGCATTGCGCGCGCGGGGCCGGCCGCGGATGACATAGTTTCTGTCGTGTGCGTGTGTGGTGTGTCTTTGCTCCAGTGGATGCGTTGTGTAGTTGAGATGGTGGTGCGCGGGTAGTGGAAACCGTGCGTAGGTAGGTATGTAGATATGTCGAGGAGGATGGTGCGGGGCGGTTCTAGTTGCACGCGCGCGCGGCTGCTGGCCCCTCGCCGATCAATATCGACCAAGACCAAACGACAAACAGCGACAACGCCAAAAAAAGAAATGTTTCACGATAACAAAACTCACACATGTCAGAAAGAGACAAGGATGGAGTAGCACTATTGATAGACAGTGATATCAGTACGTGCCATGCAGCCACCCACCTCGCCTTCATTAATGATGCATAGAAAAACGCTTCGTTGTACTTCGTACACCTATAGTAAATCTTATAATGTACACTACTGGAAACAGTAAACATAAAAAAAGACGCGAATGATATAACCAGCTCCGCGCTAGCCATAAATGAGGAAAAGAATATACCTCTCAGATAGAAGACCGCCCCATGAAAACTCCCAAAAGCAAATACATGACAGCAAATAATGCCCACGACTCCTGTTCCTGTTTCAAAGATCCCAACTATTCATCGCCTATTCAAACGATAAGAAACAATCCACACTCCCATATTGCGACGTCTATGCATCATAACCAGGAAATGAATTCGCTTGCAACCAAGTTCAACCATGAGCAGAGTATCCAGTACTCTGCTTACGAGTTGTCATCGTACTTGCGACTTTTGTCCCTCTTGTCCTTTTTTTAGCGAATTTTTGTTGGAGCGGTGTTTCCGGGCATCGTTCTTTGACCATGCCGATTTATACAAAAAAAAAATCCGTGGGGTAAAATGTCTCCAGTGCACCAAGTACAAAACATTATCCATCTTCGTAGCCCAATAGTATTTGACACCGGGTCGACGGGTGGGTAATCGTGGCCCGTGGCGGCTCTGGCACCTGCCAAAGTCAAAGCCAATAGAAAGTATAGTTTATAAGTCGTCAATATCATCGTCGAAAGTTTATAACAGCCAGCTAGGACAATTAGCAAGTGCAGCAGAGACAAGCGTGACGAAACATACCCGGCTATTTGATCCATAGGCCAGTTTTTGGCCCGTCATGTCCCAGCAGAGGCAGTGCTCATCCTCTTCGTCAGTCTCCTTAGGGCTGAGCCAGCCAGGATGCGGCGGCCGATTCCAGCACGCACGGGGCATGGTTGTGTTGCCCACCTTCCATATAAGAACCTGGCTCGAGGTGGCGCCGGCAATGAAGGCGCCGTCGGGGGTGAAGGCGAGGCGTACAATGGGTGAGTCCATAGTGAGAAAGCATTTCGCTTTGCTCTCAGGTCTGCGTGCATTCCATATTAGTATGGCGCAGTCGTCGCCGCCAGTGGCAATGAGTCGCTCGTCGTCCGATACGGGGTGTGAGGCGGGGAGGGGCTGCCATTCCATGGTAGTGATGGCTCCTTGGTGTGCGGATATAGATCTTCGTTGACCAGACTCATCCCAAAGCTGCAACTGTCAGTCTTGTGCTCCTCGGCCGGCTTACTTGCCCTGCGGGTTGTCTTTCTTGCATTGTTCGGGAATCATGGGATATCAGCTTACATCGAGAACTCCCCTGTCGCTGGAAGTGGCGGCCAATCTGGACCGCCAGTCAAACATGACTTGGGAGAAACTATCGTCGTCCTTGGTTTCAAACTTCCGAACTTGTACGATGGAGGAATCGGTGCAATGCAGGCAAACGAGCAGATCGCCGCCGCAGAGCAAAAAGTCCGAGTCGCCAATCCATGTGGCATCGAGGGGGGTAGCGCCGATATCCTGGTTAGGGAGACGATGGGACAATGAGGTACCTGTTAGTGATGAGTAGACGGTGACGACGGCGCCGCCCTTTTCTGGGGAGATAGCAAGGAGACCAGTGTTGGAGGGATTCCATAAGAGCTTGACGACGGGGGGTTCGGGAACCTCCATAGACTGGACGTGGATGCCCTCGGCAGACCAGATGTTGACGGCAGCCTGGGTGCCTAGGTCGGCGGCGACGGCAATCGCAGAGCCGTCCGAGGTCCAGGCCAGGGCAGTCACGGTGGTTGTTCTGGGAGTATCCGGGCTGATGAGGTTGTGAGCGTGCGACACGTGATCATGGGTGTCGCCTGGTGTAGTAGTACGAGAAACTGTCCAGACTCGGGCTAGCGCATCGGTACCAGTAGCTGCCAATGCGGATGGGTCTTTGGGGTTCCACTCGCACTGCAGGAGGATGGGCGCGTTCTCGGTGGTGGCAGGAGAGCCAGAGGCTGAGGCGGCAGCTGTGGTAGCCTCGGGGTGCGTGGCGTCGTCGGCGAGGCGGATGAAGGTGGTGTTGGGGGTGAGTTCCTCGACCTTTTCAACCTGCGTGCCCTGCTCGGGGCCGTCAGTGCGGGAGACGGGTTGGGGTGCCTGTTCGCCCTCGAGAGGCGAAGGGTAGGCGTGGTTGTCGTGGTTGTCCGAGTTGTCAATGTCCATGGGAGTGGCGGATCCGGGGGCTGACGGGCTGCCATTTTCGTAGCCATTGGCGACACGTGGGCGCTTTGGTGATGATCCGTTGACGTGTGTGATGTTGGGGAGGGAGCGCTTGCGAGCAGCCTCGATGGCGACGGCCGTGGCCTCTTCGTCGTATTCCTTCTTTGCCCTAAGAGGTGAGTCTAGAGGGCCGAAGATGCCATTTTTGATAGCCTCGGGCTCAGTGGTGACGCCGATGGGCAGCTGCGCCGCGGGTAAGATGGGTTAGCAACGAGGTGGGAGCGAAATTACGCGGGGTTGATGAGCGGGATGAGGAGGGGGATGAGGATGCGGGTCATGGCAAACAAGAGGGAAATGGGGCGCAATTATGCATGAAGTAGTGGGTGACAAGTGACGGGCGAGGAAGCGTGGTTACTTACGCCTTTGCGTGCCTGGTCGCGCTCGAGGGCATTGTAGAGCAGGCCGCGATTGACGACGGAAAGTAGAGCGTGGCCCTTGACGTGGGGCGCAAACTCCAAGTCGCGGTGAGGTTCGCGAACGTGCCATTCTTTTTGAAACTTGGCGGCAGTCTCGCGATAATCTGAGAGGGGTGAGCAGGTGAGTAGGGGATTGGATGAGTGTGCGACAATGACGATTTGCGGTTCGCCGAGTCGGGGAGACAACGTACTGCCTTCCAAGAGGTACCTGTGAGGCTAAAGTTAGTACCAGGGGCGGCAGACAGGCGAGGCAGCCGGCAGCGGAAAAGAGAGAGAGCGGCGGGGGAAAGACGGCATAAAAATGAGAGCAAATGAGAGCGACGACAAGGCAGAAGAGAATCATGGCAGAAAAAGGAGGGGGACCGGGGTGTTTGGGGGTGCGTACCTCCAGATGAGAAAGTTGACTCTGTCCGAGTCGAGAAACTCCTTGGTGACCATGGCGTTTTTTCCGGGCTGGGCTTTTTTGGGGGGCGTGGGTGGTCAGGTCGAGGCGAAATGCGCGCCCGGGACGGCGGCCGAGGGGGAGGACGGCGGAGAAGGTTGCGACCAGATGAGAAGAATTGAGGACGGCGGCGACGTCCGGGAGACGGGGATCGAGGGGCCCGGGCGAGGAGGGCGAGCGAGAGGCAAGTTTTGTTCGGGGACGAAAGGCACGATGAGGAGGTGAAACGGGGATATTTTGAGTGAGTGAAGATTCAAGAGCGAGATGAAATCCACACTTGGGGACGCGGGCGCGGGCGCGGGCGCAGACTGGCGTGGGAGGCCAGCCAAGCCAAGGGAAAAGAAAGGCAGGGCAGGGCAGGTAACTAACTACTAAGTTAGTAGGGAACTGGGAAACTAGAACCGTAACCACTTAGTACCAAGTACCTAGATCACTAGGACACCGGCCAAAAGGTACGTACGGCCGCTGACACTACCGGGAGGTACCTCTATTCAAGTATCCCGCTGTCTGTCCTCCTGCTTCCGCCCTGTTGGCAAGCCAAGTACCGGTACAGAAGTGCCTGAACAGATCCCCTACAGGGGTAGAGGGGGCATTGAAAACATGCTGTGTGGTTGGCGGGGCATAGCGCATAGCATAATCTAGCAGTACCTCGCCTACCTAAAATGTACCCATCTTGCTTGACCTATCCTCATCCCAACGTATCTCGTACCAGGCTAAACCCCTTCCAGCGCACATCATAACCATCAAAATACACAACCTGCAGCTCTCTCGCTCCCACCCACGCCCCGATTCCTCCAATGCAGGGCCCCAGCTGTGGATATCTGCCAGTTTCGGCGCTAAAAAAGTAACTGCCAAGTTATTCTTAATAAATTATATCTGAGCATTTTAAGACCGGTCTTTAAAATACATCCACGGCATTTATCCTCCCCATGCTTCCCATCCGCCTCACATGCGCGACAAGAGCCCTAAGTATTCGTTCAGTCCCGTCAAGACAAAAGAAAAATACCAACAAAGACAATCCCACCCCTGTTGGTCTTGCGCCAACATTCGCATTGGATATGCTCGTCTTTGTTCGCCCCTGTAACCATACCCCAGTCTTGATCTCATACCTACCCATGCCATGCCTGCAAAACACGTAGCCCTCACTGCCCACATCGCACCATGCATACGAATAGGGTGCAATGACCCGGATCCCTGCCTGAGCGTGGTCTATTGTCTGATCCGGTCCCCAATCAGCGAAAAGGACACGCTCTTTGCAGCCAACTTTTACTTCCAGGTCGAACTTTGGACAAATTGAAGACGGGCTCATATGCCAGTCGCACAGCAAGAGAAAGAGTACAGGATCTGGTAATGAATCTCGTAACCGTCTACTGTCACTAGATAACCGACAACATCAACACAACAAAGTATCACATACACAAACATTTACCAACTCTCCCTATCAACAGTTCCCACTGACCATCACTTATCATTCGCGATCTGTATCCTACACGTGCGTCTCTCCTTTGCCTGAACATGCGCTCTTCCTCTCACGCCGTAGCTTCAATTTTACGGTTCCAACAAAACTTGGACCCGAATCAACGACATATACAAATTAATTGATACGCAATAACTAGTCGACCCGTTTTGCCCCAAAACTCTGCTCTACTTTTCGTGAATCAATAGTTACCGTGGACACGACCAGCGGGCGCATAACGCAAACCACAGGGGCTTCCCAATCAGGATTAGCGCCACTTTGCTGCCAGCTCCCAAGAAAAGCTCCAGCAAAGCATCAACGTCGCCGTTGCCGTTGGTTCTGCTTCCTCCAACCGCACCACCAGCCACCGCTCACCACCGACCGCGTTCTCATGGATTGCTAGCCGACCAGGATACCCCAACCTGCTCGAAAACGACCCATCCTCATCGACCCCGACCAACACCCGCCAGCGCGATCCCGGGCCGGCCGACCCAAACACCCACCACCATGCCGCCGCGCATCAACATCCCCCCCGTCACGCGGGCGCTGCTCGTCACCCTCGCCGCGCAGTCGGCCCTGAGCGCCGCCATCCGCTACCGCCAGTGGACCGAGACGACGCCGGCGGCCGGCAGCAGCCTCGTGCTCCCCTACCTGACGCTCGTCCCGCAGCTGTCGCTCGTCTACCCGTGGACCTTTTTGACGGCCACGCTCGTCGAGGGCAACCTCTTCACGCTCGGCATGGCCTGCGTTGCGCTCTACCACGGCGGCCGCTACCTCGAGCGCGCCTGGTCCTCGGCCGACTTGGCCAAGTTTCTCGTCGTCGTGTCCCTGGTGCCCAACCTGCTGACATTTGCCACCATGGTCTTCTTCTTCACCCTCACCCGCAACGAGCGTTGGACGTGCGTACTCTCTCCCTCCTGCACAACCACTCTGTACCAAGCTGACCCGCATCCCAGACTCACCGTCATAGCCGGCACTATTCCCCTCCAAATCGCTTTCCTCGTCGCCTTTAGCCAGCTCGTCCCCGCCCACACCGTCACGCTCTTCCGCGGCGTCGTCTCCCTCCGCGTCATGCGCACCCCGCTCCTCTACATCGGCCTCGTCGCCCTCCTCGGGCTCACCCCGCTGCTCTCCCGCGCTGCCGTCTGGCAGGCTCTCTACGGCTTCCTCGCCAGCTGGACCTACCTGCGCTTCTACAAGTCGGTCTTTCCCGACCTCGACGCCACCCAGCCCGCCGCCCTGCGCGGCGACGCCTCGGAGACGTTTGCGTTTGCCGAGTTTTTCCCCGCCCCCGTCAAGCCCGCCGTCGCCGCCGTCGCGGATCAAATCTTTGACGTGCTCGTCGCCGTGCGTCTCTGCACGCCGTTTTCCGCGGCCGACGGGCTGCCGCCGCGCCGTGGTGCAGGCGGTGCTGGGCCGGGGGCGGGTGGCGCGCGCGCCGAGGCGGAACGGCGCAGGGCGATTGCGCTCCGCGCTCTGGATCAGCGCCTGAGCGCGGCCACCAACGCCGCGGCCAGGCAGGCGCCGCAGCCTGCGGCGCAGACGGCCGGGCCGCCGGTCGAGACGCAGCCGCAGACGACGCAGGCGGCCATGACGACGCAGGGCCAAATGCTCGGCGAAACCAAGTTCGAGCCAGAAAGTGACAGCAGCAAGAACTAGCGCTACAATTCCCTCGATCAACCTACAATTTGCGTCATGCGAGCATATAAGCGATGGGGGCATGTCTACGATGTGGTGGAGATGCTCTCTCTAACGACATGGTTTGCGATGAATACCCCCAAGTCACGGCCGCGTTTGTCCACTCTATCTACCTTTTTAATAACTCGTTGTTGCTGTTTTTTTCTGCTAGCGACTTTGTACTTACGGCATGGAAGGTGGTGAAGATATCTCGGAGGCAAAAAGGGTTCCTTGTTTTGCAACAACACACATGTACACAACACATGCTGGGGCATTTTTAGCAAGTTTTCAAATGACTGTATTTATTAAGCACGTCTCCTCTACCTCGCTACGTCCTCCTCGGCGTCCCTTACGCCCTCGTGAAAAAAGAACAGGCTCGCCGCCGCCTTTACACCTTGTCAATCGTGCCCGTCTTGACGTCGTAGATGTAGCCGGTGACGGGCACGTCGAGCACGAGGCCCGACTTTTGCAGCAGCGCCACGTCGTCGACGACGCTCTGCCTCAGGTTGGCAAAAGGCAAAAACGAGACGTGGTCGGCGTTTTCCTCGAGCTCGGTCCGGAGCTTGCTGCGCAGGCCGTCGTCGGTAAACGTCAACATGCCGCAGTCGGTCTTTTCTGTGTTGTCAGCAACACACTTTTTCCCCCCTTGCAAAACGAAACGCGATCACAGCCGCCCCCACGTCGAGCGAAGCGAGGAAAAAAAAAAAAAAAAAAAAAAAACGTACGTGGTGGATGAGGACAATCTCGCGGGTTCCGAGGAGTTGCTGGGAAATGACGACGGAACGGAGAGCTTCGGAGGCGCGCCCGCCGGCGTTGCGGATGACGTGCGCGTCGCCCTCGCTGAGACCGAGAGCGCGGGCGGGGTCGATGCGGGCGTCCATGCAAGTGACGATGGTGACTTTTCTATTTATTTTTAGAGCCTTCGCTCGATATCCGGGGGGGGGGGCAATCATTGTAGCTTTTTGTTTTTTCGACATGACCAACCCCCAATCATGACAACAACAACTCACCACGACACAACCACCACAGCGGAAGAGGACACGTACCGGCCGGGAGGAAGGGGCAGGTCGCCTTTGGTGAATTGCGCAGCGTACTGCTTGTTCGCAGCTTCAAACTCGGCGGCGACAGACATTGTTTTTTGTTGTGTTGATCAAAGGCTCTTGGTGTGGATTGGATATATAGGGATAGAAGAATGTAGATTGCCGGGACGCGGTCAGCTAGCGATTTATATAGATTTTCTGTAGTATAGATTGGATGCACGCTCGTCTGGTGTTTTTTCCCCGCCTCGCATCTACCGAAAAGGAATTAGAAGAAAAAAGTCGTCATTTTGTAGGCGCTGTTCGCCATGCAACCACTGCTTTTGGCTCGATGTAGCGCGGAGCATTCGTTATCCGCGATGATGCCATCACAGGAACGGCCCAATGGGATCGCCCCCCGCACTACACACGTTCCCTCCGCATCGTTTTTTATACCTGCAACGCTGGGCAAGCTAACGCTGGATAGGAAAAGGGCCTTTTGTTGATGTTGGTGAGCGTTGCTCGCTCGGAGCTAAGTTGCAGAGTGTGAGAAGCTGTGGATGGAGCTGCCAGCGCACTGGGTCATGTCGGTGCTGGCAAGCAAGAACTGCTTTGGTCCGATATTTGTTTCTGAAACTCTTTTATTTTTATAAAACCAACCCGCTTGCTTTGCCATGTGTCATGCCCCTCGGCACCGCACGTTACAATACTGTCCTCCCTGCCTCGCCGAGCGGCCCCATGAGATAAAAACGCTGCAGATTGTGTTGGATAGGAATACCACAAGCCTACAAAATACCTTCTCGCGTCCATCGCCAGAGCACAAGATTCGCAACAGGCGTTTGCGTGATCAATCCCCTCATTGACTCAGAAACGTGGGGGCACGAAAAAAGTACGCTCTCACATGATGTCTGCAGGGAGAGTCTCTCCTCCCCCCTCCCTCCTCGGGAGTTTCTTTACATGTGCGCATGAGACATGCAGGAAGATGCCCAAAGCACCCCACTTCAGCAGCGAGAGAGAGAAATCCAGCAATACATTGATTTCGAGTATAGCCCATTGATTCCCCTCTCGAATCTCCCATATCTGCTACGCGCTGGGACAGACAATACGTACAAGATGTGCGTGTGCGACTTTGACAATTTTCGGGCTACGCGCGTTCCTGCCACGAGCTGCTGCACCTCGCACCGCATGTACCCGTCGCACAGGCTTTTAAAAAAGAATCAGGAGACGCCGATACTAAACGTTTTTTTTTTTTCTTGTCATTCCCTCCCCAACTCGCATCATATTACCGCTTTGTTGATCGCTTCAAGGAAACCAGCTCCAGTCGCACCGCATTGCGCGTTGACCAGGCACCTCTGCGCCAACAAACTTGCCAAGACTTTTGCCAACACGGCAGTCTGGGGAAGTAGAAAACGTGCTGCTGCTCCCTTCTTTTCCTCTCAAACCTGATCACAGAGGGGGAGAGAAAACGAAGAAAGCAGAGAGCTGTCTTGCTCTCGTTTCAACGCTTGGGAGCAAACACGCACGCAACAAGGAGAAAAACGGCCCGTAGCACGGGCACGGGCATGACTGCAAATGCCAGCTCGGGGTAAAAAGAAAAAAGGGCTGTCATTGTCCGTTTTCTTGATGCTTCTGAAATGAATCAAAGCCACCGCCAAGTGATCAGCGGCTGCGCACGTCCAGCGGCCGCGATTGCTTGCGGAAGAGCGCCACGCGGGAGCCCGTGATTGGTGGGACGCCATATCTCGAGAAACATCGACAGTTTGGGGAGATAGGAAACTAGTTACATATTTTCTAAGCAAGAAATCCTCCGTCAGAGCCCATATGCAGCAAACCCTGGTCACGAGATGGAGCAGCAAGCCTGGTGTTGGGATTGGCTGCCAGATAGTTAGGCCCTGAGATAGCACATCGGGATGCGTCCGGCACAGATCAGGGGTTCAAACTCATGGGTTTGGCGAGCGCCGGCCCCGTGCTTTCGATTCATTTGCAAAGTGTATTTACACGCCTGCTCGGTGAAGCTCCGCAAGCCAGTTCACAGATTCTCGACATTCGCGAGCCGTCGCAGCCCTACTAACTAGTCAACAGGGTTTGCATCCAGTGCCTTGTCTTGTTAGCGTCGTCTGGAGTCGGCGGAGTGTGAATCTGGCTAGTTAGTTAGGAGATGATGAAACCATGGGGTTGGCGCCAGCCCAGGTCCATTACCACCATGAAACGAAACGCGCCGTGCAGGTGCAGCGCACCCGTTTTAGCTCGTCCATGGTGCAGTGCAGGCTTGTGGTGCCACAAGAGCGTTAGTGAATACGGAATCGGTTCGTGGGCGGGCAGCATGAGAACTGCCAAAGGCCCGACGGGTCTGCCCCGAGTTCCAGAGCTGCAAACTTTGCTGTCAAAAGGTCACTATAATAGGAATCACTGGTACATAGACGATAGGCCAGTCTCCGTACCTAATTACGGGGTAGTATCCGTATAGCAGCAGATCAGAAGAGGGGTGAGGGATGCTCAGAAAAATATCCGTATCCGTAAAATGAATAGAAATAAGAAAAAAGGTGTGGAAAATCAAGGGACTGCTGGGTTCGGCGACAAGGACCTATCGCATCAACGCACCTGGGCGGAGATAATGGTGAAAATGACCTTGAGCAGGGGGGCTTGGTCAACCCTCGACGTACCGGTAAAATAGCCCTTCCCAAGTGTAGCACAGATCCACCGGGCACCTGTTAATAATATCAGTACATGCTAAGGCCCGGGGTGGACAATATGCAATATGTACTTTGTACAAGCCAGCGGCATGGGGGGCAAATGGCGACTACCCGTACATAGGTAATGCATGTCAGGCTGCGAGTTTCGGGATGCCACCATCGTCGACTGCAGTGTGCCGAAGGGGCGCAGGATGGAGTCGTCGGGGTGCATGACATGCTGCGCAGTGCTGACCGGCCGGGGGGCTCACTGACTCTGCCATGTACGTAGACGTGTGCACGAATAGAGAGAGGATGGTGGTGTCGAGGTGGTGATAACTTGGTGCTCTTCGTGATTGGTACGAATTCTCATGGACTGGTATGTTGTCAGTGGCGCTCATTGTGGGTGTGCCCAAGTACAGTAATACAGCGCACCCTTGACGCCGAGGCTCACGGAAGCCTCATTTGGGCAAGTCGGCAGCAGCCATCTACAGTTTTCCGACAAAGATGAGAAACAGACGCCGCGCTGCGCGCTCGAGATAGTAACACGAGGAGCTATCGTTTCGGCCCACAGTCATACTGGCAGTGAGGTTTGCGGATGTTTGACATCTCACAGGCTTTGGTGCGACGTGGCCCATCATACACATCTTGCCATCGTGGCTCAATCCCGCTAGTGAAGCTCAGGTGCATTCCGGAGGCAGACGAGGGGTGAGGATGGGGGATGCAAGCCCAGCATCGCAGTCTTCTCAGGGAGGTACTATTACTTAACAACTCATTGGACGCCAATCATCACGACTTGGCTTAGGCGCTAAGAGCCCCATGACAATCGGGACAGGCCCTGATTGATCTTGCTGACAGCTTTAATTGTTGACCCGCCTTCCGGAAGACAATCGCTGAGACTTGTTCCGAATAGTGCTGGCTGCCCTGTTTTCCTGAACTAGCCGCCAGCCAACCACATGGCAATCTGCCATCGCAGCCGCGCAAAAAAATCAGTCCTTTGGTATGAAAGGTGAAAGGTGGCGCAGTCGAAACAGAGAATAGTGCAGCGAGGTCCCAACCAATCAGCCACTCAACTCCTGCCGCATCCATCATGTTGCGAAGCGCCAGGTCATGGTGTGTGAGGACAAGCGTGCGTCTGTGTGGCAATGTCCTTGATTGTGCAGAATGAGGGCTCTTGTTCCGCTTGATGGACGGAACGCACGTCCAAATGGCCCAAAAGTCTTGACGCTCGCACCCGCGGGCAGTCCAACCCGGACATCGCATAGGCGACTATGCAAAGCGACCCAGCAGCATCGGACGTGATGGTTCGCGGCGAGTATAAGCTCACGAAGCTGCCAGACTATGCGGAGCGAGTCTGGTCAATCTATAATATTACATGTTTGAGTGTGCCTTTCTGGTCGGTCTTGACGGCAAACGCATTGTCGTTTAGCTGTGGATTTATAGGTGTGCTTCCAACTCAGGGTCCGATATACGCAGGACAATATTGTCGTGAAGCCTTTCCGATGATGAGACGTCAAGTCAAATACGGATGACTGATTGAGACTTGGGGATCCGTTTCGACGTCCAGGTGGTGGCGATAGGTGGCGGAATTTCTGAGACCATTTTTTTAGGTAGGCTTTTTAGTTACAGGCAAAAAAATAGGGGTGGTGGGGGCAGGCTATTTTTTGCTAGGGAGCTGGCCGCCGTCAAGACCCCACTCACTCTGCGTGCCTCGCCCGCCTTGTCCTTGATGCCTGGCAAAGAGGGGGAGGTCCAGAGCACGGTTCCCTGCCGAATCGCTTTCCTAGAAGTTGCACGGGCTTGGCTCGAGGCTGAAGGCCAGAGACGCGCTTCCTCAGGATACATAACTAGAAGCGGTCGGCACGGATCATCTCCAGCATGAAAAAAAGGCGTGTGGACGGACCTCTGTGCCCGCTTCTACCCGATCGTCCGTTTTGCCAATAAGCAACGAGACGAGTTCAAACGATGATGAAACGAAAGTTTGCATACGCGCCTAGGGCTTGTCTCTTTGCGTCGTTCGTCAAGGTCGTTTCAGCCATGGCCACCAATCGCTGACGGGAATAGCGTCGTCGTTTGCTGTACCGGGCAGTGGTGACGACGACGGTTATAACTTAGTAGTGGTGAACAGAGGTGGCGTCACCTGTGGCTAGTGCTGGGAATATCAGAGAACGGGGCGAGGACCCTTTCGATAAAGCCCGCGTTCGCCTCCCCTCCGTTGTTCCGAGGGCTAGGCCCAGAAGAAAAATGAACCGCGAAAAAAAAAAACAAAAGAAAAAGAAGGGCGAAAAACAGAGGCCCACTCACACTCAAGCAGGTGCCAGGCAGCCCGGAAGCGATGTTCTCGAACCGAACAAGGGGAGCGGGTCCCGTCTCTGGCTTGCACCCTGCTTGGGCCGATGCGGGCGATGCGGGCTGGCAGCTGGCACTGGCACTGGGCAGGCATTGGCACTGGCAGGCAGGTCAGGGCTTCCGGCACGGGTATTTGCTGTGCCTGCTAGAAGTCACGTGCTGGAGCTTAAATGATGTGTGCCGGATGCAGGGGCTGGCCACCGCGGCTATTTTTCCTATGCAAAAAAGCCACTGCATCAGATTAAGCAATCTCTGTCGAGGTATGCAGTTAGCTTTGTTCTGCTTTGCTGGCTGGATTATTTTGCTCGCCATCCTCCATACCTCGTGCGTCTGTGCGTTGGAGTCGCAGTTGCAGCAGGACAGGCCTCTTGGTGAGAATCTCAAGGTACAGGGTACGTGCATGCCTCGGCATTTTTGAGGACGAATGCGAGGCGATAAGTGGTACATATTTCCGCCGCTGATCATATCAGTGCCGAGGGGGACGTCGTTGTCTCGGTCCAATCTCCATGGGTAGATTTATCTCGTCTCTTGCCGCGCCGCATGTTTGACGCATACTGGTATCAACAAACGGGAGCAATCGTACCAGTGTAGAGTTACCCCATCTTTTTGGGGGCCATCGCTAGATTGATGTTAGTGACAAAGAGTGGTTGGAGGAACCAAGGCAAAGACAAAGACAACGGGACAGTGCGCGCGGTATTTCAAGGCGCTAAAAGCAACATCACATCAGTCGCGCCGCCGATGGCAAGGCTGGGCCCGGGCCGACTGCCTGAGGTTGCACGATGACGGCACCTGACGGACAATAGAACGATCAAGTCCAACAAAGTTTCGAGGTTATTTATCTACGATGCAGCTGGCGCCTACCTACATACCTAGGTACTCTAGCGGCAATGACACCATCCAGTTACTGGCACCATTTGTACTGTGGTCGCAGAAATCGTAGATTCAAGGCAATGCAGGCCCTTGGTGTCCTATTCCGCCGCGCAGGCTGGGTAGCACAGCAGCCGACCTTGGGTTTATTACCGATCCCCGTTGCTGGAGGGTCGTCGTCGTTGCCGTCGCGCAGAGAAGCAAAAAAAGGGACAAGGAAGCGCAGGACGGATGGATACACAGGGCTTGCATCACACATGCAACGGTCCACGCGCTTGCTGCACCCAGCTGCCGTGGCCATTGTGCTACGCGATGGTCCTGTGGTGGGTTACGCGGGTGCGGCCGTGGCGTGCAGGAGGGTTACTCTTGTGCGCAGGCGCGCGGGGGAGGTCGTTAAGAAAGGATCAGACGAGGTTTGAAACGAGCTGGAAGTATTGCCAGGTAGGCTGATAACGTAACGGATCGCAGGTAAGCGTCATGATGCAGCTGCGAACTGGCCTGTTGGAGTGGATTTTTGGGGGCTGTTTGAGGAGGGGCCAAGGGTTTGCTTGGTGGATGGCTTTTGCCTCCTTTTCCGATTTACAATTTAGCTTTCTAGCAGAGGATTAGCTAGCTAACTACCTTGGCTACCTACCAGGCAGGTAGGTAGTCAATGTTTCTCGCTGTTGTGTTCAACGAAAGCTCCCCAATAACTACCTACTGTACTCCGTACCTAACGCATAGACCCTGCCGGGTTCAATGACGGAGTGGGCGGGTTTGTCCTAACTAACTAGTGGCTACCAGTGGTTATCCGAAGACAGGAGCCACACAAAGTTTGGCGGACGACATGGGACTGGTCACTGGCCCTGGAGTGAATAGCAACGACGAGGAAGCTGCTGCGAAATAATTCGTAGAAATAGTGGATTGCAATGGCAAAAAATGAGAACGGTGACATAGTCCTAACTTTAAGAAAGAGCCGCAGAACTTAAGATGCCACATCACCGATCGGCGGTGTATCTTGTCACCGTAACTGGGCTGATCGGTACCTCCCATTATTTGTCTGCAGCAAGCAAATAGGCTGGGTTGGTGTGGGCGGTGCCGAACCAGCATCAACAGCAGCCACCAACCACGGCGGCGGCACCACCACAACTGCAAAACCCCACTTGGCACTGGCACACTTCACAAGCCACTTGATGCCAGCCCCAGCCCCAGCCCCGGCCCACTCCGGCACACACCCTCCACATTAACCCATCCATGGGCCTTGGGGCCGTGGGCCATCAGCGCCCCATCAGCGCCATCACACACACACGCTGTGCACCACACTTGCTGAATCGCCGCACGCCCCCCTGTTGACAAGCTGCACCCCTGCCCATCTCCTCGTCTACTTGGATCCGCCGCCCAATGCCCACCTGATCAAAAGTACTCCAAAGCCAACAACCATGCGGCGGCCACTCGCTCCTTGTGGAGCCGCCCGTCCCCACACAGCCACACGCCCTCCGTCCCATTATCCTTGCCCGTTCCCTCCCATTCTCATGGGTTAGGGGAGTTTGGCTCGGCCAGCGGTGCAGGTCCTTTCCTCCACCAGACAGCCTCTCCCCAATGACCAGTTTTCCTTTCTCTCCTCCTCCTCTTCCCCCCCCAATTCCTTCAACTCTGCCTCCCAACGGCTGCAAGGCCTCTGCAATCATCTCCATCCTGGTTTCCTCTCGTCATATCGCCTCCATCCCTCCCCCTTTGCCAAACTTCCCGCCGGTCCACCTGAGGCGCGATTCCTCACGTAGTGCATCGTCGGTTCCTTTATTTTTTTCGCCCTTTTCGCACCCGCGCCCAGGCCGCCCCGTCCTGTAAGGCTTCCCGCCTCAACCCCAGCTGCTACGCGCTTGCATCGCCAACGCAACTCGACCTCGGCCAAGCTGCGCCAAGCTGCCAAATCATCATCTTGATTTTTTATCTTTTCACGTATACCTAATCGGCATTGATCAATTCCGCCCGCGCTGATCCCGTCTCCCCCGTCGTCGCCGCTCACCTTGCAACGACTCGACCTGGTACACGTCCCGCGTGCGACTCCAAGTCGGCGACCATCATCAGCAATCAGCAATGGCCGCCAACCATCATCCTTCTCCCACCATGATGCAGATGCAGCACCAGCAAGCGCAGGCGCCTGGCGCCCCTCACGCCGGCCCTTCGAGCCAGTACAACGCCTCGGCCCAGATCCAGCAGCTCAACGAGCAGGTTTGGCTGCAGATCGGTAAGATTGCCCCGCCTCGCCACTGCCCGTCGCATCATCGCTAACCTCCTCTCCAGGAAGCTTCTCAGAAATTCTGCGCGTCCCTGATGAGGCCCTTCAAGCGTACGAGCGCGCCCTCATCGCCAACCCCCAATCCATCACCGCCCTCAACGCCATCGGCATGCTGCTCAAGGGTCGCGAGGCCTTTGACAAGGCTCTCGAGTTCTTTCGCACCATCGTCGACATGGACAGAAATAACGGCGAGGCTTGGGGTAACCTTGGTAAGTGTATACCTGCACAGCTACATTTGCTCCACTACTAATTTGTTCCTCAGGCCACTGCTTCCTCATGACCGAGAACCTTCAAAAGGCCTATGATGCTTACCAGCAAGCCTTGGTCAACCTGCGCGATCCCAAGGATCCCATGCTCTGGTATGGAATCGGCATCTTGTACGACCGCTACGGCAGCTATGACTATGCCGAAGAAGCCTTTTCGCAAGTTATGCAGATCCAACCCGACTTTGAAAAGGCAAACGAGATTTACTTTCGCCTCGGAATCATCTATAAGCAGCAACAGAAATACCCCCAAAGTCTCGAGGTAAGCTCCGCACGCGCTCTACGCCAATTGTATCTAACTCTTTGTAGTGCTTCAAGTATATTGTCAGCTCGCCGCCTGGACCTTTGACACAGGAGGATATCTGGTTCCAAATTGGACATGTGCACGAGCAACAAAAGGACGTACGTTTTTTTCGAGAATCGTTCCCGCGGAGCTGTTCGAAACTAACAAATTGTGCAGTTTGATAACGCCAAGGCCGCATACCAACGTGTTCTAGATCACTCACCCACCCACGCCAAGGTCCTCCAACAGCTCGGCTGGCTCCACCACCAGCAGAGCAACTCGTATGAGTACCAAGACCGCGCCATCCAGTATCTCGAGAAATCTGTGAATGCCGGTAGGTCATTTAGACGGCCAGTCACGGATGACCTAAGCCTAACGGAAGCAGACAACACGGACGCACAGAGCTGGTATCTGCTTGGGAGATGCTACATGTCGCAGCAAAAGTACCCAAAGGCGTATGAGGCTTATCAGCAGGCTGTGTACCGTGATGGAAAGAACCCCACTTTCTGGTGCTCTATTGGTGTGTTGTATTATCAGATCAACCAGTACAGAGACGCGCTAGATGCCTATTCTCGCGCCATCCGGCTCAACCCCTACATTTCTGAAGTTTGGTACGATCTCGGCACTTTGGTAAGCCTCTCTTCCCCGTTCAAAGCCGCCATGTCTTACTAACTTGTCCTAGTACGAGTCGTGTAATAACCAAATCTCTGATGCTCTCGATGCGTACCAACGGGCCGCTGAGCTCGATCCTGGCAACCCGCACATCAAGAACCGTCTTCAGCTGCTTCGCTCCGGCAACGGTGGTGCTCCTCCCGCCGCTCCTCAGCCTGCTGACGTCCACCCTCAAGCTTATCAGGCTACCGGTCCTCAGGGGCCTACTGGTCCTCAGTGGGCAGGCTCTTCTTCTCAACCTCCTGCTGGCGGTCCTCCTCCCGCCGCTCAAGGTGCCGGCGAGAACTGGGCTCGCAACCTATCCAACGTGAACCCGCCTCCTCAGCCACCTAACCCGTATGAGAGTCGTGGTGAGCCTTTCCGTGGCGGCCCTGCTCCTCCCCTCCAGCGTCCTCCCAGCCCGCAGCACGATCTTCGCCAGCCGCAACCTGACCATCGCCAACCGCCGCAAGCTCAGCAACAAAACCCATACGCTGAGCGACCTGGCCCGTCGCGCCGAGCGTCACCTCCGCCCGTCCACGCATATCCTCCTACATCTCAGGGCCGTGTTGCCAACCCTAACTTTAGCGGCTCTGTGCCCTCTTTGTCGGCGGTACCCGCCGTGACTGCTAACGGCCCACCGCCGCCACCTCCCAACGGTACTGGTCCATTCCGGCCCACGAACAGCCCCCGGCCCGACGTCCGCGAGGGCCATGGTCCCTCACCCAAACCTGTCTACCCTGGCCAGGCGCCGCCGCCGCTGCCTCAGTACGCAGGCCAAGGCGAGCCACTCCCACCCCCCGGTGAAAACGGGCAACCTGGTCCCATCCCCGCGCCGGCAGCTCCCGAAGTGGCAGCTCAGCGTCAAGAGGACCGTCCACCTTCAGTCGGGCCGAAGCGCATGCGCGAGTGGGAGGATGATTCTTCTGTCAAGAAGCAGGCCAACGAGGAGAACCGCGCGCGTCTTGAAGATTCTAAGCACCGCCGGCCGTCTATGTCTCCCAAGGAGGGGTTTCGCCGGCCTTCGCCTCGTGGAGAAGAGCGCCGTGAAGAGCCTCGTAGAGCGGAAGAGTCCGGACCCAAGAGCGACTATCACCCCTCCGAGGCTGCTCACCACCACCCGCAGCACAACGTGGCGGTAACCCAGCTGCCTCCCATGCAAGCATCTGTTCCTGCCGAAACTGCGCCTGAAAAGGCCAAGGCAACGGTCATCCCAAAGGAGGAACCCACGGAGACGAGTAGTGCTCCTCGCGCGCCCGCATCGTCTGAACCTGAGCGCGCCGCTAGGAAGATGGATGTCGACGAAGATTATGACGATGCGCCCGAGGATGACAAGAAGGGAGCGGCGACGAATGGTTCCAAGGCTGGCTCTACGACGGACGATGCTAAACCCAGCTCACCAGCCAGCGCGGGAGCCAATGGTACGACAGCAGCCCCTGCTGCTGTCGCGGCCAAGTCAGACTAAGATGTAAAAAAACGACGAGGGAGGGGATGGAGTACGAGGGTTGAAATTTACGTTGCACATTTTCTGCTTGAATTTCCATGTATACCAACCACAATGGCTATTCTGCTTTTCCTTTGTTTACCTACCCTATTTGTTTATTGTTTTTGTTTATTGTTTCTTTATGGGTTGGTTTCGGAGAAAACCTTTTTAGGGCGGGCGTCGTGCTGGGAGGAATTGGGGAGTTGAACGGACGACTGGTCCCTCTAGTGTGTAGTATGTAGTTATGGAAATGGAGACAGAGGGGTTTCACCGACCTGGTTGTATATTATACATGCATGTATGCTGGCCGTGAAAAAGGCCCACGCACCGTGCGGGGACTTGTTTACACCGTGACAGGAACGAGTTGAGGCAAAGGTACCGAGCAAGGCTGTGGTGGCGTCGACGGGCTGATCGGCACAAGAAAGGCGCGCGAACGGTGTAAAAAACCCCGGGCACCGAGAGAAGATGGAAATGGTCGGTAACATGTCGGGCCGACTCGTTGTTTCTTATTGTATTGTAGTTGCATCATGTATGCTTATTCAAGAGACCAGTCATCCGGACATTCGGACGTTTGGGGAAGAGGCCTGGGTAAGCGGCAGTTTGTGGGGCGGCGATCGCAGTTGGAAGCTCCTTTGAATGCATGTGCTTGCTGGGGAAAGGAAAAATGATGTTACCGAATAGGGAGGGGGTTAGTTCAAGGCTCGCAACTCGGGCAGGCTGCGAGGCCGATGTGACACTGGAGGGGGGTAGGAGGTAACTATATGAGTCGGCCATGGCTACGACTTCTCTGGCTCTTCCCTAACCACCTTGAACCTGTGATTCAATTATCCGGATTTCCACTCCTGCTCTTTTCACTTCTTTCACTTTGAATCAAGAATCGTTCTCACATCTGGCCTGCCTCCCGCACCCTTCCAACACGACAATGGAGCGCTTCACCCAAGAAGCCTTTGAACAGCGGTCTTTCCAGTACGGCGAGCTGCTCGTACTCGACGATGTACTGTCGCTGCACGCGTCCAAGTCGCCCTCGCCGGTGCTCTTTGCCTACCCGCGCGAGGACCGCAGCGGCGGGTACTTTGAGACGTTCACGGCGGCCCAGCTCGACGGCTACGTGGACGCGGCTGTGCAGCACCTCATCCAGTCTGGCCACGAACCTGTACGTTTTACCCCCTCCCAAACCGTCCTATCTACAGAAGAGAAATGTATGAAGGAGGGAATACCTGACGAGTTGACGGACAGAAACTCGGCCGTGTCGTGGGCCTCATCGGAAACGCCAACCTTGAATGGGTCGTGAACCTGTTTGCGCTCTCCCGCCTCGGGTATACCGTCGCCATGATGTCGCTAGTGCAGAAAGCCGTCGGCCTCGTGAGCCTGCTGGGCTCTGCCGGCGCCGACGCTATCATCTACGACACCGAACCTGGCACCAGCAAGCTCGTCGCCGGCATCACCGCCCTCCAACCTCGCACCGTCACGACGATTCCCTTTGTGCCGCGTGCCGTCTTCTCCCAGCCTGTCACCGCCAGAGCCCCGCGCTTCTTTTCCCGGCAGGAGCAGACGGACACGACGGCGCTGCTCTTTTCCACCTCGGGCTCGACCGGCCTGCCGCGGCCGATCCCGTACCGGCACGCGCACATATCGCTGTCGACGTTTACCTGCGCGACCGAGGCGCGCAGCACGCTGCTCTCGTGGCCGTTGTCGCACGGCTGGGGGCTCAGCATCCTCCTGGGCACGCTGTACCTCGGGGCCACGTGCCATCTCATGGACACACGGTCGGCGCTGACGGCGGACAGCTTTATTGAGGCGCTGGAAGCGGCGCGCCCGGGGTTCTTGCCGTCGGTGCCGCATAATGTGGCGCTCATTGCGCATGATCCGCGCGGGCTGGCGTGTCTCCGCGCGGCGGCGTACGTGACGACGGGTGGCGCGCGGCTGCCAGACGAGCTGGGAACATATCTACACGAACAAGGGGTCAATATCAGCTCGAGTATGGGCAGCTCCGAGGCGACGCGCAACTTTGCCACGTCCATGTACCGGCCGCCCGGCGACCCGGCGTGGGACTACCTCGAGTTCCCGCCCATCCTGCGGCGCCACATCCTGCTCGACCCCGTGCCGGCCAACCCGCCGCTGCACGAAGTCGTGCTGCTCCCCGACTTTCCCGGCCTGAGCGCGACGGCGGTCAACGCGGACGACGGCAGCCGGCGCACGGGAGACATCATGCAGCCGCACGATACCAAGCCGGATGCGTGGAAGTTTATGTGCCGCGATGGGGATTTCATCGCGCTGAGTACGGCGGGAAAGGTACTGGGAGCGCCGTTGGAGGACCGCCTGCAGGCAAGTCCGCTGGTGGCGGCGGCGGTGGTGGTGGGTGTGGGACGGACGGTGCCGGGACTACTGGTGATGCCTGCGGGGGAGGGCGAGGAGGCGGAGGAGGGGTTCTTGGAGGCGGTGTGGAAGCTGGTGGAAGAGGTGAATGCCGTGGTGCCGGACTCGTGGGAGGTGGGGAGGGATAAGATTGGGGTGCTTCCGAGGACGACGAGGCTGCCGAGGACGGACAAGGGGAACATCATGAGGCAGAGGGTGTATACGGACTTTGCGCGCGAGATTGATGCGCTGTATGCCTAGGCCAGGGCAATGTATTCTACGATGACCATGTAAAGGAAGAATAAGCTAGTTTATGTAAGGTTATAGCAGCGTCTCGGGACACGCTGAATACCGTGCACGTCGGCATGGAGGGTGCGGTGATGGAGTTGAGTATCGAGGATAAATGAAGAAGTACAGGCACATGAACAAATGCAACTTTAGGGGGCGTATCTGTCACACTTGAGTTTCGAGGATAAAGCTGGAATTTGACATCAGGATGCACGAATTTTGGGGAGTACGTAGACGAGGATGCACCAAGTTGATATGGTATAAACAGCAGCCATGTTCTCAACGCAAGTATCCTTGTACATTCCTACAGACTGGTGTGTGTCTCAGTCTTTCGTCGTCGAATATCTGCTACCGCTCCGTGACAATGTATAGATAATCACTACCCAATCATCATGAGGAGGATCGAGCTGATTTCCCCGCATCTTGAGCCCGTCGACGTCGGATTGTCGGCAGGATTGACGCAGTTACCTAATATAATGTAGTGCCACTCTTCAATTATTGTGCCACTTTTAGCCAATATCGGCCAGGCAGACGGAACTTTTGCGAGGCAATATCGTCTTGAGTTGCTGTCTGCGCCAAACAGCAACAAGCCCATCCGCAAGCAAATGGGAAAATACATAAAGTATCTCCCCGTATTCAACATGGCCCAGATTTCCAAGTCAGTCATCTTCGCTGCTACTACTCCACTATCGTTTATTACTCTACCGACGAAAATGAAGTCGGCTCTCATCCTCGTTACCTCTATCGCCAGCATGGCGGCTGCCTCGCCCATGCCGGCCGATCTGGAAACCCACGTCATGGAGTGCGGCTGGAAGCCCTGTCCACGCCCGTATACATGCTGCGAGGGCTGCAGCCCCGACGCGGCATTCTTCTGTCATCTGGGTAATCTGTGCCCGAAGTGCAGACCGCTTCCCACAGACAGGAAGGAGAAATAGGGTTGCTATGGTCAGCAGTGAGGGGATATATGCGGATTAAGGGTTCAATGCGTTGTCTCGGCAGTCCTCGCGCTGCCGATAAGTCCTTTAAACACAAAGAGTTTGTTGATCGAGGCTGAGATTGGGGTCGCAATGCCTTGTTATGAGAATATGAGCAAGAAGATATAGCCGCATCAAGGAATCTGAAATGCCAAATTCGCTGGAAGAGATAGCCTTAGCCAGAGGTCGATAAACTTCTCTGCAGTTCACAGTCTTGTAGTATTACTCCTCAGGTGGCTAACATTAGCTTGGACGAGATCCTGAGAGAAGATGCTGCGATAGGCGCACGATAGCATGGCTATTATCAACCTATCAGCATTAATTTACCAGATCCTATATACTACTCATCAAAAAAGCGGCTGGTAGCCTTCTAACACACCATGCCGAGCCTGCTGGCCAAGATTCCTGCCTCAATTATGTTTGGGTGCAGGGCAGAGCGAGCCTCAGTATCCAGACGGCGGAAAAGTCATCGGGAAATATTGAGATATGGCTACATCGAGTCCATTCTATACACAGAGCTAGATATCTTCTGACCGAGTGTCCGTCATGGCGAGATCTGGGTGAGTTTCTCAAATTCCTTCTTGCATAAGTCTGCGCTACGATTGACACAACTCTGGCTAGTCCAGTGTAGAATTGTGCAAGCTGCGCCGTAGTTTCGCCGAAAGGTTGCAAAACTGCTAGCCCCATTCTAAAGAGCGATTTAAGACTCTTCATTGGCTCAATCCGCACCGGACTTGGCGCACGAGCCACCGCACAACGACCGCCCACACCAACTCGCTTAAAATTTCGCCCACAAATTATTTCTGAAAGCCCTCGTTGACTTTTCTCTCACGGCTGGACCTTGACATTGTACCTCTCTACTAACCACCAACCACCACAGCCGACAAAATGAGTGTACGTTTTCGCCAACTCCTTTCGACGACGAGAACGACAATGAGGAAACGGCCGACTGACTGATCAATAGCACCGAAAGCACGAGGAGCCTCGCCACGGTTCGCTGGCCTACCTTCCCAGGAAGCGTGCCGCCCGTCACCGCGGAAAGGTCAAGTCGTAAGTTTTGCTCTTCGCGATGAAAACGTTGCGAAGATGGTCGCAAAGGAAGCAAAGGCTAACCAATTGGCTCACCTCTAGCTTCCCCAAGGATGACCCCAAGAAGCCCGTCCACCTCACCGCCGCCATGGGCTACAAGGCCGGCATGACCACGATCGTCCGTGACAGCGACCGCCCCGGTGCGAAGTCTAACAAGAAGGAAGTCGTCGAGGCTGTGACCATCGTTGATACCCCACCTGTACGAACAATGCAGCCCGCTTTGCTTTGCGCATATGGCTAACATCTGCAATTTTAGATGATCGTTGTTGGTCTTGTCGGATACATCGAGACCCCCCGCGGCCTGCGCTCGCTCAACACCGTCTGGGCTGAGCATCTGTCCGACGAGCTCAAGCGCCGCTTCTACAAGAACTGGTACAAGAGCAAGAAGAAGGCCTTCACCAAGTACGCCAAGAAGCACTCGGAGGCGTCGGGCGCCTCCATCGCCCGCGAGCTCGAGCGCATGAAGAAGTACTGCACCGTCATCCGCATCCTCGCCCACACCCAGATCCGCAAGACGCCGCTCAAGCAGAAGAAGGCGCACCTGATGGAAATTCAGGTCAACGGCGGCTCCATTGCCGACAAGGTCGATTTCGGCAAGAACCTGTTTGAGAAGCCCGTTTCGATCGACTCCATCTTCGAGCAGGACGAGATGATCGATGTCATTGCCGTCACCAAGGGTCACGGTTTCACCGGTGTCACCAAGCGTTGGGGCACCAAGAAGCTCCCCCGCAAGACGCACAAGGGTCTCCGCAAGGTCGCTTGTATCGGTGCCTGGCACCCTAACCACGTCCAGTGGACGGTCGCCCGTGCCGGTCAGGACGGATACCACCACCGTACCTCTGTGAACCACAAGGTTTACAGAATCGGCAAGGCTGGTGCTGAGGACTCTGCCTCGACCGAGATGGACATCACCAAGAAGTCGATTACTCCGTATGTAGCATCCTTTGGCTGACCGATGAAGCAATCTTACTAACACCTTTTAGTCTTGGTGGCTTCGTCCGCTACGGTACCGTTAGCAACGACTTCGTCATGGTCAAGGGCTCCATTCCTGGTGTCAAGAAGCGCGTCATGACTCTCCGCAAGTCCATGTTCACCCACACCTCGCGCCGCGCCCTGGAGAAGATCAACCTCAAGTGGATCGACACCTCGTCCGAGTTTGGTCACGGTGCTTTCCAGACCCCTGCCGAGAAGAAGCAGTTCCAGGGTACCCTCAAGAAGGACCTCATCACCACCGCCTAAATGGCCGGAGCGGGCTGAGCGTCGTTTTTCTATTGTTGTATCTTGCGCACTATCTTGCATCGGGGTGTCAAGGAAATGGTTGGTTTATGCCACTTTATGCTAGTCTTTTGGGTTTATGGGATCAACGTCAAGATGCTAGGTAAAGGAACGTATGAAAAATAAAAGATTCCCATTCAATACTTGATATTTACACAGATGTGTGAAGGCGTAGCAGCGTAAGAACTAACTGCACGTGAGCGGACACTCTTCCGATATGCGGCGTATGAATTTTCTGTCTTTGATAGGAACGATAAACTCTGCAGGAAGTAACTTTAACACTAGATATAAACGGCGACGTTGTGGACAAAACTGATGAAAGCTGCAAGGGATTTTTGGTAGCGCGAGTTCAAGTTGACGTCACCCCACTTTGGTCGACAGCGATGAATGGGATCTGTGGAGATTCTTCCCCTCCTCCCATCTACCGAGGAGAATCGTTCGCAAAACGTCGGGCCCCCGTTACATGGCAAGAGCGAGCACCCATCTCTCATTTCCAAGACACGGGACGATACGAGCACCTATACCGAGCCATCTAAGATTGACAGTCGCAAGCCGGTGGTTGTTACGAAACCGGACGGGCGGCCCCACGACGCAACGTCAGCACTTTTTTCGCAGCGCACCGATACGAGGTACGCGTAAGAGCGATCTCGACGTGACGATTGCTACAGAGCGGGCGACCAGCAGACAAGGGCAAGCAGCAGACATGGCGTCGGACGACGATTACATGGCGTTCCTGAACAAGGCCAACAAGGACGCGGACGAGGCGCACGCCAGGGCGTCGGAGACGGCGCGCGGCGGCGGCGGCACGCGGGCGCAGCTCAAGACGTTGGACGCGGGGCAGACGGCGCCCCAGGGCATCGTCAGCGTATGCAAGGAGGCCGTGTACACAAGCGACGCGGACGAGCCGTTTGTGCCCGTCTCGCTCAAGTATGCGGGGGCGGGCAGTCTTCCTGATGAGGGTGAGTTTTTTTTTTCATTTCTGATTTACATTGATTGTTGTCCCGAGGCAGTTGTGGCGTTGTAGACGAGGCTGCGGCGGGTGCGTGGCCAGGGGGTTAATAAAGAAGCACAGACAGAAAAGGATTTGGTCAAGTAACCCGAGTTTGTGCTGACACCGTTTTTTTTCTCGCAGAGGAATTCGCAAAGCTCATTCATCACTGGGACGTGGCCCAGGCTGAGATTACCATCATGGACCCGCTGGACTGGGACGCGGATGGCAAGTACACGGCGGTGCTGGAGGCGGTGCGGGACGCGAGCAAGGGCAACGACGTGCGGGTGTACCGGGTGGTCCGGGACAAGACACGGGTGGAATACTGGGTGGTGACGAGGGAGAGCGAGCGGATCGTGGGCGCCAAGGCGCTGGCCATTGAGTCGTGAGGCGACGTGGCGAAGTGGTAGTTGGGGATGGAGCTGCCGGGACGGAGGGTTTAGGGAAGGTGAGCAAGAAAGGTTAGGTTTATTGCAATGATGTGGTTATGCCGATGATGTGTGTTTACGACGTTTACGTGCATGTGTCATGTGCCATGTGGCTATCTCATGAATTATGTAAGTAGGCTGATATAGACATTAGATAACTAGTCATAACTAAGAGCAATTTTATATAGTAGAGTTAAAGAATAATATATATTAGAACTTA
Organism: Cordyceps militaris CM01; assembly: GCF_000225605.1. Classification (NCBI taxonomy): domain Eukaryota; kingdom Fungi; phylum Ascomycota; class Sordariomycetes; order Hypocreales; family Cordycipitaceae; genus Cordyceps; species Cordyceps militaris. The sequence goes on along the minus strand of NW_006271975.1, from coordinate 1,995,963 downwards.
TAGCTATTTTTACCTTATTCTTTCTTAACTAGGAGGGGAAATTCCTCTCTTTTTATACCTATTTTCTAGCCTAGCTAATTAACCTAATTATACTCCTTTAATATATCTTTTTATTACCTAATTCTATTAGTAATTAAGATTAGTTTTTTTAAACTTAACTCTTTTATTTATATACTACTATCCTTTTCTAGCTTTTTATTATAAGTAGGTTTTTAGCTAATTATATATATTATAATCTTTATTTAAATTATAATATACCCTTTAAGTAGATTCTTTCTTCTTTTACCTATACTACTTTAAAGAAGTATTTTAAAATTTAATTAAGAATAATATTTTTTAATAAATTAATCCTTTATAACTACTTTTATTAAATTAAAGAATATTTAAGTCCTTTATATATATAGTTCTTTCTAATCTTATTATAATTACTTTATTCTCTTTTTCTTTTTATATTTACTAATTTACTTATATTATTTTCCTTAATTATTTAAAAATAAAGTAATAATAGCTTTAATAGTATACTACTTTCTAGTAATATAATCTTATTATAATATATAAAGTAAGGTACTTTTAATAATTATATAGGAGTATTTAAACTACTTTTAATCTTTTAAAAGGCTAATTTTTTTTTTTTTATTTATTATCTTTAATATACTTTATCTTTATTCTTTTTCTATTTATAAAGAAACCTCTAATCTTAATAATATTCTTAACTTTAAATATACTATCTCTACTTTAAAGTATTTATAAGGTATTAATAACTTAAATCTAGTAAAGTAATCTTAGCTTTTAACTTCTATAGAGGTTTAAAAAGTAAATAATATATTTATTATATTTAATTTTAAGAGTATATATTATTTTTTTTAATTATTTTATCTTTTATTAACTTTTAATCTTAATAATATAGATTTAAATAATATTATTATATTATTCTTTACCTCTTTAGGCTTAAATAATATTAATAACTATTCTTTTACCCTTAGTTTAGTTAAAAAGGATACTTAAATATTCCTAAAAACCTAAAGAAAGTTTATAACTATAACTTAAATTACTATATATACTTTTAATAGTCTTTATAAGGTCTTATATATAATATATATATATTTCCTTATAAGAAACCCTTAAAGTTATAAGTATTATTATATTATAACCTTAATTAATATTACTTCTTTTTATTATAATAAGCTAATAAGTTATTATTTTAAATATTATATAAAAGGAATTTAATATTAGGCTATTAAGTTTATACTTATTTTCTATCCTTTTATTCTTAATTATATTCTAATTAAGTCTTTTAGGAATCCTTTCTTTTTATATATTCTACCTTAACTTCTAGCTATAAAAATTAACTTTCTAGATAATTTTAAAGTTACTAGTTTTTTAATTATTAATAAAATAAATTCCTTTACTTCTATATTATTAAAAATTATAAAAAAGCTTATAATTAAGACTTTTCTTATTAAATAATACTAGACTTTAATAGGTCTTAAGGCTTATAAAAAAGAATAGAATTCTACCTAAACCTTTTTTAAGATAATAGTAACTATAAGTAAATATAAGTCTTTTAACTTATTCTATAAATATAAAATTATATTTAATACTTATTTAGCTAAATTAGAATAGTATAAAGCTATTATAGATTATCTAGTAAAAAATCTTATTAATAAATAATAAGATTATTTTATACCTTTTTTATATCTTTTATCCCCTTTTTTTCTATTAGTATTTAAAGATATTATTATTAGGTTTTAGTCTAAATTAAACTTTTATTACTTTTAAACTTTATAATCCTAATTAAATCTTAAAAATAAATAAATAACTATAATAGTAAGTTCTTTATAAATCTATTTATTAGTATATCTTTTATTAGAAGATATAATACCTTAAATAATCTATATTAATATTCTTACTAAAGCTATAAATAATAAATATTAATATATTATAATTTAATATTAATTCTTTAATTTCTAGCTATAATTAGATAAATTATTTATTAATTATTATAAAAAATTTTATAAGGTAGTTTAAGAATAATATCTATTTCCTAGAAAAGATACTTAAGTATAACTATTTCTTTTATAGTATTCTAAAGAGCTAATAATTTAGCTTTTATAATAGAAGTTATTATTATACTTTAATATAATACTTTCTAAGCTATAATTCCTTTAAAAAGGATTATAATAAATCCCTAACTAAATCTCCTTATATCTAAATTATTAGTATATAAGGTATTACTTACTATTTATAAAATAATTACCTTTTTATTCTTATTATATATAATATAATAATCTTTAGTATTAAAAAGATACTAAATAATATAAATAGCTATATTAAAATATATTTAAGATAGGTTTATTAAATAATAAGATAATATTAATATTATAAATATAATATCTACTTTTATTATAATTAATATATATAGGATTAATTTAATAATCTCTTAGTATCTCTTTACCTTTTTTAATATTACTTATCTTATTCTTTTAGTAAATTACTACTATAGTAGAGGAGTTTAGACTTAATTAAGACTAATTACTTTAAACTTAGCTATAATCTTCTTTATATATACTTTATAAGAGAGTTATACTATTTTTTTCTTTTAGTTATAAATAATCTTAACTCTTAAGAATTATAATACCTCTCTTTAATTATATATTCTATATTTCTAGAGTAGTTTATAAGTAAATTTATTCTTTTCTTTTATAGCTTTTTTCTTACTTAAAATAATAATATTATTAATAAAGAAAATAATATATATTAACCTCTCTTTATTAAAAAAGAGGTATAATTCTTCTTTATATTATATAAACCTTAGTTTTATTAATATACTAGTAAATTCTAAATACTAAAGGAGTAGTAAGTCTTATAACCTATAAAGTACTTAATTTAGTAGGATATTATAGTCTACTTCTTTAAAATCTACTAATAAATTTATTATTTCTTAGAATCCTAGTAATAGCCTATATAGGACTTTATTTAATAAGTCTTATCTATTAGTATATAAAAAGGTATTTTTAATATTAAACTATTAAGTATTAAGGTTATATTTTACTATAAGTACTATTATTATTTAGAAGGTTTATACTACTAATATAGCTATATATATTTCTTCTTAACTATTAATTAACTATAAATCCCCTTATATATAGATTTATACTTTATATTTAATTAGGACTTTATTAGTATTAAATTTATATATAAATACCTATTTAAGAGGTAGAGTATATCCCTTTTTAATATTTCTATATATATAGGTCTAGGTCTTTATTTTATTAAGGGCCTATATTTTATTAAGACCTACTTCTTTAAATTAGGTCTTAAAAGTATACCTTTTAATCTTATTCTACCCCTAAAGTAGGGGTAGTAAATTATTAGTATAGTATAGCTACTTATCTTTTCTAATATTCTAAGTCTAATTATTATCTAATTATCTATTTTAGAATATATATTTTAATATTATAAATAATATCTATAATTCTTTATTATTATATTTTTTTAGGTTAGTATAGTAAGGATTAGCTATATACTCCTTCTTTTTAGTAATAATCTTTAGTAATTAGAGTATAGTAAAGGCTAATTTTATCCTTTTCTATATTAGCTTCTAGCTATCTTTAATCTTCTTTTTAATCTTTTTACTTTTATAAATAGTTTCTTTAAGAATAAAGATTAGGCTTTCTATAGTTATTTCTTAAATTTCTAATTATAATTTAAAGTCTTTTATAACTATATCCTATAAATATAGATTATAATCCTCCCTAATAAGCTCTTCCTAAGTTATTAGCTTATTTTTATTAAGTAGGTATAGACTTATCTCCTTATTTTAAATAATAAAAGGCTAAATTCTTATTTTTTAAGTATTTTTTATATATAAATCTTATAATTCTAATCTTATTTAAAGGCTAAATAAATATATATATATTTAGTTATCTTCTTTTACCCTTAAGGCTAAATTATTAATATCTTTTTCTTAGCTTATATCTTTAAATAGTTTTAATATATCCTTAAATAAGAGTATATTATCTATCCTATTACCTATTACTATCCCTATATTACTATTATTTTTAGTTTCTATCCTTAATATTAAAGATAATATATTACTTTTTAAAGTTCTAATATTACTTAAGTCTACTTCTTAAGTTTATATAGTATATCTATTAAATATTATAGTATCTTATATCTTATAACTACTTTATCTAAATCTACTTAAATCTTATAACTTATTTTAAGGATTTAGGTTAAGGATAGTATTTTATAAAATTATTAAGAGAAAATATTTAAGTCTAAATTCTATAGTTAGATTTTAACTTTCTACTTCTATTAAAGACTCTATCTCCTTTTCTAGTTCTAACTTAGTAATCCTATCCTTATTTTCTATTTCTAAAGAATAGAATATATTTTTATTAAATTTAATATTCTTTATTATAATAATATAGTTAAGTTAAGGTATCTATATTTAGTATAGGTTTAATATTATATAATTAACTAAATAATTAATATATCTTTTAAAATATACTTTAAAATTCTTTTTATTAACTTTTTTTTCTTATTCTTAATTAAAAGGGTATACTTAATATCTATATATATACTATCCTTTTATACTAATCCTTTTACTAATTATATACTTAATACCTTATCTACTTTCTTTAAACTATAAATTTATCTTTTATAATAGTAATTTATATCTATATACTTTCCTTAGGCTATTTCTAAGTAGGAAGGTAGCTATTTTTACTACTTTAAACTATAAAGCTATAAATAATCCTAAAGATATTATTAAGATAAGTGTTTTCTTAATAACTATCCTTCTAAACCTCTTATTTAACTTATTTAGCTTATAAATATATACTAATATAGCTTTAATCTTAATTCTTAATTCCTTTACCTATTTCTAATATTTTATAAAAGTATCTTTATAAATTATAACCTTTTTATTATTATATCTTATAATAAAGACCTTAAGGTTAAATTACCTCTTAATCTATATTATAAAGTTCTTAATTATAGAGAAAAAGGTTTTAATATTTTTAAAAGTAGTTAAAATAGAATAGATTAAACTAGTATATTTATCTTATATTATAAAAAGAAAACTTATTTTATTATAACTTAAAGGGTATTCCTATAAATCCTACTTAATTCTCTTAAAAGGTTAAATAGTAAATATATTATTAGTTTCTTTATTAATAATATTTTCTATTAAAGTAGTATTATATACCTTATAATCTAAATATTATATTTTAATAATTTAGTTACTAGTTAATTCTTAAATTAAGGCTTTAAGTAATTCTTTTTTAAAGTATCTTAATTATAAATACTATAAATAACTATCCCCCTTTTTAAAGAGAAATATTCCTTTTAATATATAATTAAGACTATATCTAAAGGTACTTAAGACTATTTTCTAAAATACTAGCTTCTCTAGTTATTAAATTAGTTTATATTTAAAGAATAGAATATTATCCTTCTTATATAATTAAGCTATATAGTAATTATTCTTAGGTATACCTTCTCTTAAAGTATTATTATAGCTATTAATTTAAAGCCTAGTTTTAGCTTTTAGGATACTAGCTAAGATTAAATTTATATAGAAGCTAGGAATATAATAGATATTTATTAGATAAAGGTTAATTCTTAGCTTATTAAAGGTAGTTAAGATATATTTTATAATTCTTATTCCTATACTAATAATAGTAAATTAGTAATCTTTAGCCTTAACTAAGATATTTTATAACTCCTTATAAGAATCTAGCTTAAAAAGGCTTTTATTATTTATAATATAGTATAAGCTATAATTATCTAAAAGTATACTTTTATAGTATAAGTAGTAGTTTCTATAGATAGTAAAGAATATATTCTTTATAGGTTTAAAAGTACTTTTAGATAGAATATATATATTATATTCTTTTTATAGCTACTTTCCTTTACTTATAGATACTTTAAAGGTAGCTTATTTAGGTTTATTTATAATTTCCTTAATTTTCTTAGTTTAGAATTTATTTATAGTTATATCTAGTTTAAAAGAACCTAAGTATACCTTTTAGATAATATAGTATTCCTTTAGCTTCTATAAATAAGTCTAATCTTTTTTTTAATAAAGGTAGTTATATCCTTACTTTTTAGATTTCTTCCCTTATTTATTATCTAATATAGGGAAAATATTCTTAGTTAACTTCTTATACTTTAATTCCTTTATATTTTCCTTAAATATATCTATAGTAGTTTATAAAGTCTAATTTAATATTAAATTATTTCTTAATAAAGTATTTATATTAATAAAATCCCTTTTTAAAGATATAGCCTATTTAAGTATTATTTTCTCCTTAATTATATCTAAGAAATTAATAATAGCTATTAATCCTTTTATATTAAGAATTTAATAAAATAATACTATTTAGTATATTTTTTCCTATATCTAGATCTAACTTAGTCTATTTAATACTATCTTTTTAATAGTTATAATTTACCTATACTCTTTTCTTACCTTTTACCTTATTTTTTTAGAATTTAAGGTAATAATAACCTTTAATTCTTTAAGAATATTCTTAAAAGTATATTAATTATAAATAACTTTTAATTCTACTACCCTTATTTTAATAGTTTTTTAAGCTTTTAAAAAAAGCTTAAAGTTTATAATAATACTAACCTAAACCTAAACTAAACTAATATTTTCTTACCTCTTTTTAACTATAATTACTATTTTTTTTTAGAAATCTATTACTTCTTTATAAGTAATTTTTAGGTTAATATAGTTAATATTTAAATATTTATCTTTATATTAAAACTAAATAAACCTATAAGGCTTTAGGTATAAATTACTATTAAAATAAGGCTAGTTTAAGTCTATATAACCTTAAACTTATTTTAAAAATATATAGGTTTTAAGGTAGAGTTTTTATTTATATTATTATTTTAATTCTTTAAGCTTAAGGCTAGAATAAGCTAAAGTAGTTATTATTTTTTAAGTTAATATATTAAAAAAAGAAGAAAAAAAAATTAAAAATATTTTTATATATTTTAAATAAGTTTATAAGTAAAATAGAAATTTTAAATAATAAAAAGTATCTTTTATTATTTACCTTTTAAACTTATAACTCTTATAAATTATATAAATAAGCTAATATAAATATTAAATAACTAGTTATAATTAAAAGTAATTTTATATAGTAAAATTAAAAAATAATATATATTAGAATTTATAGCTATTTTTACTTTATTCTTTTTTAATTAAAAAAGGAAATTCTTTTTTTTTTATATTTATTTTCTAGCCTAGCTAATTAGCCTAATTATACTCCTTTAGTATATCTTTTTATTATTTAATTCTATTAGTAATTAGGATTAGTTTCTTTAAACCTAACTCCTTTATCTATATACTACTATCCCTTTCTAGCTTTCTACTATAAGTGGGTCTCTAGCTGATTATGCGCACCGTGATCTCCACTTAAATCACAACAGGCTGGATGCGTGCTGATGTCCCAGCTGCCGCTATCCTCAGCAGGACCAGGGTACTCGATGGCGGAGCCTGGTTTTCGGAGCCTGGTTTCGATGGCTTGGGTTTGGTTCGTGTGTTCCTGGAAAAGTGCGGCGATGCACGGGCATAACCAAGGAGAACAATGTGGGATTCATCATTCACAGTGAATAACGATGAATAGTGTGCATGGGCATGGGCCAAGGGATGCGCGAGACAAATCCGGGGCTGGACTGGAAGTGGCGGACGAATAACGGGGAGCTTTCTAAATTTAGCCGCCCACGGTTGCGAGGTGTAGGTAGAGACGGTGGCCCAACCCTTACCGGGACCAGCGTACTGGAACTTACCGAACCGGGTTCCCTGTTTTTGTTCGGTTTTTTTTTTTTTTTTTTTTTTTTTTTTTCAATCGCCACGCAACGGGCACTTTTGGGGAGGCAATCAAGGTCAGCCACGTGAAAATAAACAATGATGGCGGTGGCGTTTGCTGTGTGATGCTTGCGTTGGGGTGGTACAGAGGGACACGGGAGGAAAGAAGAAAGGGGATGGAAACAATTTTATGGTTCAACAAACGCCTACGAAGAAAGAAAGAAGAATGGGGTATAGGTTTGGTATTGCCCTAAAGAAAAAGTCGAGGCAAAAAAGAGATTCGCAGGAATGGCAACTATGGCTCTCTTTGCTGTATTTTTAGCTGTACTAACAATAGAACGGCAGCTGGGCACGCTCGGGACGGGGTCCCCAGTTCCGGGATGTGATTGGGCAGCCGGCCATTTTTGGGCGGGCGCTTACACGGGCTTTTGCCCCGCCCGAGATGGTCTCTCTCTTCTCTTGTTCCTGTCTGTCCGTCCAAGCGACGTTGAACTATTGTTCATTGTGTGCGTATGTGTGTGCGTGTGTGTGTGGCAATAAATAGCATCTCGGCAGTCATGCGGTTTCTATTTCTTATTCACGCACACACAAAAAAAGCAACTGAATACCGCTTCATTGTGCTTTTTCAACCCCCACCTTGCGACCCTATCCGACAAGGCAGGCGGGCTGAGAGGCATATGCAAGCCTGCATCGCAGAAACCAAGGCTTTGCTCGCATAGGGTACTCCGTGCTCGTGCTGAGTGAGGTACATTATTTATTGGGCTCCATTTTAGCCGCCGTGGCAGAAACCCCCTCCTCCTCCTCCTTCTGTCTTCTTTATACCTCCCCCCCTCACCCGGTTCGGCGGCAAAAGCCCAAAAAAGAAGCCAGCCCCGATTTCATCCTCGTCTTCAACCCGTCGTCGTTTAAAGTATACTTTTTTTTATCTCTTGGATTCAACTTGTTTCTTGGCTCTCTTGAACAACCATCCTCATCGCTCGCGGATACTTGGTCATCCGACTCGGCGCTGTTTCATCCTCGACGTTTGAGAAAAAAAGAAATCTAACATTGGGGGTTCTGTCACACGTTGGCCCAACCTACCGGTTTCAGCACTTTCCGTCTTTTTTTCTGTGTTTCCCCGCTCCTGGTCCCCCTCCCCTCGCATCACTCTATAGTGTGTTCCTTGTTATAAACTATCGGTTCTTTGATTGCCCACCCTTTCCTTCCGTTGCATAAAGGAACCCTTTCCTGCTCTCCCGCGCCTCGGGTTCATGCTTTTACGACCTGCCCTTTTCTCGCCCACACCGCAAGCAAGATCAACGCAAGGGGATCAACACCCTTTCTCCCCTCCAAAACACAACTTACACACACAAACTTGACACAAACAGCCATGTCGGTCATGGCCTCGCGTCCGCCCTCCATGCCCGCCGCCGCCGGTGGAAGCGGCATGCCCTCCAAGCGCCCGCGCCTCTCTCTCCAGATCAAGACCAACAACCCAGCCTCGACGACACATTTCGCCCAGCGGCCCGCCATCACCACCGCTACGCGCCCCTGCTCCCTCAACCCCTCGGACCCGACCGCCTTCAACACCCTCTCCAACGCCTACGTGACCGCTATTGAGCGCGCCGCCACCCCCGTCGCCTCGCCCGTCGGCGAGCCTCTCACGGCCATTCGCAATATGCAGGCCATCTCTCTGTGCTCGCCCACTCTCGGCCCGGCGCCCGCTCGCAGCTCGTTTCCTGCGACGCCGCTGTCCGCGTACCCCTCGTCGTCGCCGAGCAAGCCGATGCTGCCCCTGCTGCTGCTGCTGCCCAGCGTCATGTCCCCGACGCCGCCTGTATCAGCGGGGGCCGTGGAGATGGGCAGTCGTGTGTTTAGTTTCTCCCCGCGTGACGCGGCGGCAGGTAGACACTCCCTCGAGCAGGCCCTCCACGCTGCCGCCGCCGCCGCCGCTGCTGCTACGACGACGACGACAACAACAACAACACCCTCTTCGCCCGTGATCACGCCGCCGAAGCAGCAATCGGCACCCCCTCGCACCACCCTCTCCGCCTCACCACCTCCGTACACGCACGCCAAGGCCCTCCGGAGCATCCTCCGCAACTCGCCCCTGCCCTCCCGCCGGCCAAACGCCGCCGCCACCTCCTCACCGCGCGGTCTCGCGCCCACCGTGCGCATACAAACCCCGGACGTGCAACGCGCCGCCAAGCGCGTGTGCTACCACAGCCCCATTGAGCAGGAAATCATCACCAACACGTACACCAAGTCCCACATTGACCTCCTCGTCGACGAGGCCAGCACCATGACTACCTCGCCCCGCGGCCTGCCCGTCGACCTGTCCCGCGCCTTCTCCGCCAACGAGATCCAAGACGGCGGCCAGACACCAGGCCCCTTTGAGGACGAGAACAGACGGCTCGGCGCGGCCCTGCGCAGCGCCGACCGCGGGACGACGACTGCGCCGCCCCCGCGAAGCGAGAAGAAGAGGCGCTGGGTCTGGACCATTGGCAGAGAAGAGGACGCGGAAGAGGATGAAGAGCAGCTCGGTGGCGCCGTCGTGGCTGCGGCGAGAGCGGCGGCGGCGGCGGCGGCGGCTGGGGAAGAGAGAGTCACGCCGGCGCCGGTGCTGAGTGTACCGAAACCAGAGGCCAAGCTGGACGCTGGCAAGGGAGATGTGGAAATGTCGTCATGACGTGAATGAAGTATAAAGGACATGTAAGGATATATATATACGGGCACATGATGACGGCGCATTTCTTTTTCTATATTGCATTGGGAAACTCGGGACATTACACATATGGGAAATCCCAACACAGAATAAGGCAAGGGACATTTTGTATAGCACTTTTACGATGTATGACATTTCATAACAACACAGCATACTTGCTTTGATAGCAATACCATTTTCAATACGATGACACAAGATGGCTTTTTCATTCCACACGCACACGCAGGTATCTAAGTTGTTCATTTTGTTCATCATATTTAAAAAAAAATCTATTTTGTCGCATTCTGCTGCGCATGGTACATTTCCTCAGCCGACTTGATGCAGTGCATGCTCGCGCCCAGCTTATTTATCGTCTCCATCCACTCCTCATACTCGTCCGAGTCGAGCACGATGCCGCCGCCGGCCTGCAAGTACGCGACGCCCTCCTTGTACAGCATGGTGCGGAGCGCGATGCACGTGTCCATGGCGCCCTCGACGGGGTTGCCGTCGGCATCGACGCCGCCGTAGCCAAAGTAGCCGACGGCGCCGGCGTAGACGCCGCGCTTCTCGCGCTCGAGCTCGGCAATGAGCTCCATGGCGCGGACCTTGGGCGCGCCCGAGACGGTGCCGGCGGGAAAGATGGAGCGGAAGGCGTCGAAGCGCGTCTGGCCGGGGCGCAGGACGCCCGAGACCTGGGAGACGAGGTGCTGGACGTGGCTAAACTTTTCGACGCCGAGCAGGCGGTCGACGCGCACGGTGTGGGGGTCGCCGACGCGGTTGACGTCGTTGCGCGCGAGGTCGACGAGCATGACGTGCTCGGCGCGGTCCTTGAGGGAGGCGCGGAGCTGGTCGGCGAGGCGCTCGTCCTCGGCGGGCGTGCGGCCGCGGGTGACGGTGCCGGCAATGGGGTGCGTGATGATGCGGCCGTCCTCGCTCTTGACGAGCAGCTCGGGCGAGGCGCCAATGATTTGGAAGTCGCGGCAGTCGAGGTAGAAGAGGTACGGCGAGGGGTTGACGGTGCGCAGGTGGCGGTAGATGTTGAACGGGTGCAGGTCGGTCGGGCGCGCGAAGCGCTGCGACGGCACGGCCTGGAAGATGTCGCCCTGCAGGATGTGCGTCTTGAGCGTGCTGACGTGCGCCTCGTAGCCGGCGCGGCCAATGTTGGACGTGGCCTCGTGGCCGAGCCGCACGGCGCGCTGCGGCGGCATCGGCACCTCGGGCGCGTCGAGCACGGCGACGAGCTCGTCAATGGAGGCGACGGCGTCGTCGTACGCGGCGGCGAGGGCGGCGCCGGCCTCCTTGTCCGCGCCGCCCCCCGAGGGCAGCTGCACGTAGCTGATGACCTTGATGACGCCGTAGAACCGGTCAAACGCGACAATGGTGTCAAAGAGCATAAAGAGCGACTCGGGGATCTTGAGCACGTCCTCGAGCGGACGCGCCGTCTTGGGCTCAAAGTAGCGCACGCAGTCGTAGCCAATGTACCCGATGGCGCCGCCCGTCAGCGGCGGCAGCTGCAAGCCGGGCACGTGCGCGACGACTTGCCGCGCGAGTTCGGCCTCGAGCTGCGGGAGGGGGTCGAGGGCGCCGGCGCCGTGGCCCGGGCCTGTGGTGAGGACGGCGCGCGGACGGGCTCCGACGAAGCTGTACCGGCCGACTTGTTCGGTCGCGGCGGATTCAAAGAGGAAGGAGTACGATGCGGAGGAGGACGAGGAGGAGGGGTGGGCGGCGGCGTGGGCGGAGACTTTGAGGTACGCGGCGGATGGCGTGATGAGGTCTGAGGAGATTTGGCGGTAGATGGGCACGAGCGTAGGGACGAGGCCGGAGGGGGTCGGTTGGAGGAGGATGTCCCGGACAACGTCCAGGGAAGGCACCGTTGCGCTCTGAAAGGATGGAGGGGTTAGGTTTTTGGTCAAGGCTGGAGAGGAGGGAGGGGGAAGCTTACAGCGCCGGCCATGGTGATGGGGAGTTGGGTGTAGCTAGAGCAGTTTGGCCGGTTGCAGGGACGGGTGAAGAAAACGGTGGGAAGAAAAATAGGTTGTAGATTGCGAAGCCGTTTGTCAAAAAATGAGTCAAGAAATCATAGTGGTGGTGGTGGTGGCGCCAGGGACCTCTGCTAGCGCCGCTGGTTCGGCAGCGGCGCAACTCCCCCACCATGATTAGAAGCGGTCATCGGAGCTTGAGCAGTGCAACCTGATAAGGTCAATCTGCGGTTTCCAATGTTTTTTTTTTCTTTAGATAAATGTAGGACACGAGATGGAATAACCAGCCGCTCATTTCCTCGTCCTTTTGTTTATCATCATGAATTGGCGCTTATGGCTATAGTATGACCCGTATTCCTACAGTCTATTTGTTGGCCTATTACTTTGTCAGCCGCAGCTGGGGCTACTAATAAATCTTCACACTCCGCCTTTCCCAAACACATGTCTCCAATACAAACGCACCAACAATCCCCGTGCTGCTTCATCTTGATGAATATATGTTTGTTATCGAATTAGCAAAGCCGAGCTTCCAAAACCTGCATCGCGAAATCAATTCATCTGCCATGGACAGTTGAGCCTCGCATCGCCGTGGCCACGCAAAGAGTCGTGCGCGGTACACCCATTGGCAATGCCGTCTAGCTACGCCAGTATCCCGCTGCGAGGCCGTCCAAAGTCGCCAAGATGGAGTCTCTGGTAAAGAGACGGCCTAAACGAAAAGAGGACCGAATCATTCTGCAATTTGTAGGCGACCCCGCACGCCAACACCATCGACGCGTCTAACCGACCTCAGGACTACGACTGCTTCTACGCCCAAGTCATCGAGAACAAGCACCCGCATCTCAAGAGCAAGCCTCTCGGCATCCGCCAGAAGAACATTCTCGCCACATGCAACTACCACGCCCGCGCCAAGGGCGTCAAGAAGCTGATGCTCATCACCGAGGCTAGAAAAGTGTGCCCCGACCTCGTCCTCATGGACGGCGAGGACCTTGCGCCCTTTCGCGACGTTAGCAAGACCCTCTACGGCTTCCTCAAGTCGCATGTATGGAACGGGAGAGCGGAGCGGCTCGGGTTTGACGAGGTGTTTTTGGACGTGAGCGATATTGTCGACTACAACGTGTCGTGCCTCAGCAAGAGCGCGCTGGCGCAGACCTTTTTCCAACTGTCCAAGAGTGACCCCGAGATTGGCTTTCCGTGCGACTTGCGCACCGTGGCGGGACCAGTCCTAGGACCGTATCCCGCCAGCGTGGACCCAGACAACACGACACTGGTTCGCCTGGCGCTCGGCTCGCATCTAGCCTTGTACCTCCGAAGCAAAATGGAGGCCGACTTTGGTTACACGTCGACCTGCGGTATCGCCACAAACAAGGTGCTCAGCAAGCTCTGCGGCGGCCGCCACAAGCCCAGGAACCAGACGACTCTGCTCGCCTGGACCGACGACGATGTCATCGCCTTTATGGATACGCATCTGCTGCGCCACGTGCCAGGTGTTGGTTTCAAGATGGCGCAACTAATCGAGACGGCCGTCACCGGCGTCGCCACGGATGCCGACTCCCACACATTCCAGTCCGTCGTCACCGTGCAAACAGCGCGTTTGCACCCGGCCATTTCCGCAGCCTCGCTGGAAACGCTGCTGGCAGGCCCTGGTGCCGAGCGCGGCGTCGGTGCCCGCATCTGGGGCCTGCTTCACGGTGTTGACGCCACGCAGGTTAAAGCAGGCACGGAGGTGCCTTCCCAGCTGAGCATTGAAGATACATACAAGGGACTGGACAACATGGCGCAGATTACCGAGGAACTGTTCAAGCTGTCGTGCTCGCTGGTGCGGCGGATGCGCGTCGACTTGGTCTGCCCAGGCGTGGACAACGCGGACGAGCCGCAGAAATGGGCAGCCTGGCCGCGCACGCTCCGCCTGTCCGTCCGCTCATGGCCGAAAACCCCCGGATCAGGGCAGGCGCGCAGCTTCAGTCGGGTGTCGCGGTCGGCGGCGGCGCCCAGCTTCTTGCTGGACCTCGGAGCCGGGATTGAAGAGGTGGCGGAGCGGCTCGTGTCGGAGGCGCTGCTGCCCCTGCTGCGGCGCTTCGACGGCACGGATAAGGAAAGTGGTGGTGGTGGTGGTGGTGGTGGTGGGTGGAATTTACAGCTGATAAACATTTGTGTGGCAAACATGGTTGCAGGGGCGGCAGAGGACCGGCACGGAGCGGGCCGGGACATTGGCAACATGTTTAAGAAGCAGGACGAGGTGCTGCGGCCATGGAAGGTGGTGGGGGAGGCGGCACAGGGTGAGCAAGATGGCATGGAGGAGGAGGAGGAGGAGGAGGAGGAGATGGACGGGCTGGATACTGACGGCTCATGGAGGGGGACGACGGGTGACCAGTGCAGTATCTGCGGACTGGCAATCCCGACGTTTGCCGCAACGGCACATTTCCGATATCATGAGATGAACAAGTGAGATGACCTCATACTTGATATGGAGGGAATTATTCATCCTTCTGCTCTAGATTTCAAATGAATCTGCCTAGTTTTTGCGCCGACTTTACATGGGTCCAACAGGCGGGATGTTCAGTGCCAGCCTTGTCAGGTCACCCCACCAGCATCGCCAAGCATCATGCTTGAGTCTCAGCATCCGGAAAACATCAGCCAATCAAAGCCATTGCTCCCCAATACGCTTTATTCATTCGAACTCTGAACGGAACAAGCAGCCGCTAGGCTCGAATCTACTACAAGAACCTGACGGCTCCAAGCTGCGCGAGCTCAGAGGCAGCGCTTCAAAGAGAGTGTTTGCAAATAGCTCCGCAACCTGAGCCCTCTTCCTCATCATCATCATAAGACATATTCCGATCTCGCCGTCCAGAGCCGCGGCCGCGACGGCCCACTATGCCGACCAACTTTATCCGCGAAACAAGGAGGCCTCTACACCAGTATAAGGACCCCCGGATGACCGACGTTGCGCTTAAAAAGTTTTGGGTGGCCATCACCACGATGGATTGACGCTGCTGGCGTACAACTCTGCTGATGTACTCCCTCTACCCAAGTACTAACATGCCAGTCACAGCCACTGCCGGAGTTGAACGGCGAAAAAAACTGGAACGAATCGCTCCCATCGGTAGTCGAACTATACATGAAGCGCACATTCAAATCGACTGGCTTGAGGGATGCAGCCGAGTCCTTGGGGGTTTCGCCCACCAGCTCGATAGCGGCGCCAGGCGCAGTGACGGCCATGCTCCGCACGTTGGCCCGGGACAGCAAGGCCGCGATCGAGAAGAGCGTCATCAGCGGCTGCAACGAGCCAAACATGAGCGTCATTGGCCGCGCGTGGTCTGCGGTGCAGTTCGCTTGAAGCTCATATGGTCCAGGGCTGAGACGTTACAAATGGCTCCTTGAACACGATATAGACTTACAATGCGCCTACATTGGTAACCTAGATTGCGATTAATGCTTGATGTTTTGCCCTGTGCCGTGGCAGCAGAGATATCTGTTACAAATTAGAGTGTGCAACCTGGAACACTCTTGACGATACAGTACTTCTCAACAACCAAAGTTTTCCTCGTCAAAAGCGCTGCCTTCGAGCCATGAGTATATACATGGTCAGGCCGAGCGCCCCGATAACAGCCACAACCGGTCGTTGTATGATGGAGTTGTATATGCCAGCGAGGGCGCTAGGCGCAGGGCAATGCAGAGCGTGCAAAGCTTGCGACAGATGGCCTGCGCTCGGAAAACGTCGGCTCCAGCAACCCTCGATGATGCCACCGAGGGCAAGGCCCCCCGTGTCCGGCAGCACGTCCCGCGCGGGCCAGGACGCATGTGTTTCGCTGTCCATGTACAGATCGACCTTGCACCGGACGCCCGTCGCGATCTCGTACATGACAGCACCGAGCAGGCCAATATCGATCTGTGTGGTGTAGCCTTTATCATCCGCGCTGAGCATGTCTGTGTTGAGCGGCAGGAGGGTGGCTTCTGAAAAGTCGCAAATCTTGATAGACAGACGGGCGTCGAGGAGGAGGTTGCGGCTAGCAATATCGGCGACGAGAACGCGCCTGTCGTGGACATAGTCGAGCGCCTGTGCCATCTCGAGACACCACTGTAGTTGGAGCTCGGCGGAAGGCCTCGACTTTTCCAGATATCTCTGCAGATCGCCGTTCACCATGTGCGCAAGGTGGGTGGCCTCGGAGGCGAACTCGACGCAGCGCACCACACCGCTCGCGCGAGGATCGTCGTCGGGTGGCTGCTGTAGGCGGCGATAGACATCTTGCTCGCGCCGGATACTGTCGATGCTGCTCTGGATATTGTAGGCGCAAGACCAGGGTAACCGCAGCGGAATCTTGACGGCGACGCCGTTCTGGAGGATCACGACGGCCGTGGCACCATTTCCTAGTATCCACTCTTCCGGGATTGTACTGCCTTTACTATCGAGAAAAGGCAAGGACATAGCGAGATATTAAGGAAGAACCGATTCAGTGAATATAGATTGATCTACTTCACGTATGAAAAAACCTGGAAGGGTCGTTTTAGGTCGTGACTATCATTCTAAATAGTTACAGACGAAGATGGGAAACAATCAGGGGGATTGATCTGAATGAAGGTAGGGTCCACCTCGGAGTAAATGTCCACCCCTGTTTGACATTGACAGGGCACTTCCCTCACGTCGCTCCGGCTTCGGATCAACGAGCCGGTTCCACTCTCTGATGCTCAGCTTCTTTGCCAACTTGTATAAAGGCTCGGCGTTTAAATCCATCTTTGTTGCCCATTGATTCGTTTCATCCATAGCGTCGTGGTCAATGGAGCGTACATGCGCGGACTGCGACCGTGAACTCCCCCGCACATCCTACACCACAAACCAATGGTCTAGGGGCCGCGGCATTTCAAGATGTGCTGGCTGCGTTCATGGCCACCACTCTGACCGACCGCAAGACCCGCGGGGTGGAAGCGGTCGTCATAATTTGTCAACAAATGGCACTGCTACCACAGACGAGCCATTTGCCGAAGGTACATTTCGCTGGGTGGGCAAGGGTACGTACGCGTCTGGCCCTCGCTCTGGTCAGCCTTGCGTCCGCAAATGGTTCAAATCGGGCAGCGTCTTCTCCGACGACTTCTTCACCCTCGATATCAAGGCCGTGGACAAGGCACTGGAGTTTATTGACAAATTCAATGAACTTGGAATCGTCGCGAAAACTATCAAGCTCAACATACCCGCGGTCTGGCGCTATACATCCGGAAGTCGTGAGGGCGAGAAAATCCTCGTCGAGCCGTTCATCCAAAACTACCAAAAGTTCAACAGCAATAGCGGCTGGACAAACGACGACGGCGGCTGGGCAGAGGTCATGCAGGCCCTCAGCCACTTTAGCTACCACGTCAGCGGCGGCTTCTACGTCTTGTGCGATATCCAGGGCGGCATCTACGCCAGAGAGGTTGTCCTCTCCGACCCCGTCATCCTCTCCCGTACGCGGCAGTTTGGCGTCACAGATCTCGGCCCCCCCGGCATCAGCTCGTTCTTCAACCAGCACTGCTGCAACTACTACTGCCGACCGCACTGGAGCCGCCCTGCCCAGACCGCGCAGTACTTTCGGCCCGTCAGCGGAACTTCCATGCTCCGTCGCGATGTCCCGACAGGGACTGGGGGGGCTCCGTCGGCATTTATTGGGTCTTTTAATCTCATCGCTGAGGAGGATGAGGAGGAAAACTATATTATATTTTAGTTAGTGGCGTTAGATGTGTACACAGATGAACATCGCCCAATCTCTTTTTCAGTTGATTGTGTTGATCTGGCCTGGGCGATTCTGTCGGACTTGGAAAAAGAAGGGAAAAAAGAAATATATCACTGGGGTGATGATGAAATTGTATGAAACGGGAAGCATTTGCGCAGTTTGTATTTGTAGCCATTTCATGAGGTTTAGTCACATCAAGCAACTTCACATCTCGGGCCTGAAACGGATGACAGCTCGAAGGGCGTCGGTGATGGAGTAAAATTCCACGTTTCCGGATTCTTGTTGAGCGAACACGACTCATCATGTCGCCCCATTGGCAGCTCCAGCTCCACTGGAAGTCGAGCTAGGTATTTAACGCTTCCAAACCGCCTACTCATTTGTTCGGGTTACCTAATAAGAACACTACAATTACCTTGATCCAAACTCACCCAAAAAAAAATGTCGACCACGAAACCAGACATTGACCTGCAAATCCACGTCGCCAAATCGGCCGACGAGGCCTCCCAGGCCTTTGGGCCCATGTGCCAGGCATTCGGCGTCCAGACGCAGGATACCATCTTCATCGGCACCTGTCCGGGCTGGGACACGCCGGTCGGAAGGCAAAGGTGCGCGGCGCGTCTCGGCGCCCGGTTTGCCAACACGACGACCAACCTCGCCGGCAAGCCCAACACGGTCTTTCTGCTCGCCACGGCGGCGGCGGACCCCGGCGCGTCGACGGGTGACCGGGTGGTGGCCGGCATGGCCGTGTGGGAGCAGTGCTCGAGCGTGCCGGGCCACGGCAACGTGCCGACCGAGGGCGCGGGCATGGCCGACGTCTACCCGGACGACCCCGCGCAGCAGCAGTACTGGACGGCCATTCTGCGCGCCATGCACAGCCGGCGCTGGGAGGTGGCGCGGTCCAAGGCCGCCGAGTGCCCGCCCGCCATCATGGCGCTCGACATCTGCGCCGTCGATCCCCGCTTCCAGGGACGCGGCATCGGGCAGAAGCTGGTCGAATGGGGCCTGCAAGAGGCAAAGGCCAGAGGAGACCTCGAGGCCGTGACGGAAGCGTCCGTCATGGGCCGCCGCGTGTACCTCAAGCTCGGATTTGAGCAGGAGGGCGCCGATATTGAATACAATGTGGATGCGTCGCTCAGCAGCCTGCCGCTTCCTTCGAATGTGTTTCTTCGCACGAGGAAGCCCTAGACGCTTGTTGGTCCAGTACTTCTTCAACGCGTCACGAAGACGCTGAGCACGACGACGCCTCTACAGCGCTGCTGACAACCTGCTTCCGGACCCCTTCAAGTCCATATAGACGTTTGCAATACTAGAAACGATTTCGTCGGAAAAACGGACTCAACGTTGCCCAGATGCAGATGGTATGACGTCGCAGGCCGCTGTTAACCAGGCAGCTACGCAAGACTCCCTTGCTCAAGCCGACACGAGTTGCGCGCATGCAGACTGGACGACGTTTCTCGACGACCCGGTATCATTCTGGCTTGATAGACCTCTGTATATGGAAAGGTTGATGAGCTTCTAAAGCTCGTACCTGTAGTTAATTCCAATACGTATTTATGAACATGAACGTACAGCACCGTCACGTTGCCTCGCAGCATGGTGAGCCCCGCCAACAATTGAACATGGAGGTAGCTTTCATTCCCCTTCACTAGTAATGCGCCCGCAATCGGCGGTTCTGTCAGCGACGCAAGGCCTATCTGTCACGACGATTGCAAGACAATGACAATAAAGCTGCGCTAGAATGCTTTCACTAGGAAAAGTTGATTTTTTTTCTACAAGTCGACAATTAGCGCGTAGACCAACAAGCCTAGTGAGTGAGGTGTGGCTTCGCGGTGGCGACCAACAAGCTTTGAGTGAGGCGGCGCCGTGGTTGCTACCGTGTAATTGCTGACGATTGCCACGGACGACAGCCGTTGAAAAATAATTATACCGGTCTACTCGACTGCCTGGAGTTGTAGACAGTGTATAGGTACTTGAAAGCGGGAAAATTCAGCTTGTACTACCCTCTTCTCGCCCGCCTCATTCACTAGCAAGTCAAACCCATTCGCCTCATATATCAAGGCCAGTCCTTCCCAGGAAGCAATAATTGGTTTGTTATGGGTAGTTTCCTAATTCTGTACTTGAATTATATTTTTTTGTTGCAGATTAGCCTTGGGATATTTGTATGTATTATAGTTAATATTCAGGTTCTGATATAAAGAAGACTCGAAAATAACAGGTACGAGAGAGCGAGAAGCTCTTTTATTTATATAGTTATAAAGAGTGTTTTATTACAATATTATAATATACATATATATTATATATCTGCATTAGTATAAACCTATAAATAAGGTCTAGATAAGCTTTTATTTAGCGTATCTATAAATAGCCATGCCCGTAGGGATAGCGATTTGCTCCTGTAGGTACCTGCCTACCTACCTAGGTAGGTAGCTGGGCCTGGCATCCCCTTTGTGCCGCCGCCACCCCTGTAGTCCTAGGCGTCATCTCTCATGGCTTGGCTCCTTTTGTAAACGGCAAGATGGGCGCTGCAAATAAGAATGATGGAAGGGGGAGGGGGTCATGGGGGCGGGAATTTCTATACACACATGTCTCTCAGCCATGGGGCATGCAGCGTATAGAAAAATCCGGGGTAGCAAGGCAAGGGCCGAGAACGGTAGATTGTAGATTGGTCTACATATTAATTGGCAGCGCCCACCACCTTTTTTTGGCTTTCCGCGTTTCCCCCATTTCATGGCAGAATGGCAGAGAAGGTCGCGGAGTGTCTTGTCTCGGCGTGCATCATCATCCGTCTTTCCCTGGAGCCAGCCACCACCACATGACCAACACGGGACACACACACGCTGGTTTCCGTGCACGAGGGGAGGGCGGCGGTGGAGGGAGGCTGTTCCTGGGCCGGCGGGTGTGCGGATGGATCATTATAGGCAGGACGGGCAGGACGGGCAGAATGGGCACAACAATACAGGCAGGACAGACAGGACAAGGGCAAGCAAGTATCGTGGCAAAAGGGCGAAAAGCAAACGCATAGTAGGCAGCCATCCTGTTGTGACCCGGCAGGCAGCACGAAGCCATGTATGTACCCAGCCGAGGATAACTCCAAAGAGGACACACGGACAAAAAGGCCTCATGAAAACGTAGCTGAGAACACATGGCTTATCTTTCTCGCCAAGCAGGAACCCTCTTCTTTTTTTTTCTTCTCTTTGATCGAATCTGGCGTTGTTGTGCACGGCCGCCAGGGGGAGGGAGATGGTGTGCAAACAATGAAAGAAAGCCAAATGACGTTGTTGTGCAGCCTTGCGGTCCGTCAGCTCCAATTTCCGACTGCGCGCGTTTGACCTGCAGAGGTATTTTTTGTTTATTTTGTTTATTGTGTTCAATTAATTTATTCGTTTTTCCCCCCTCCCTCTTCTTCTTCTATTCTTCTATTTCATTCTATTCCCTCTTTTGCCAAACCACACCTCGCTTCCTCGCTCGGCTACGATGCTGCATTGTGCCACGAGCGCCATCATGGCTTCATTCCACAACCCGTTATTCTTCCTTTCTACTCTCTGTGGCCCGTCCACGTACAAACGGGAAGCTGCACATGGACCCGGACAGGCCTTTCCCGCGGCCCCCCCGCTCATCTCCCCTTTGTTTTCTTTCTATTTTTCTTGCCTTTCTTTTCCCAAACTACGTGAGACAAAATAGACTGTGCGGCGATATGCATAGGCCAAGCAGCAGCAGAAAGCAGCAGCAGCAGCAGCAGCAGCAGCAGCAGCAGCAGCACACAAACTCTCCGTCCTTCCACATCGGGCGTGCGGCAGCAGCCGTTCTAGATAGAGATATAATGGCGCATCATTCTAGAAAACAGAGAATCACACGGCTCTCTCTTCCTTGTCTCGCTCTTCCGTCATTGCCCTCGAGCCAATAATCTTCCCCTCTCTCCCTCCTCTCTCTCTCTCTCTCTCGCCCCAAAATCCCATTTCCCATCCCATGGTATTCCCGTCTTCCCTCTGTTGGGCACCTAAACCTGCCGCTCGTGTTGCCAGCTGCCGTGACACTTGGCAATCACTCTTGTGGCAGGTGGCAGGCAGTTTTGGCCCAACGCCTCACAACACCCTGCCCTCGCGGCTGCAACTCGTTTCTTCCCTCGTCTTCACTCTGAACCTTTGTTTTCTGGCCTCTGCCGGGACCCGTCTTCTAAAACAAGCAAGCAACATTGACATTCTGTCCTGCTTGCCCTCTTCACCCTCTCCTGCATCATCGATCCTGGAGTCGTGCCATTCACCGCAGCAGCCCTCCCTCCGCGTCCCTCCGCCACGCAGTAAAGTGCACGCCCGTGTATCGTCATCACTTGGTCGCACAAAGCGTACAATAGTCGCACCTAGTTTCATCAGGTGCCCAGATCGCTGTTCCATCTTGACGAGGCTACCACGGAACAAATCTGAACCAGTCGTACTATTTAGATCGAGCCGTTCCGCCCTCGTCCTCACGGCCGCCTCTGCACTTGCACCATCTACACACTACAAACGCCTGCAAACGCTCATCACCACAGCACCTTACTTGCTCTCTGTTTGCACTCGCTCGCCGGCGCAGACAACCTCGCCCGGCACCTCAGCATTGGTGCCACCCCTTCATATGCTGTCGAGTTGGTTTTGATCTGCATCGCAATCTCAGCATGGCACGTGGAGGGAGAGGAGGGAGCGCACCTCCCAGGCGCGTTGTTGATCTCACCGGCATCATCACCAGTACCGAGAAGTCGGACCTGGTTCTTCTCGTCACGGCCATTACCGAAAAGATGTTTCGAGACATCAATGGTCTCTTCGATTCTCCCCAGATTCCTCTCATGGATGGGGAAGGCCCAGACCGCAACTGGCTGGCTCTGGCTCTCCGCGAGCAAGAGACCAACGACAAGGAGAACATGGAACCCCCCAGGTCTTTTGCCAACAGACCGGTCGGGTCGACAGTACGGAAGCCTTCTCCTCACCTGCAAGATCAGGACGAAGAGACGCCACCACAGTTGCAAGAGCTGAGAAATGAGGCTGTTGCATTCTTTCGCAAGTGGCAGGCTTCCGTCGTCCAGCGTCTCCGGGACTTGGCTGTTGCCACCATAGAAGAGGATGTTTCTCGTCGAGGTCGTGGAAGAGGCGCCCGAGGAGCACCTCGCGGGCGTGCCGGGCGCTCTGGGCGTGCTGGAAGACAGAACGGCCGTGGCGGCATCTCCGCCACCAGCACAGTTGTACCTAATGGTAATAGCGTCCCTTTTTAATATGCTTATAGATTCAAACATCAACTGACCTGCTCAATTATAGCTTTCCCTCAAACGCCAGTTGCTCATGTCGACCCTGTTCTCCTCCGCCTGTATCCTGCTGTGCCGAACAATCTGTGGCCGCTGCCCTACGAGAGGCGAAAGCTACTGCTGCATATTATGCTACTCGTCATCTTGTCCCTTCATGACTACAATGCCAATGCACGCCTGCTTCTTGTCAACCTAACTTCGTCCTTGAATCTGCCTCTCAAACTGCACAACCAGGATGAAGTGCGAATCGCCAAAGGTCTGGCAGCCGCCGCAATGGAAGTCAGCCCCGAGAAGGCCGCGGCGCAAAAAGAAGAAAACAAACTCTCCAAAAGATGGAAGTTTAGCCTTGGCAGCGCCAACATAGGCACTGGCCTAGCCGGAGCTCTGATCGGTGTAGGTGTCGGCTCTGAGGGTAGTGGCCTGACGACATCAGCTGCCGCGGCTCTCCTGGGCATCATGTCAGAGAATGGCTTGCTTATGGGATCCCTGTTTGGAATGAATCCAGCAAAGCCAGTCGAGAAGATGGTGGAAGGCTTTCTCCGCGAAATTCAGGACTTTTCTTTTCTCTCCGTCACCGACGACGGAGACGCCGAGTACATGGATCCCAGACGGCCGTTACCTAGCGAGCGAAGACTACGCATTGTGATTGCACTCGGGGGATTCATGCTAAAGGGGGACGCCGTGACTACCCCGTGGAGTTCCTTGGGCCGGCAAACAGAAGTATATGTGGTACAGTGGGACCTCGCGACCGTTGCAAGCCTTGGTAATGCCCTTGAGACTGTTGTTGGCAGTAGCGCGTGGCTTGCCGCCAGGGAGCAGATACGAAAGGACTCAAGTAGGTTTGTATCTTTTCAAAACGTGGCATATCCTTACGGTACTACAGTCTTCCACTGCCTGCTGAACTCGAAATGGCCCGAGCCCTTGCTCAAAATCAGCAAGATTATTGACAATCCCTGGAGTCTTGGCATGGTGCGTGCTGAGAAACTCGGGACTCTTCTTGCTGATGCCATTGTACGCCACAAGTTCCACGGAGAGCGCTCTGTATCTCTTGTCGGCTATAGCCTTGCCGCAAGAGCAATATACATGTGTCTCATGGTTCTTGCTGAGCGTCGTCAGTTTGGCCTGGTTGATTCGGTCGTCATGATGGGTACCCCCGCACCTTCGGATAGCAAGGTGTGGATGGCGATGAAGAGTGTTGTCTCCGGTCGTTTGATCAACGCATACACGGAACAAGACTACCTTCTTGGTTTCCTGTATCGAACCTCAAACACCCATTCTGGAATTGCCGGCCTGCAGGAGATTCAGGGCGCTGGTGGTGTCGAAAACCACCACGTCAAGCATCTAGCAAATGGCCATTTGTCCTATCAACATTTGGCCGCCCAGATTTTGAAGGACGTTGGTTGGGAGCACGACTCCTTTACCACAGTGTAAAGTACGGCTTGACAGTGAATAATAAGTCAAAGGGGAGAGGAAAAGGGGAGGGGGGAGGAGGAAAGGAAGAAGGGAGAACATCCCACTATACCCGCTCGAAGCAAATGTTGCTGTATTCATCTTGTTATGGCTTGGGATTGATTTGCTTCCAGCATCTTGTTAGTTTTTACGTGGCACGCCACTTGTTGATGCACTCACTACGTCGTTTGCTACCCGGTTGGCAGGTCCACTTACATCAGCTTTGCTATTTTAGCCTTTTACCGCATCCAATCATGATTCTCGGTTGTTTGAATGTTCCTCGGAGCGCTGCCATTTTGTTGCAATTTCCATGTAGTGTCGTGGCTCACCTACACGTACGACGACATCACCATCTGGACACGGCCGCTGGAGGATTTGACGCACTGTAGGGCGAGAAATCACATTGAATTTATACTTTGACCAACCACTCTCCCAAAAAATATATATGAATGGAATCCTCTTGTATCCGACGGGTGCTGTTTTCACCCATATGTCCAAATGTATTGCTCTTGTACCTAACAACAATCTTCCTTTGTTCCCCTTTCTTCTACCTCGAGTACACACACACACACACACACACACACACACACACATGGAAACCGACTTGCCCTTGATAAAACTCTCGCGAGACTGCGAAATAATAAAAGCCAATAAAAGCCAATGAAAACCAAATACAACAAATACAACAAATACAACAAATACAACAAGAAAAAAAAAATAACACGGAATGAAATGAAGAAATAGCAAACTTTTTGGAAATCTCCCCTCTTGGCGAATAATGTACAGTAGCTTTGCAGGCACCCCTGTTGATGTAAACGACTAGAGTATGAGTCTGAAAAGCTTTCCAGGAATAATGTTTTGCCTTGTTCGTGTTTCAAGTATACAATGAAGAAGGAGAAGACGCGATGTCATACGCCAATCAAGGTGGCGGCGTTGTGCCCAGCATGCTCGCGACTTGCTTTCGCACGAGACCCCGCGAGCCGCGCTGTTCCGCGCGCGGGACACCCTGAATCGCACGCGGCTCTCGCATCAAACCGCGGTCCAGGCGAGCGGGCACGCGCGTGACCACAGAGCGGTACTCGCCGGTAAAGTTGCCCTTGGGCACCGGCACGGCCGCTGTCCGCCAGATGTGGTCGTATGTGTCGTTAAGGTAGCTCGCTGGTTTACTGCTACCACGCGGCGGCGCGAGGCCAAAGGCGTTCGCAGACGCCCCGTGGGATACGCGAATGGAAGAGAGGCGCGAGAGCGTCGACAGGCCAGCCGAAAGACCGGGACGGCCACGCGCCTTCTTGGCCATGATGACTTCGTCAAACAGTCGAATCGAGGGCTCGGTCGGTGCTATCAGTTCCCGTTCGTGGATAAACTCATTAAATAGCTGCGTGTCGCGCATCATAACGGCATAGTCTTGCTGGTCATGGGGGAGGCTCTTAATAAACCCGTCCATGTCAAACGCATAAATCTGTCCGTTGGAGCGTTGTTGTTTCGACGGGCGGCCCAGTTGCTTGCGATACGTATAGAGCAAACTAGCTTGGCAGCGGACAAAGGCGGCACGAACACGGTCCGGATGGAATGCTTGGGGGCAGACCAGCGAAGCGACGCCCAGGCAACGGCCATGCGAAATGGTCTTGCATGCGGAGCAGTGGTACATACCCTCGGCGTCTGCCTTCTCCGCGCAAATTGTGCACGTCGAACTGGCATCTTGACGTTCGAGGTTAAAGCAGTGACCCTCTACCCATACTGTCGTCTCGGTATTGCGAACAGGCTGAATTTGCATGCTGGGCATAATGGTAGAGGCCGCCAAAGTGGACTGTGCATACGTTGATGGTGCATAACCGCCACCGCTGCCTCCGTACCCAGTGGCTTGCGAATCGATGGATATTCCCGAGATGCTAAAGTTTTGCTGATGGCCATTGAGCAAGGGATGGCTAGGTCGATGCATTGGCTGGAACTTATCCATGCCAAACGAAGAACTGCGTCGCGTCTTTTCTTCGCCGAAATGGCCAGAGCGTTTCTCCCGCAGGGTTGCCGTCAGCGCGAACCCAGAATCGCTGCTAGAGATGGGTGTTGTTGGGGTTGTAGGGATAGGAGGGAAATGACTAGATTCGGGCGACACTGAAGACTTGGGGCTCGTCCGGCTCGACTTGCTTGTGGCGGGACGATCTGATTTGCCACTGTCAGTGACAGCCTCTGCGAAGGCATTGAACACAGGAGGCTGAAGGGCAGAGGCAGGCAGAGGCTCGCCAAAGCTTGAGGAGTTCTGCGACACCCACTTTCCTAGCGTGCTCTCGCTGGCTCTCGAGTTGAAGATGGATCCGTTCTCAGTCGAGAAGGCATCGTAGGGGAATGACTCGACGGCATATGGAGGCGGGCCTTCAACAACGCCATAGCGAATGCGGTGAGGGGCGGCCACCTGAAGAAGCGACATGAGCTTTCGTCTTTGTTGGCGAGGCAGTCGGTGAGGTTGCGCTGTAGCGTCAATGGTATCCTTGTCAAGGTCAACGAGAACGTAGTCGTCATCAGGCAGATCAATGCGGTCGTATCGTCGCTCGACACCAACAATATATGGGCAAGGTGCCTCGAGAGCCGAAATAAGTCTGGCGGGAAGGATGGGAATGAAAATGCTGGCCCACTTCAGAGGGTAGAGCAGGTTGGCCAATGCGTGGCAAGCTAAATGCAGCATGCTGGTGTGCGAGGAAAGAAAGATTATGCGAGATTCCGACATGGCGTATTCGTAGAGCGCGACGATATTCTCCAACGACAGGCACCGGAACAGAGCGTACAAATCAATGGTTCGAGATCCAGGGATCTCGTTGGCGGCCTCTTTACGAGCATAAAGCTTCAGTTCTCGGATTCCCAGCTCGACCTGCGTTTTGGACCCCAGAGGACTGAACGCCTCGGTACACATGTTGACGATATAGCGCTCGAGAGGCTGCCAGCGGCCGACCCTGGGTGAGCTCGGTGGTATCCGCAGGACAGCGCCGTCAGTCATTGGAACGACGATGGCCTTGAGCCATTCCTTCCAGAAAGACATGTTGGCGGCGTCTTTACCTAAAACACCATAGGCACGAGGAATCCACAATCCGCTCTCACCGGCCGTTAATCCTTCAATCTTGGACGCGGCGCCGTGGCGAAGGGGACGCAGCATGTCCGTCATAAGCGCAATCTTTTCCTCGACAGTACTGATTTCGTCTTCGAGCCTGTCACGAGCGGATGACCCAGAGGGTATCGTAGGCAGCTTTGCAAGAAGTTGTGAAAGATGGGTGCGCTCACCAGCCAGCCTGATACCCAAGCTCGCGGCGAGCTCACGTTCTTCGTTTGACATGTGGCTCTGGCGCCACTGCTCGCATTTGATTTCTACCTCATCAGCCACGTCAGCAGAGAGTGCTGTCCAGATGATGATGGAGATGCCGTAGAGTTTACTGCTATCCTCAGAGGTCATTGTAAACCCGTGCCATGTGGAGCGCGGGCGTTCGTCCGAGGAAACAATTTGGATATCATTGGGGAAGGCGAACATGGGTACATAGTCGGGAAATCGGCCTCGTCGTGGAACCTCTTCGGTGGCACTTTTGGGGGGATATCGGTCCAACAGGACAGGTTCGAATCGACGCTTGAGCGGGTGCATATCGGGATCGGTATTGAGCGGCTCGGGTGGGGGGATGACCGAATTGTAATTGCTGAGGCGCTTGGCGGTACGAACAGAAGCTATCGACGCGTTAGTGGAATTTTTTCACGCGAGATGGACGAAACGAACCAGCTCCATTGATGTTGCTGCTCCGGTTGATGTTGCCCTGCCGCTTTGTGCTGCTCATTTCTCTGAAGCTGATTTTTCGGCGAATGCTGCCTTTGAGGCTGCGTAGCGGACTCAGTCGGCCGCTAGGGACCTCGTCAGCCTTGATGCGCTCCGCTCGAGGGTTAACCATGGGAGCTCTGGCCTGAACTCTAGCACCAGCGGTGAATGACAAGTCCTCGAGAAAATTTTCCCGCTCAGCAGCAAATTTGAGCAAGGCTCTGTCAAAGTCGACGTCACCCATACGAAGAGCGGGGGTTGGCTCCTCGTCGGGCGTTGTAGCGGCATCGGAGGCATTTGGAGGAGGCAGTTTACTGCTTGGGCGAATGGTTGCACTGCTGCGATTACTGCGAGTGTCGATGTCTTCGGGTGTGCTAGCTGTTGAATGGGCGTCGAAGGAGAGTTTTGAGAGGCGGTTGGCCGAGTTTTGGCGCGAGTGACGGGCGGCATTGGCGCGATGCTGGCCGTTGACAATTACGCGGTTATCAGGCTCACCATCCTCGGCAATGGTGTCATCAACAGCCAAGGCTGGCTGAGAAGCATCGTCGTAGGATATTGACTCTACACCAGCAATCCAGAAGTAGTGAGCCAAAGGAACCGAGGTGGAGTCCATTATTGCATGTCCGTGTGTGCGGGTTGGAGGCTGCACAAGAGAAATTTGTGGCCGTTAGGCTGGTTGGGCGTGCGTGGACGCTCGCCAATGGTCGGCAAGACGTTGAACGGCTCCTGTGAAGTATCGTGGATTCGATGTGTCGAGGCGGCCTCTGAGGAGCTGATCAGAGAGGAGGATGGTCGCGGAAGCAGATCGGGGCAAGTGTAATGAGAGGCGCAAGGCTTGATGGCCGACCAGCGGATGAAATGGTAGAGAGAGGAGGTGGATGGCGAGATTGAGGTCGGTGACGAGCAGGTCAAGATGGTGTCAAGCAGGATGAGTTTGTCGGTCGAGGAAGAAGCGAAATGGATGGGCCTTGGTAGGAGCATACAGGCCATCAGATGCAAGTCAAAGGCTGAAAGGCGGGACAAGGGGGGAAGGGGCCCGAGGGGGAGGGGCGGGCAAAAGGTTTCCAAGTTTCGTTTGAGTGGGTAGAGGCGAGCTTAAAGTTGATGGTACGCGTCTTGGACGCAGCTAGAGGCGTAGTTTGACTGGAACGAGGTTGAAAGAAGAGAGAAAAAAAAAAGATTTAACCGGATAGGGTGAAGGAATGAGAGGAAAAGGGACAAAGAAGATGAACGAGGCAGAAAGGCAGAGGTTGTGAGCCGACGAGGACGCGCGGGTGTTTGCAGTCAGTCACGGTGAGCTCGGCCCGGAAACTGGAGGACAGCAACATAACTAGGGCAAGTAAGCCAAGATGAGAACAGCTGGTTCCTGAGACGCAAAGATGGTCGCTTTCACTAGAGGAAAATCCTAGCAAACCCCTTTTGATGACAGGTTGGTGAGGCGCTAGCAAACAGCCTAGTTGAGGCTTGCATTGACGTGAATGGTTGAGTGGTGAGTGGTCACTGGTGAGAGAGAGGGGTGGTGATGGAGGCGGCGTCGATCCGAAACCCTTCTGGCGCCTGGAGCAGCTGGAGGTGATGCTTTACCGTACTACCTAGGTAGGGTACTAGGTACTATTAACAGGTGTACCTGGTAGCAGTATTAGCCGGCGTCTTCTTCAGTGGACATAGTCCGCCAGCGGGGCAGTTACAGCGACATGGGTGCTATTTTGGGCGTGATTGGCGAGGGGGGGCACACTGCGAGCCCCAGTTGCAAGTATTGGATAAAAAGAACATACACGGCCAACGGGTTAATATACCAAATCGCTTTTAATATTTTCCCAAGTCGTTTTCAGGATGCGTATTCAAGTATTGCAAGCAGATGGGGTATGACTGCGTAGGTACCCGGCTTATCTCGTCGCCCGTCCTGCGCGGAATTATCGTCCCAAGCCACCTGCCATCACCTGTAACTGCATTGCATTGCATTGGCCACGCAGTATTGCTGCAAGCAAGGAAATAAAGTGCAGACGAGAGGCAGTCGGTACCTGACGCAGCGATCCACCACAGACAGAGCTTGTTACCAGACCCGCTGAGATTCCCACTCACAGTCCACCAAAGTCACCATCCTCATCCCAACTCTACTGCATTCGCTCAGCATTCATCCAACTCCCCCAGGGTCTTGGCTCAACTCTGGAGTCTCTGGAGAATGGCCAAGCTAGCATCTCAGTAGCTCGGCCTAGCGTTTTTGTCAGCTTCCACCAGTCTCTGCCGTGAGTTTTGATCCCGCGCTGTCCGTTTGTGTCGAGGCATGCTCTGCAATCTGGCTAACCGCCTTCGTAGTACTCGGTACTGTTATCAGTAATAGCCCTGCCACCCACAACGTTGCAACTTGTTGGGCATCAACCGCCGCCACCGCAATCACAACAGCCGCCACGGGACGTGTCAATCAAGGCAGGGCACTATTCCTCCGTATTGCTCCTGCTCATGCCGGAGGATGGAGCATGCCCAACCCACCAACCCGACGCCACAGATCCATCCCACCAGACGGGCTGCCTTGTCGCGAACTGAATTGCCTGTCCACAGAGCAGAGAGCTTCGGACATACTCGAGAGTGAGGCTGGACCGACCAGCATTCCAAGATGTCGCTGCAACTCTGTCTCCATTACCCTTTGCAGGACACCAGCCGCAAAACACCAAAACACCACACAACCATCGACACAGAGACACCAAAAGTTCGTCTCGTCCTCTGAGAACAGGCCTTTTTTGTGGTCTAGCCTCTCATCCATGCCTAGCCTCTCACCCATGCACCGGTCAGGGGTTTGCCAGCCTACCCATGTGCGAGCCGTTGCCACCGCTGCCAAGCTCCGACACGCGTTCAGGCTTGTTAGCCAAAGTCAATTCTCCTATGACAGCTGGCGTGTTCCTGCGTCAGCCAAGTTGGACGGGCGGGCCTGGCTCCCTGTTTCACATAAACACCGATGCAACCCTGCACGCCACGCCCACACCAGAGCCCTGACGCGATCGATTTTTTTTTCTTCTTCTTCTTTTCCATCTTTGCTTGTGGGCTTTGTCGCCTGCTCGCTGCACCGACGCAGCGTGACCCATGCTCCGGCACCGAGGAACAGACGCGCCCTACCCGGCGCCTGTAATATCAACGCCAACTTGTTTTCTCAAAGTCTGTGAGCCGTCGTGCCCGTCAACCATCCAGAGATCCGGTTTTTGTTAAGCGGGCGTCGCTGGAGATCCACATCGTAACTCTCGCGACCTACTGGCAATATCAGACACGAAGCAACGCAATGTTGTCCCCATCATTTCAATCCGACATGCTCATGGTTATTCATGAGACCCTATCGATCTTGACGTAGCACGGCGCGTGTTTTCAGTGAAGCACAGTCTTTCTTCCACTGGGGATACTACATTATCCTCGCACATATTGCAAGCCACCACTCTATGCCCTTCCCGTCTCTACCTGTCCATCACCTTTCACTGCTGCTGGCTGGATACCAATACTGAATTGGCGAAGTACTGTAGCCTAACCACTGGTGCAAGCCGCGATGGCGTGGGATACAACACGCAAACGCAGACCCGAAAAGGACCTCTCCAACTACCGCTGATGTACCACACCTTAGCTCTCTCAGCTGAAGCGCGGGTTTGGGAGTCGCTCACTGACTCCGCCAACAGAATGGACCACCAGGGTGTGTGGTGCCGCGATATGCGGCAGTCCCTGCAACTACACGGACAGCACCGCCGTGGAAAGCAAAATAAGCGAAATCAGAGGAGGCGTCAGACTGAAACCTGAGGAACAAGACGTCGCTGCCGAGGCAAGTCGCAACATGACCGACGATCAATTTACCGATGGGGGTCGCCGAGATTCGCCAACGATCCCACAGCCGACGAACTGAGAATCAAGGCCCTTTCCGCCCCCCGCCCGGTTCCTCTACTTGAAACGACCGGTGGTTCGCCGCATCTACATACAATGCAAGGAAGGGTGGGGGTGCGACTCGACGAATGCGACTCGAAAAGTCGAAAGCCGTTCCACCGAGTACGGGTAAAGAGATCGGCAATCCGCTCCGCAAACTAAACATATCCATCAACACTCACCGCTCAAACACCGAGATTTGAGTTATCACGACTCAAGCGACCCATATTCTCGTATCCCCAGATTAATAAACTTTATCCGTGCCGCCATCAGCTGTCCAACGCCACGGCTTGCTGTATCGACCAACAAACAGTAGGCCCTTGCGTCACTCGCCGCCTAAGACCGCATAGGGTTAGCAGTACCAGTTACCCGTAGACAGCCATGTTTTATATCCCCCCCCCCCCCCCCCCCTGATTACACTACCGACGGATACGTCCGTTGCACAACACCTTCCCTAGACCTGCGAGTGGGTGCGGAACTGTTTCCGATATCGATGTGCGACCTGAAGGCCTTCCCGCTACATCAGCCAATATTGGAAACAAAATAGGTCAATAGACTGTGCCACATGGCTGTCCGTTACACAACACCCAGTTTACAAAACGCCGACGTACAGCAGCGGGGACGATCGGCTTGTACCGCCTGTGTGGTTCCCTCGGAGCGGTCATGGCCGCGCCAAGACATTGGAAGACACTGGGGCGGGAGGCTGGGCCGATGTATCCAGACGGGTCTTGTCTTGTAACTAGTAATAGCCCCCATACTGTGGCTGTACAGGCAGACGTGCTCGACATGGTGGCCGACTTGTCATCGAAATCGAGTCAGATCAACATGTCCGTACCATTTTCAACTCGATGGCAGCACACACTGTAGTCTCTGGCATAAAGAGGTTATCGAGAACACACTTCGTAGAATGGAAAATGGAACCGGTAATCAATACGATACTGTACAATGTAATCGCCGGCTCCATCGAGCGTGTCACGTCAGGGAAGCCCGCTTTCCATGCCCTTTTACCCGTGTTGCGTGCACCGCACCAAGATCATCTCCCCATCATTCACTGCCGCCCCGTCCCGTCCGACGACTTCACCGCACGAGCCGCGTGCCCAGCTTACCCGTCGACAAGAACCCGCGGCTGCCCATCTCGCCGCGCCACCCTATCCCCAAGACGCCAAATACGATGCGCGCGTCTGGCCCGCCCGCCTCCGCCTCCGCCACGACATCAACCGCCTCGTCCGCCTCGACGCCGCCTCGCGCCACCTGCGCGGCCCGCGACAGCGCCTCGACCACAAAGCACACCTGCTCGACCTCGCCCGGGCGCAGCACCGGCTTTACCGCCGTCGGGCCGTCCGCTGCCGTCCAGTTGCAGTCGCGGTAGGCCAGTCCCGGCGCGGGCTCGACGACGACGCGTTCGAGCTGCATGGTGTCGTCGCTGCAATTTTCCAGTTGCGCCTCGAGGACCCAGCGGCGGCGCGGTGGCCGCCGTCCTTGCTTGGAGGCGGACGGGCACGGCAGCACGCCCACTTTGGTGCGCACGATGAGCGACGGCTTGCAGATGAACTGGTAGAGCTTGCGAAAGGTGCGCGTGCGGCCGCTCGTCTCGGTGGACTCGGAATAGCTCACCGTAACGGCGAGCACGTGGTTGCCCTCTTCCTTGAGGTCAAACGAGACCACTCTTTGCAGGGTGGCACCCGGTGCGAGGTCCGCGCCGGCGCCGCTGGCGCCCTCGTCTGCTGGCAGCGGCGGTCCGAGTTCTAGCTGCTGCGCCGCCTGGTGGCCCAGCCCGGGCGTCTTCATCTCGGCCTCGATGCGCACGTCGCGAATCTTCTTGACCGCGGGCGTGTCACCGCCGTCGTCGTGGGTGAGGTCATTGTTGGCGCACAGCGTGCAGCGAAACGTCTCGCCGACGTATGCGGAGCCAAAGGACACGGGTAGGTTCAGGACGGGGCTGAGAAGAAACGGAGACGGGTTGCTCGTTGTGGGTGGTGAGGACGCGCCGGGGCGGTAGGCGAGTGATGCGGGAAGCGGCGCGGGATGCGTGTTGGGAGGCTGAAAGGGCGGCTCGACGGGGTATTGCGATACGAGAGAGGGACATGATAAGCTGGGAAGGAAGACGTGCGGTTAGTCGGCGAGAGTAGAGAGGCAGGGAGCGCTCATTGTGCGGGGGAAGGGAGGGCTAACCGTACCGAAGGACTTTGACGGAGACTGAATGGGGTTCTTTTACGGGATCGTGGGAGAGATATTTTTGGTGACTCATGGCTCGGCTGCGATTCGCGTCCCGCGCGGGGTTTTATCGTAATTTTTGTGTGATTCTGTGTTGTGGTTATGTCCAAGGTTGTATGTAGCTTGTGATGTCGGGAAGATGTTGGAGCTTCACAAGTCCAAGTGGGCCGCTGGCGGGTGACGCTTACCCTGCAAGGGAGTTGCCGATCTTGGCAGCATTTTACGTTTTCGAATATATTATCTGTATAAATTAATTCGTACTCACTAGATGAATATACAATCCGAGGGTAATTTCCCAACCATGGGACCCCGGAATTTTAACCGACAAGGGCAACAAATATGACCGGATTGCTTGGCAACTGTCCAGTAGTCCTATAGTAGCCAGTTTCGTGTTGTAACTACTGTAAGCATGGTAGGTATTATTATGGTGTCCTTGAGTCTTCAGGTTCTAGTTATCGATTTTCTTCATTTTCGAATCCAATCTTTTTGCGTCTTCTTTGTTCTTTCTCGTGATTGGCCTCACTCTGGTACTTTTTGCGTCAAAGTAGCTGAAAACTCAGCCAGTGTGATTCGTTGCAGCACAATTCTTTAAATGCTGTGAGTGATGGTGTTGCTTATGCTCAACATGTTGTACATATGTTTTGCCAGGCGATTCTTCCGCTCCAGTGACAACTCTCTATGCGCTTACAGCCCACCGTCAGTCGCCATCGTCATCGGGAAGCTGGCCCCTTGCACCCCGTGAAGCAACTCCCCAGGAACCGACCATGTCAGACAGGACGAAGGAAATAGATAATTTAATAGTCTGTACTTTCCCTGCCTTGCAAAAGTGGGATGGATAGACTCAAATGTCCTCTCGGCGGGGAGGGGGACTTGGGCTGACCCCTTCTCCTGAATGTGAAACGTCGTGTAGAATGAAGCTGACATGTGTACGGCGGAAAGCTACCCGGCCTCATCCCGGTATCTTCTGGTGGCTGAAGAATATTGTATACAAAAATATTCGAGAAGGCTTGTCGTGGTGGTTGGTCAAGTCGCACGCGTCATTGATGCTCCTGGGACTCGGCATCGTGACTCGAAATAACGATTCCTCTTATAGAAGATCCCAGATCTACACGTAAGAATGTTGGCGACGAGGACGGCCGTGGTGTTCCAAGACATCATCCTACTAGTAACCTAGCTCTCTAGACGTCGACGAGTTGTTGGGCAGGACATGTTGCTCGATGAGAAACGACGGCGCGTTCATGGCTGTGTGTTAGGGCATCAATGTAGACTTCAAGTACCCCAGTACTGGCAATCTTTGAAGAAACCCTGTTAGGACTGCATACAATCCTGGTATAGCCGGGGAACAGAACGCGCTGAGGATTGCGAAACAACCATACAAGTCGTCGTGATATCCTCGGCGCAGAGAGAGATGTGTGACCCAAGACAAAGGGGCACGGCAATTGTTGCACAAGGGGAACCATAGAAGCAGTCTAATTTGTATTAGGAGCTATATTGATGTGAGGCTACAACGTTTACATTCCCAAGGCCAAGGACTCCTATATTTTATGTATTAGTAACACAGCATTACAGACTTTCACCGCCAGCAGCTTGACCGTCTGGGCTCGACCGTTAAGCATTGAGAAATCTGCCAACATTAGCAAATTCACAGGATTGCTTGACTTTTGATTGGTCGCTCGAGCTTTTGAAGCCTGTTTAGAATTCAGCATCTCTCTCTCTCTTTCTCAAAAAAAAAAACGGACAAGTAAAATTTTATCTGCAGCACAACTGTGCATAATTGGTATTAGTTTGATCTCGGCACCATTTTTCAAATACTTAGATCATGAGCTCGATGTGGCTCGCGACGACGGACAACTCTTTCTTTCTTCTTTGCTTCTTCCCTTTTGGCCCAAAGAGCAACTAACAGGTTAGGTAGCTGGGCTTCTGACCCTAAAAGCCAATGGCACGCAATACCGCACAAGTCAGTGAGCAAAGTAAAAACGTCTTGAATGTCATGTACATAAACAGTGCACTTTTTCTTTTCCTTACAAAAATACAGACTGTCTCCTCTACAAACCGGGAGGAGGAGGGACCTGCTATCTGGTTAGTTCAAGGTCCGGTAAGAAAAGCTTTCTACGGGGATGTACTGACAGCACTGTAGCTACCGGGAGCGCCGGGAGGCGATGCGGACGGTGGTGGCGGAGGAGCGGCGTTGGAAGGAGGAGGGGGCGGCGCCGAGTCGCTGGGTGGAGGAGGCGGTGATGCGCCGGGAGCTTGTGTTGGCGACTGAGCTGCACCACCTTGCCCTTGTTGATACTGAGCGTAATACTGTTGGTACATGACAAGATAGCTATACTCTGTTAGCAACGACTAGTCATGTTCGAAGATCGGTACTGGTCTTACTTGGCGTAGCCACCATAGGCAGCATACGGATCTTGACCGTTAGCAGCCGCCTGGGCATAGTATTGAGCATACTGCGCGTTGTAGTCCGCGTTGGCCGTCGTGTCTGTGCTAACAGCGGCGTTGGCAGGGCCGCTCTCCGAGTTTTGCCTGCCATAGCTGGAGTACGAGTCGCCGCCGCCGCCACCCCGGCCGCTGTAGTGGTCACCGCCACGGTCGTTGTAGCCACCGCGTCTGTCGCCGCCGTAGCCGCGGTCGCCACGGTCACCGCGGTCACCGCCGTAACGATCGCCATGCTGGCGCGGCGGGCGGCTTCTAAACTCTTCATACTGCTCACGGACGTTGTCAATCAAGTCTTGGCAGAGTTCTCTGCCCCTTTCTACCATGGCGGGATCGGGACCGCTGTGCAAGAGGAATTAGCAAACGAGGGCGAGTGCAGGCGGATGGTGACTTACGCAACGTGCAGAAACATTTCTTCCTCGCTTTCCAAGTTAGTGTCTCGTTCAATGTACCCTGAGCCACGACCTTTGATTTGTACACGGCATCCCGTTTCTTGCTGGATGTGCTTAACATAGGACCCGCCTGCACCGACAATCTGGGCACGCAGGTTGAAACCGGGGACCGGCTCGAGACCAACGGGTATGCTCTCTTCCGGCCACTTGTTGCGCTGCGTCACATTAGCACACGTTGGTCTTCGCGGGGTATATATTCTCTTACTCGGCCATTCTCTTCACCACCTTCCGGCTGGTCTCGCTCACGACGCTTGAACCTGCGTTCGTCGACAAGCTGGGGGAGCTCCTGCTCGATCAACTCGTTGACCTTGGCGACAGCAGCTTCCAGCACCTCTTTTGTTCTGGCGGTTATATGGAGGTACAGAGGGGGTTCCTATACAATTAGCTTTGGCCAGTGCGCGGCGACTTTGAATGCTTACGGCAGCGGTAGCCATGCTCTTGTTGGGATAGTATTTGCCGCGAACCGTGAGATCTAAATGAAGTTAGTGGGGATAAACAGACTTGCGTTATCGGCATCCATTACCAGCTCCAGTGTCTTTTTGGATCTGCAACCCATGTTAGCGGAACAATCAAAATACCACGAGGTTCTGTCGGCGTACCGATTGTTGCGTCTGCGCCTTCATGAGCATGTAGCGATTTCGCAGATCATTGACTTCAATGTCCTGGATGTAGTCGCCGTCCGACACATACATCTCGCCCGGGGCGCCAGGTGCGCCTTTCCCCGATTCAGGGGCCGTCGAGCTGGCCTCGGGCGTGCCATTACTGGTGGCGCCGAGGATGGGGGGAACGTCGACGTGCTGAATGCCCTTGCGAGCCTGGAGCTGCGCGTTGATCTTGGCGGCGGCGGCGGCTGGGAAAGGCACAGGTTAGTATGGCGCAAATTTTTCATGACGGTGGTTTCATGGCGCCTGGTGCGACGTACCAGCTGCGGTGGCCGGGTCGACAGCGCTTTCGCTGCTGCCAATCGGACTGCGCTCTCGCGTCTCTGATGTTCGGCTCGTCGTCGGGGAGCGCGAGCGGCGGTCGAATCGCGAGGCCCTTTTGGGCTCGGGTTCCTTTTGATCGAAGCGTGAACGCTTGCGCGGCTCTGCGTCGGCCATGGCAGCTCGGTGCTTGTCTGACGATCCCGATCGCGTAGAGTGTCGTCCTTGGTGAAGGTGAAGAGGCGCGAGAGAGGTGGGAGAAGTTGACCAAAAAAAGAGTTTCGATAGAAAAAGAGTGAGAACCAGAGCAAAGAATGCAGCGCATATATATACGCGGTGTAGCTGTGGCGGGGAGGAGAAGCAAAGTCGATGTTATGCCAACTTTTTTATTGATTGTTAGCGACAAGTTATGAGGCGGCTGCAGCGGCGGAGATGGTCCAGCCAATTCTGTGGGAGGGACCCTTTGATGCCTGATATGTCAGGCACCCTTCCGCGCTAGGTAGTAGCCGCGGGATCTAACAGAACACACGAAAATCAGGGGAGAAACAAAAACCAAAAAAAACCAAAAAAAAACATACAGCAGCCGGTGTTCGCTGGTCGTCACCGACCCAACTACTAATCTGCCGGTCAATAGCTTGATTTCAGCGGAGCGGACGGGACGCGATATTTTCTACTGCCTATGGCCGTATGTATCAGTGGGTGGCTAAAATGAGATTATATCATCGCACATTTCATGTCTAGACACTGCCGAATCTGTGGCGGCTGATTACCTCTGTTTTATGGCAGACAATTTACTAAGGATAGCTTGAATAGCTATATTGAAAAATTTGAAAATATGCAAAAACTGCAAAAACTGCGACATATTCTTCCTATACTTTTACTTTTAAGGCACCAAGGGAAAGCTATAAATAGGCAGGCAGACAGGCCAGAGCATCTAGAACCATGAGTTATTGCGAACCCTTGTCAACACAACACCGTGATAACGCATTCCCCATCATGACCTTCTCAGGACCCGCCGAGCAAGGAGAGCATGGCACGGCACTCGTTGGCGCACTTGGTGCCATACTTGGGGAGCTTATTTTTGTTGCACTGCATGTCCATGTTTAGCTTTTGACAACGACGACGTCACAGTAGGTTCTGCTTCAGGCTCACCTTGCACTTTCCGAACCAGTAAATCGGCTCGCGCTTGATCTTCTTCTTCGCCTCAGCCGCCTCCCGGGCCTGCACGCGCTTGACCGCGTCCGCCAGCTTGGTGCAGCTCTGCTGGATCTGCGTCGTCAGCTTCGCGTCGTCGGGGCGCTCCGTCCCCATCTTCTCGCACACGACGGCCAGTTCTTCCAGGCCCTTGACGCGCTGCTTCTCCTTGTCCTCCTCCTGCTTGCGCGCCTTCTCCTTGGCCGCCGCCTCGGCCTGGAGGCGCTTGCTCTTGTCCCAGTCCGTCTCGAACCCGAGCTGCAGCGCGCTGCCGATGCCCTTGATCATCTTGTACTTGAGCTCGTTGCCGTAAATGTCGTCGCGCTGCGGGCCGCCAATGGCCTCCTGCAGGCTGGCCATGGCGCCGTCGAACCACTTGACGGCCTGCCCGATGGGGTTGTCCCACTGCATGATCGACTCGAGCGCGCTGTGCGCGTAGGGCGCCACGAGCACGTTGAAGATGGCCGCCTTGCCGGCCGACTTGGGCACCGAGAACCGCGCCATCTTGTAGGGCTTGGTCACCTTGGACGGCCCTTTCGCCGGCGTCTTGGATGGCTTGGCCGCCTTGACAGGCTTGCCCGAGCTGTCACAGCAGATGTCCCGCTTCCGGAGGCATGGCTTGCACTTTTTTTGAGGACCAAGAGGCTGGCCCGGGATTCTCGTCACGCCAGGCTTGATGTTGGGATCCGAGGGCTTGTGGTACGGCTGAGGCGAGCCAGGCATCTGTCGCAGGGGTGGCTTGGGGCTCGACGGCGGCTTCAGCGACCCGGCCGGCCCCCAGTCCTTGATACCGCCCTTGATTGCATCAACAATTTGCTTGCCCGGGCCTGGCGGCGTCGGGGCCTGCGGTGCTCTACCCAAAATGGCGACATGGGCAGAGCTCAGCCCGAGAAGGGCAAGATGGAGGATTGCAATCTTCATGTTGTGTGTGACACAAGAAACGAAGAGGGTGTCTGGACGTTGATGAGAAGGAATAGAAAGCTTGTTGGAAGTATGAAGTTATGATGAAAGCAAATGGGCGACTTTAAATAATCCAGCTACAGAGGCCATTTTGCGCTTCTATGAGCCGGCGCAGAGAGCACACGCAATCGCAAATGCAATTTAACTTTGGTATGACTCGAGGCTTGTACCTGAACCATTTTCATGGGCTTTTACGAGCATAGAATATACGCGCCGGGTTATTCATGTGTGATGGTATTTTACGATGGTTGATCCTGACTCGCTTGCCATGGCGCCTTCGGATGAACTGATTTACGGCGTTTACCAGCATGACCATACCCGCGGGGCCATTCCGGTCATATGCCCTGCATGCTGACTCGATTGATATGCATTCTCGGCTGAATAGGGTTATAGCTCTCATGTTATTGATTACTGCAGTACCACTTAAGGTTCGTGTCACGCGCTTCTATAATTGAATGCCTTGCTTTATATATCCACAACGGGTCGGCTCGACTCAGGCTTTTGCCGGTTTCGTAATTTCGCGTGGCCGGTTTAGCTGGCAATCCCCTCGACAGTGCATAGTCGTGCCTGGCTGGATCTTAGTATTCCAGCAGCGACGAACAAAGCTCTCATTTTGACACGACTCAATCGTATTATGCGCCGTGTTATATAATAGCACTTAAGTCTTACCAGATCTGGCTCTACTATCCGTCTGTCGCTCTCTATATATTTATTTAGGATGTACTATCCTAGGTCAAGTTTTTTACATCTCATTCACCTGACATCTACTGGCTATATCCTTCTACATTTTTTAACTGGCCAAAACGTCTTGCCATTCAGCTTACATCTTCTGGCTATACCCTTGTTCCCCTTGTTGTTATAAGGAGTCTTTCTACTTCTACCATACTGCTACACAAGAAGCTTCATCATGAGATACTTTTGCATCCTCATCATCCCCTCCGTCTTGGCCGCGGCCACCCGCCTGTCCCCCCGTCAGGAGACAGAAGTAGTGGCCGACGCGGACCAGCTCTTGACTCTGCGCGCCAACTTTTGCATCGACTACACCAAGCCAGAGTGCGAGGACGCGATTGCCACATGCCAGGACGGGGGCAAGATCATTGAAGACTGCATCCGCGACGAGCACCCCGCGTGCATCAAGGACGCGGCCTCGCCCTGCTCCCAGGCGGTCGAGAAGTGCCTCGCCGACTTTGGCGCGGAAGAGGACGCGGACCAGGCCGTGCACGACTGCATCATCGAAAAGGTGATTTCCGAGGGCGCGGGCGACGACGAGCTGCCCGCCGAGACGGGCTCGACACTGAGCCCCGAAGAAGCGACGGCGTGCAAGAAGGCGAGCGCCGAGTTCCAGGTGGCCATGCTCGACGACGACTGCGACGTGGTGGAGGACGGGGACGAGGGCGTGGCCAAGAGAGCCGACTCGGCGGCGTGCGAGGCCGCGGCGGCCACTTTTGAAAAGGCCTGGAAGGATCATAGCTGTGAAAAGGCATTCGGTGCTCAGGAAGAGTGAAGTCGCGAAATTGGATCAGTGGACGAGTGTGAACGTGGCGGGCTTGGACTAAAAGTGTTTCTTCAATTTGAATGAATTTTACAACCAATGTTGTCCTGTGTCGTCCAACAGTGGATAACGTAGGCGTTGGCCTGTACCGTAACCGTTATTCTCGCTGTCGATAACTTCACAAC
Organism: Cordyceps militaris CM01; assembly: GCF_000225605.1. Taxonomy (NCBI): domain Eukaryota; kingdom Fungi; phylum Ascomycota; class Sordariomycetes; order Hypocreales; family Cordycipitaceae; genus Cordyceps; species Cordyceps militaris. Next base: position 1,953,516 of record NW_006271975.1, on the reverse strand, counting down.
TTTTTTATGCTAGAATGCATGTCACTCCTGTTGATCACGGAACATCGCTATAGGCTCCAGTGCTAAGCAAGTTCCTTGGTAAAGCTGGGGTTGAGCGCGCTCTGACTCGGTGTAAGTCATGCAGTCAATCCCGATATATCGAGAACCGTGCTAATGTGGATTCACACGGATGGCTCCTATATAGATATCCATGAACTAGCCAATGACATATCATTTACTTGAATATTGTTTCCCAAGCTTTGGTTACAACCACCTTATCGCAGCACCTACCTAGACAGCCCAGTTTAGCGTGATTGGGCCCACCGCCCTGTCCGATTGCCGGCGACACAAGAGTCAAAATCTCAGGTCATACATTGTACGCACCACTACATCTAATTATTCACAGCATCTCTGCCCCTCTTCTGGCGCACTCGTCCTCTCTCTACAACGTTTCCCGTCTTCCGCATCATCACTCTGGCCCATCGAATCACTCAACTGGGCCTCCGCAGGACGTCAATTGCTTCTCCTCCTCTCCTAATCTCCCTTCTTCCACCTCGCCGCCACCCTCAGCCATGAGCGCCTCTCCAGCTCTGCGCAGCGTCGCCCGCGGTGCCGCCCGCCGTCTGCCGCAGCGCGCCTACTCGTCCTCGGCGGCCGCGGCAGCGCCCAGACATCTCATGTCGATTGCCGACCTCTCGCCGACCGAGTTTGCCAGTCTCGTGCGCAACGGCGCCGCGCTCAAGACACTGGTCAAAACGGACCAGGCGCCGCCCGCGCTCCGCGCCGGCATGGCCGGCCAGACGGTCGCCATGATGTTTAGCAAGCGCAGCACCCGCACGCGCGTGTCGACCGAGGCGGCCGTCACCCTGCTGGGCGGCCACCCCATGTTTCTGGGCAAGGACGACATTCAACTCGGCGTATGTTGCTCGCGAGCGTCCGCCCCATCCGTTACGTCTCTGGTCGTTGCTAACAGCGTGTTTGTTGGGATGTAGGTCAATGAGTCGCTGTACGACACGGCCAAGGTCATCTCCTCCATGACATCGTGCATGGTCGCCCGTGTCGGCCCGCACTCCGACGTTACGGGACTGGCCGCCGGCTCGAGCGTGCCCGTCATAAACGCCCTGTCCGATGACTTCCACCCTCTGCAGACGATTGCTGATTTCCTCACCATCCACGAGGCGTTTCCCTCGTCGCGCGCCGCATCTGGTGGCAGCCTGGGCGTCGAGGGCCTCAAGGTCGCCTGGGTGGGCGACTCCAACAACGTGCTATTCGACCTGGCCGTAGGCTGCGTCAAGATGGGTGTCGACATTGCCGTCGCCGCGCCCAGGGGCTACGGGATCCCCGACGCCATGAGAACTGTCATACACGCCGCCGCGCAGGGCGTGGCCGCGCCCGGCAAGCTGACGGAGACGACGGTGCTGGAAGAGGCCATCAAGGACGCTGACGTGCTGGTGACGGACACTTGGATTTCCATGGGCCAGGAGGCCGAGACAAAAGCACGTCTACAGGCTTTTGCCGGATACCAAATCACAAACGACCTGGCCAAACGCGGCGGCGCGAAGGAGGGCTGGAAGTTTATGCACTGCCTGCCGCGACACCAGGAAGAGGTCGCCGACGAAGTGTTTTACGGTCCGAGGTCTCTAGTATTCCCCGAAGCCGAGAACCGACTCTGGGCTGCACTCGGTAAGAGCTCCAAACGCATAGCCAGCTGATCTCTATCATATTAACAACCCATTTTAGCCGTTTTGGAAGGCTTTGTTGTCAACAAGGGCAAGTTTTAGCTTGTGAAATGAGTCACCTTTTTGTTTAAAGCGAGTTGGGTATAAGCAACATGTCAGAATTTACATTTTAAACAAGATCTAGATAAAGACCAGTAGTGGAATAAGAAGAAGCTATCCAATCCAACCAATTACGCCATTATCCACTTGACTGTGCACGCCACTGTTGTGCATCCATCTCTTGTCCTGTCTCGTTTAACCAGGGGGGAGCTGGCTGGCGTCGACAATCTCGTCAGCCTCGAGAGTCAATTGCTCCTCGTTGGGTCCCTTGAGGGGGGATCGGGGCAGGGCCATGAGACCGGTACGGGCGGACTCGAGGATACCGAAAGGAGCGACGAGCTTGAGGAAGGAGTCGATTCTGGAGGGTTTGGCAGAACTAAGTTGCACATGTAGTTAGTAAAAAGAATTTGCGTCTTCTTGCTGGGGCTTGCAATGGCTTACACTTCAACAATGCAGCTGACGGTGCTAATGTCGAGGACCTTGCCGCCAAACTGGTGGGTAAAGTAGGTAATGGTCTTGAGATGCTCGTGCTTGTGGCGGAGGGCCTCGGAGGCAGCCAGCTTGCTGGGGTGGAAGTCGCGGGCGGCGCTCTCCTCGAGCGTCTGCTGGTTCTCGTGGGTGAGCTCGGGGTCGGCGGCGGCGGCGTGGTGGTCGCCGGTGGTGATTTCGCGGTGGTGGGCGAGCAGCTCCTCAAAGTACTCGGGGCCGAGGATGTTGATCTTGGCGAGGAGCAGCTCGCGCTGGACGAGGGCGGCGCCCGAGTAGTCGAGGACGGCCCAGACGGGGACGAGGTCCTCGAGCTGGCGGCGGGCCTGCTCGACGACGCCGTCCTGGCCGGTGAGCACAATGGTCATGCGGGACAGGTCCTCGACCTCGGTGTTGCAGACGACGAGCGAGTCAATGTTGAAGCCGCGCGCGGCGAGGATGCCCGACAGCCGCGACAGCACGCCCGGCTCGTTCTGCACCAGGCAGTTGAGGATGTGCCGCTTCGGCGGCGCCATGCTCGGCGTCGGCGTCTCGTACAGGATGTTGGACACGGCCGCCTGCGCCGACCACGACGGCGGCGCCTCGGTCAGCGGCAGCGGCGCCGATCGCCGCCGCAGCGCCTTGTACGCAATCGCCGACGTCGACGAGCTGCTCGACGAGTTGTAGCGGACGGCGGTGCGCGCCGACGAGGCGGCCCAGCGGAGCGGCGCTCCAAAGGATCGCAGGGCGGCCATTGGAGGTTCTGTCTTTTTTTTTGCTTTTTCCCTAGCAGTGGTGAGGCGAGAAAAAGGGGGAGCTCCGATGGACACGGAGGGTGAGGATGGTAGGGACCGAGAAGGTTGGTTGTTGCTGTTGGGTCGGCAATTGGTGATGGATCTGGAAAAAGGCAGATGAGCGTGCTGAGTCAATGGGCGGGCGTGACAAAAAAAGAATGGCGGAGAGCTATCGGAGGGCTTGTGGAGCGGCTATCGGGCCAGTGGGCTCACCGTCCCAAAGATAACTGCATTTCGTTGTTTTTTAGTTGACCCCACGCTGGAACAAGTCAATGAGGCAGAGCATAAAGGTATGGAGTTTCTGGGCATCAGCTTTGTGTTTTCTATCGGTATTTGGCTGATTGGAACTTCTTCCCTCAAAACGCAATGCAGAGGCTCCCCAGAGACTGCAACCATGCAGGCGCAGGTAATTTCATTTACCGCTCCGACACCGCAGGGCCAGGTACGAGCGGCTCTGGGGCAGATATTCCAGGGAACCGCGAAGCTCCGACATTTAATCCGGTTCCGTTGTGAGACAAGCATTATTGATCGACCAGTAATTGTGCAAATTCGGATTATGACTTGACATTCATCAGGCTAGAACACAGTTTATATTTCCCCGATTTTTCTTCCATCGTTCTTCTCGGCCGATGTTTCTAAATAACATCCGCGCTGGAGACAATGACTGGCGGGCCGTGCTGGAGTAGTGTCGCTAACAGCGCTGTCCTCTATCATCAACGGCCTGTTCAAGACTTCCTACCAAAGCAGTGATTGGATCGACATCACAAGACTCGGAAAAATGTCAGCTTTGCCCAGGATTACAAGGCGGGTACAGGGTCCGTCCTGCCGCTGTAGCCGAGTTAAATAGATCTTCTCCCCGCACTCTTCTACCATCTTCGCTCTCTACCCCGCAGCCACTTTAAATCTATACAAGAGCAAACATATCTTGGTGGCACTCGGCGATTACATTACACTCATACCAAGACGACCACGACACGACACCAAAAGAAAATAACTACAGCATGCGATTACCCAGCCGAGGCTCCGGCTCTGTCACCCCGCGGGAAGCCGCCGCCAACCGTTCCACCACCCAGTCCGCTTCCGATGGCGACGAGACCGCCTTTGTCGTCAGCGCCGCGCTACTCATCCCCGGTCGCGGGGAGCCACTCCTCCACGGCTCCATCGCCGTCCAGTCCGGCGTCATTGCATGGGTCGGCCCCACGGGCGACCTACCGGCGACCTACCGCCAATCGCCGCATACCCGTGTCCCCGTGCTGCTCCCCGGCCTCTGGGACTGCCACGTGCACTTCTTCGGCATCAGCAGCCTCAACAATCTCGAGGCCGCCTTTGGCATCCCGACCGGCCAGGCAGCGCTCGCCGGCGCCTTGACGGCGCACGACCTCGTGGCGACGCTGCTGGCGGGCTACACGACGGTGCGCGAGCTCGGCGGGTACGGCGGCGACATCTGGCCGGCCGTGCAGTCGGGCGCCATCCCGGGCCCCAACATCTACTCCTCCGTCGCGGCCATCTCCATCACCGGCGGCCACGGGGACGTGCAGACGTCGCCGTCGTACGTGGTGCGCGCGGCCATGTGCTGCGGCCCCGCGCCGCTCGCCGTCTGCGACGGCCCGGACAACTGCGTGCAGACGGTGCGGCAGATGGTGCGCCGCGGCGCGCGCGTCATCAAGGTGTGCTCCTCGGGCGGCGTGCTCAGCCTGCACGACGACCCCGAGGACCGCCAGTTCTCCGACGCCGAGCTGGCGGCCATGGTGCAGGAGGCGGCGCGCAGCCGCCGCGCCGTGGCCGCCCACGCCATCGGCAAGGCCGGCATCATGGCCGCCCTGCGCGCCGGCGTCAAGTCCATCGAGCACGGCATGTACCTCGACGACGAGGTCGCGGACGCCATGCTCGCGCAGGACGCCATCCTCGTCGGCACCCAGCACATTGTGCGCACCTTGACGACCCCCGAGTACCTCGACGCCCTGCCGGCGCCGTCCCGCGCCAAGGTGCTCCAGGTCGGCGCCGAGGCCAACAAGTCGTACGCGCTGGCCGTCAAGAGGGGCGTCAAGATGGCGCTCGGCACCGACATACTGAGCAGCGATCGCGCATCGGCCCTGTCGCACGGGAACAACGCGCGCGAGCTGGCGTACGCCGTCGAGCTGGGCATGACGCCGCTGCAGGCGATTGAGAGCGCGACGGCGATCCCGCCCGAGACGCTGGGCGGCATGGCGCCCAAGAGCGGGCAGCTCCGGGCTGGGTATGACGCGGATTTTATCGCCGTGGCCTGTGATCCGCTGCGGGATATCAAGGTGCTTTCGGACCCGGAGAACGTGACTCATGTGTGGAAAGGCGGCAAGCTGTTCAAAAAGCCGGGCGTGCATGGCATTTACCCTGGTTGAAGCTGGTCATTGGGACAGCAGACAACGGCAGAGGCTGCACGGGGAAGCACCTGATAGTATGGTACGGCTTGGAATGGCCAGACTGCGGAATGGGTTGTAGATGGTAATTTCTCGCTATATGATTATATACTCTATCAAAACGAAGAAATAAATAAAAGGAATCAATATAAGTATAAGTAAAAATAAGAAATATAAGCAAGATTGATAATGAAAATAAAGAAAATTATAATTTAAATTTAACATATACGATATGAAGCCGCTTCAGACACCAATACACACGTATACATGTAACTGGAGCTTGCTGCAGTCCGCTCCGACACCCGGGTTCCATCCCTCAAACTAAGGAAGCAAAGGTCAGCATACAAGACACAACAACGCTGGGCCGCGGGTTCAACTTGCATTGTCCAGCGTGATGTTTTGCGCGTCGGCAATCTTTTGGCAAAAGTCGCCCTTTTCGACACGGTAAAACTTGCGGCAGTGATCGACCATGCCGCCCGGCTGGATCGGCGTCGGCGTCGGCACGGGCGGCGGCGGCGGCGTGTAGGTGTCGACGGTCGGCACGCAGACCTGGGGGATGTGCGCCGGCGACGTGGGCACCGGGGCGTCGGCCGAGGCCGGGAAGCAGTAGGTGCTGAAGAGCGCCTGGCAGCCGGGGGGAAAGTCGTCCTCGTTGAAGCCAGAGTCCCACATCTCGTCGGTGATCCAGCAGTACTTTGTAATCTCGGCCACCAGGGAGTCGGACGTGGCGTTGAACGTCATGGTCGATGTCGGCACCGTCCGGTTGGGCTGGAACGTGGCCGAGTACCACGTCGTCGTCGTCGCGCTGTAGGAGCTGACGGGCGTGGCGGGGACCCAGGATGAAAACAGGGGGCTTGTTCTATGGGTGGGCAAAAGAAGCATTAGATTCGTGGCGGGATGGGATGAGTAGCTGCCGTGGAAGCATTGGGGTACTTGCAGACTGGGCCGAGTGCGTGTGGGCATGGTCATGTTGGGATTGAGTTCGCCATCCGGGGGTCTATCCCAATTAGCTGCTGATATCGGCATGTGTTTCATGGTGTTTTCTTCCGCTCACGAGAGGCAAATTTCTTTTCCGACCATGGTGTCAATATTCCCACAGTTGCTTCCCAGAGTTCTGGACCTGTTAGTCTCTACTCTCGGAAATCCCAAGATTTACTCACGGGTTCCAAGAAAACAGCTGAACGGTCGAAAAGATCTGACCCTTGACAATTGAATCGCATGTATCGTTTTGGGCGACGGTGTAAGTCTTGCAGATGCCCTGAATGCACAGGGTCTGACCTGCCGTGAGCATAGTGCAATTGTAGTCGAGATGGTTGATGTTGATCAGCCCATCCGTCGACATTTTCTTGTCTTTTGAAATCGACTGACAAGTATCCCCGTTCTTTGCTGTATACAAAGCCCCGGTGCAAGTAGGCATCACAGTAGGGACGGACACGGTGCTGCGCCGGTCAGTGTTGATTTTGGAGCGCGACACCGCCACTACTTACCTTGATGGTGTTACTGTACCGATTGGCAGCGTTGCATGCGAGTATGGATAGCTCGACGGATCGGCGCTGCAGTATTTAAGAAGAGAAGAAAACTGAGCAGGATTCATCTTGTCATTGCCCCAATCGGAGCTGGCCATGACGGCACCGTACTTGAGCGCGCAGTCAGAGCATAGATCTTTTGTACCATTGTTGAGATCTTGCAGACAGAACCCAGAACTAGACAGAAACAAAGTTAAAATAATTACGAGGCTGAATTTTCTTCCAGCGAGGAGAGACATACGAGTCTTTGATGCAAGTGGCCTGGTACGCCCAGATAAACCCAGCAGCGAGCACAGATCCAGACTGCTTGAAGCCGCCGTCGTCGTAAAAGTTATACAAGACATCGCCGCAGCCATCCTGTACGTTTTTCTGGAAGTCAAGGAGAGAATCGCGGCATCCCGATGTGCAGTATGCTTGGGCAAGCTGGGGCGAGAGGGCGCCGCCGTTGAGCACGTCCCGCGGCGTCGTGAGATTCTGAGCGCAGTCAATGTTCCTGGCCAGCTGCGCGCGGCATCTGGCAGGAACCGAGTTGGGAATAGAGCCTGGCGCCTCCCAGAGATGAATGGCAGAAGCAATGTGCGCCTGGAAAAGCCCGAGGAGCGCGACACGTATTCCGAGCAGCTTCATCGCGGAGCTGGCTAACGATTTAGTTTGGGAGGACATCTCGTACAAGCAAACAAGGACAGAAGTTACCAGTTTCTTATCCTCGACAATGTAAGTCACAAAGCAAAAAGCGAATTATGGTAGTAAGAAGCAAGACCTTCTCGTGTACGCCGAGCTGGAGGCTGCAGTATCTCAGCTTAGCACCACATCCTTTGGCACCAGCTGACCGAGACACGGCGACTTCTTCTTTTGAGCATCTCATTTTATTATCGGCATCGGAAATCATCCACGGAAAAATTTACCTGAAACTATACAATCAGGCTGCATTCCAGTGCATCACACAGCATCGGCGAAATTTCCCAAGTGGGTGATGAAATTCCCAGTCGAGCAGGCGCCGTACTTGTTACACGAGGAAGCGTACGAGATAAAGTGATCTCTACATGCAATCATCGCTATATATGACTGGTTCTGTCCAGTGCCGAGCACCTCGCTACGCATCGGCAATTGCAGCGCCATGCAGACATGCTGCAAGTGCTGCATGCATCGTATGACTCTTACGCTACGGCGTATAACTTGATCGGGATATTTCCGCAGGAACAGACATCTGACCGGATGTCTCATTATGAATGGCGTTGATGCCTATCAGGGGCATATGTTCCAATATGGAAGATTCCCGGCCTGTCGTGATATCCACGGGCCCCCAAAAGGACGTCTCGATCGCTTGAACTTTCATCAACGTAGCAGGTTGTTCGGTATCTACAACTTACTTTTTTTTTCCCTCTTCGCTTGTCGTCGTTGTTGTCCATCATGCTTCATCGACGACCTCGGCCAGCTTTCCGAGGCCCGTCAAGGTCGCTGTGTCTGTTTCTCATCTTCTTCGCTTTACTTTTGGCGCAGACAAGTTTGGCGCAGCAAGACGCTACCTGCTCCGAGACAAAGAATTGTAAATCTGGATGTAAGATGCCCCCGTACCTGGCCAGCTGCACGCATACTCATCGTCGCATAGGCTGTAGCTCTTCTGGCAGTTGTGGCTTTGGACCAAACTACTGCGGTACTGGCTGCAAGGGAACATGTAATGCCACAGCAGAATGCGGAACATACGCCATCAAGGGCAGTGAGGACTGTCCGATCAACGTATGCTGCAGGTATCTACGCGTCACCTCTCTCTTGCCTTGGCCTCACCGAACTGACCTGCTGGTAGTCAGTACGGGTTCTGTGGAACGACCGAGTGAGTATCAAAGTTGACTCGCAAGAGGAACTAGGCTTACATTGACTTGAGTGATTTTTGTGGTGATGGCTGCCAAAAGAACTCCAGAGGCGGAGGATGCGGCAAGCCCGAGTGAGTACACCCACCCAGCACTCTGCATGCCTGTGGAATAACATGGTGCCTCACAGCCGAAAATCGTGCGGGACCGACACGGAGGTTCTCGATCTCAAGCGACGCATCGGCTACTTTAACCTCGATAACCTGGTCAGCTGGTGCAACCGAGTGAATTTCGACAACATTCCTCTCGGCGCATGGACGGACTTGAACCTCGCCTTTGTGAATTTCGGCGCTGATTACAAGTTGAACAACAACTACGACGGCGCATTGCTGCATGCAGCGCTTCTTAAGAAAAACTACCCTACCCTGAGCGTAGCGATTGCTGTTGGCGGCTGGACGTTCAGCGACCCCCCCAACTCGGCTGCTTGGTCCAACAGTATGTCGTCCCATCCGCCTTTTTTGAGACTCACGACTGACTCTGGTTGCTAGTGGCTAGTACCAAGGAGAATAGAAAGACATTCATTGACTCCGTGGTCGGTGTCTTGAAAAAGTTTGGACTGGATGGCGTTGACCTTGGTAAGGACCCAGCTTCCTATGGCGACGGACACACTTCACTAATGCTGCCAAAACCCAAGACTGGGAGTATCCCTCAGCACCCGACAGAGGAGGCAAACCGGAAGATGCCGCCAACTTTGTTTCGCTCCTGGGCGAGATGCGAGATGGCTTTGATGCTGAGAACCCGTCTTGGACTATTTCTGCCACCATTCCCACCAGCTACTGGTACCTTCGCGGCTTCGATTTGAAGGGTATGCAAGAAAAGGCTTCGTGGCTCAATCTGATGTCGTATGACTTGGTAAGTAAAGTCGATCCTCTTTTCGAAATAGATGTATCTGACTGCGAGCCTGTAGCACGGTGTCTGGGACCATGACAACCACTTCACAGGGCCTTTTCTGCGCGGCCATACCGATATCAGCGAAATCCAGATTGGCCTGGACATTTTGCGCAGAAATGACATTGACATGAAGAATGTCGTCATGGGCATGGCCTTTTACGGCCGTTCCTTCACCGTCAGCAAGCCTAACTGCATCGAGCCCAACGGGATCTGCGAGTTTGCCACCGGCGGCCGACCGGGCAGCTGCTCCGGGCAGTCCGGCATCCTGACGTACGGGGAGATTTCGGCGCGCAACACCAGCCTCGACGTGTCGACGCACTACAACGCGACGACGACGGTCAAGTTCAACGTGTTCGAGACGGACCAGTGGATCTCGTACGACGACGCGCAGTCGTGGACGGACAAGAAGAAGTTCCTGTCCGAGCAGTGCTTCGGCGGCCTCATGGTGTGGTCGCTCGACCAGGACGACGACCAGTTCGACGCCCTGTACGGCCTCATGGGCGACGTCTCCGGGCTCGAGCTCAGCGGCGGGCACCTGAGCAAGGACGCGCAGAGGAAGCTGGCACACGAGTTCGCGCCGTACACGGGGCAGGACTGCTTCGTCACGCCCCGGTGCACCGACGGCTCGGCCAAGGAGCAGGGCCCCGAGCAGGTCTGCCCCGGCGGCTACCAGTCCATGGCCACGTCGCACGACCCGAAGCAGGCGCCCGGCCACGCGTACTTTGGCGACTGCGCCAAGGGCTGGTACCGGCACATTTGCTGTCCCAAGGACGCGCTGCCCAAGCACTGCGAGTGGTCCAAGCCGACCACGTACGGCAACAGCCCGTACGCCCGGTGCGACATCTACTGCCCCGTCGGCAAGTTCCTCCTCAACACGGACAACACCATCGACCACCGCGGCGAGAAGCAGTGCGCCAGCGGCCGCCTGTCCATCTGCTGCGACGCCAACAAGTACCTCGCCCAGTGCCGCTGGAGCTACTGCCAGGGCCCGACCAGCGAGCCCAGAAAGGACCTCAAGTGCCCGGACGGCTACCAGTACCAGACGCACCGCATGGACAACGCCATCGGCCAGCCCTGGTGCGCCGAGAGCTTTGGCGACGCAAAGCACGACCTGTACTGGAGCGCCCTCTGCTGTCCCACCAACGAGGGCTTCGCCAACTGCCACTGGTCCAACGAGGTCAGGACCGAGACCCCGGTGCCGCCGGGCGGGACCCCGGTGCCGGTCGCGTCCATCGAGGACGTCTGCCGTCCCAACGCCTGTCCCGCGGGCGAGATCGAGGTGGCCAACGCGCTGAACCCGCCGCCGAGCAACTACTTTGACACGCAGAGGCGCATCCACAACTGCGACACCTACCAGCTGCCGCCGGGCCTCGACGCGCACTTTCCGTACTGCTGCGACCCGCCCGGGCGCTACAACTCAAAGTGGCCCGTCGACCCGGAGAAGCTGTTTGAGATTTACTACAACCAGCCCAACAACTCGGACGTGGTGTGGTCCTACAGCGCCGAGGGGAGCAATAACGACCGCAAGAACCCGTCTGGCGGCGGCGGCGGCTACGGCGACGAAGCCTATGGGTTTGTTATGCTCGACGGTCCCGAGGGCTCCATTGACCACAGCTTCAGCACGACCTACTCGGTGGTGCGGAAAAAGCGCGATGTCCCTCTCAAGAAGCGGAGTTATCTCACCAGCAACCAGACCACGCTGGACTCGGTCTTTGACCACGCCGAGGAGGTTTTTCAGATCTACTGCAACTTCCCGGAGGGCGCCGAGGAATGCAGACGGCTCTGGATCGACGGCCCTGAAAACACAATCCTCCGACTCCCCAGTCACATTGGCGAGGGCCCCTTTGCGCGCCTGGTGTACATCAAGGAGCTGGACGCCGAGACGCACCAGCGCCTGCCCCGGCACCACCTCGAGCACCGGGCTGCCGCGTCCTTGCACGGACCCGTCTACGAAGTCAAAATTGACTACGCCTTTCACGAAATCGTACCCAAGGATGCAAACAAGCCCGTGCGGATGCGTGTCGACTTTACTAACTTGCACGGCTACTGGGATGAGATGGACGAGGCGGAGCCGGACAAGAAGGGAACGTCTGGGAAGCGCGATGCCTCGTTTGGCTGGCACGAGCGCGTGAGGAGAGCAGTCTCTCGAGATGACGTGTTGCGGAAACGGTCTGGGCCTATCAATGTGACGGTCCCTATGGACCTTGACGAAGCGGCGATGGCTGAATGGGACGATACAGGCAAACAGTTGAATAAGCGCTGGTGGGGGACGTTTACAAGCTGGCTTGCCCGTCTGGTAAGCTTCAATCAAACCGATATAGCAGAATCCGGCTAATGGGGAACAACATAGACAACGGTGACCAAAAGCGAGGTGGGAGAGCTGCCTCTCTACTACTCGGACAAGATCAACCTCTTCTCTGCCAAAACAGGGTATGAGCCACACTGCTTTCAAGAGCTATCTTCCCCAGCTAACGTTTTCATAGTTGCCCAGGCCGGTCCTACTTTGCAAGTCTCAAGGTCGACTTGGAGGCCGAGGTCAGCATGGACGCGACATACGCCTACTACCTGTCCGGGACGTTTATCCCGCCGTCCAAGCCGGACGTGTACGCCTACTTCGGCATGGACCCGCACGCCTACCTGGGGCTCAAGGTGACGGGCGACGCGCAGCTACAGTACACGTCCAAGAAGAAGAAGCTCATCGACACGCTCTCGTACCCGGGCCTCGCGGTCAAGGGCATCGCCGCCGTCGGCCCGACGCTCGACGTGTACGGGCAGATCCGCGGCCACGTGCGGGTGCACGGGGAGATGCGGGCGGGGGCGCAGGTCAATTTTGGCAAGGCGGCCGTGTTCTGGCCGCAGGACGACGCGGCCAGCCAAAAGTACGAGCGGCTGCTCGGCCTCGACGGCACGGCCCGCGCGCCGGAGCGCAAGAGCGTGGAGCCGCGCTTCGAGGCCGGCGTGCGCGTCGACGCCCAGCTCGACATCGTCGTGCAGCCGCAGGCCAATATGGGCGTCAAGATTGGCGGCGGCAAGCTCGTCGGCGGCGCCACCATCATGGACGCCCAGCTGTCCGGCTTCCTGGCCGGCACGCTCTCCTTCCAGGCCCGGGCAAAGGCGGACACGGGCAGCCAGAACTTTACATTTTCGTACGGCGTCCACTTCCTGTACAACATTGGGTACTCGGCCAAGGCCGTCATACTGGGCATCACCGACTGGGCCACTGGAGACCGCTTGGCGTACACGCCGGACAAGAAGATTGACGTTTACGGGCCGTTTGAGTACACTATTCCGCTGGGATCAAAGGCCAAACGCGCTGAGATTGGGGCAGGAGAAGAGCAGCCGTTCAGTGCAAACAACAGCTCGATGAATCTGTTCGATTTGCGTTCCGATTCAGACCCCATGGACACTGGTAAGCAGAACAACTCCAACTTTTTTCAATGCGGGCATCCCGTCATCTAACACGTTGGTCGTTTAGATTCTAGCTCTCAGTTTAGCACTCCCATTACCTGCCCTGCCGGTGCAGCTGGTTGGCGGCTCCCCGAGCTGCGGTGTAAGTCACAACCTTTCTTCGGAACGAAGCCCCGGCGGAGCTAACATGGTTGCAAGACAATTGCGAAGTCTTTGGAGACACGCAAGTTCCCGGGACACCCACTGGGCAGGCCGTGGTCGTGCCTGGCATGTGCAGCGCATGGCGCACTCTCAATCCGCTCCCAAATCCCTTGACGTTTTCCGCCGACGCGGACGCCAAATCAGACCGGCGGAAAGACACGTGTATAGTGCCGGCGGGTAAAAAGTCGTACTGCCAAGATATTCAGGATAATTACCGACAGATTACCAAACGCCGCAAAATGGAACTCGACTGCGACGAGACGCCTCCAGCGTCGACCGAGGAGGGCGGCATTTTTCTGCCCGCCGCCCAGCGCTCCGAGCTATGTACCCTCAAGGTGCAGAACAAGGACTACGGAGGCAGCACCTGCCAGCGTAAGTGCAAAACCAAGAACAAGCTTCAACTGCGGCAAGCATGAGCTAACGAGATGGGGGACACATGCAGAGCTGGTCCGAAACATCAAATCGAACTGGGGCAACATGGAACCAGAACCGCCGAGCACCGGCCGCACAGACAAGTGGGTGAATTGGAAGTCCAACGCGGCATGGACGAAAAAGGGCAGCGGGGAGAACAGCCAGCGCCGTACCGAGTACCCGGAGGACATGCCGCTGCCGGACGGCATCAAGCGGCGGGACAGCGACAAGATCTCGTGGGTCTTTCGGCGCAACTACACCTGGTCGCTCAACTGGAGCCCCAACGACGAGCACGGCTGGTGGGGAGCGACCGCGCGCGAGTTCAAGACGTCGTCGCACGACGCGAACAAGGTCGACGGGTGGAAGGGCGTGGCCTGCGCCATCAACCTCTTTGACCAGGACCGCTACTACGGCTGGGTCGACGACTACAACGCGTACTGTCTGTACGGGCCGCAGGTCAACCGCAAGGGCGTCATGGCCTGGCACTTAGGCAAGTGCAAAGTCACGTTTTCCCATCAGGACACGGATAGCGACTCGGATGATGAGTCCATGGGCTCTGGTAGCGCATCGTCGGAAAAGAGGTGGACGATTACCAGTAAGTGTTGCAGGTGCCGAGGCAAACCAGGAGCAAAAAGGGCTGACCATGTTCGCGTATCAGAGGTAGAGCGGTATGAGGACGACGAAGAAGAACAAGTGTTCATTCCTGTAGAGACGGTGGATGATGTTGCGGATATTGACGATGCCGTTTTGGAGTAGGTCCGGGGCCTTTTTTCCTTCTTTTCTTTGTCGCTGAGTTTCTTCCCTGGTGCTGAGTTTTCTGGCCTTTTGGATGCTCGAAGTGGGCGAGGACAGGTCGAATACACTAGGATCAGTCTTCTACTCGTCATGTATTAGCTCTGTACTATAATTCTTGCACTTTGCCGCCAGAACCAGTACCTTCTCTTGCACTACGCTGCTTCCTTTAAGACGGCTTTGACTCGACGGCCACGGCTCGGTCCGGGTTTAGGGCACGATGTAGCTCCCACCAAGACCAGTCTTAGCTTATCCTCGATGGATGCAGAAACTAAATTTGGAGATTGTGCCGTATTCCATTAGCTCATTATTCAGACCATTGTAGATTTGTGTCCTCCATGAGATTGCGGTGAGCGCCGTGCTCAACTGTCTGGCGCTGACAGTCTTGCCTCTTGCAGCATGTCTTGGACGCCGTACAGGACCTTTCCAATCTCGCCCCCGGCGCGGTACTTTTCGCCGTCGTGCCAGTCGTCCGCCTCTTCCTCGTCGTCGTCGCTGTCGTACTCCCACCACGTATTGGTCCCCAGCCCGCCTCCGCACAGGTCCGCCTTGAGCGTCCACCAGTTGTCGTCGTACATGCTGCGCGACGAGCGCACCTCGTTGCCTCTGGGATCGACAAAGACGATCCGGAGCAGGCCGCCCGTCGCAAACGCGCGCTCATCGACGACGACCAGGGCCGTGCGCACGCAGAGCGACTTGAGCCACGGCTCACGGTCGACGAAGCGGGCGCGCGCCGCGTACCCGTCGATGACGGCCAGGTTCTCGCGCAGCCGGCGTCGCCTCGTCGCCACGGTGTCGCTGCCGGCTCCGTCGTACGCTCCGTCGCACGGGATTCTGCGCGAGTCTTGGCCCGCGTCTGCAAACGGTCCGAGGATTTCGGGCACGAGGTCAAAGACGGCAGACCAGTCCTCGCCAACGTCGAAAAGACGGTCATTGTTCAGAACCAGGCAGCTCCAGGCTTCCTCAAACGTGTCGCACGGCGCCGTCGGGTCCTCGTCGCGGGCCGTCTCCACCCACCGACGCAGAGTCTGGTCGTCGCGGTCCCGTGCAGCCCGGTCCTTGGCGTAATGTGTGCGCAGCCAGACGAGCTGATCCACGGGCGGTGCGCTCCCTATTTTGGCAGCGGCGAGTCGTAGGCTGGGCGCTCGCCAGGGCGCGAGGATGGTGCTGATTTGCGCCTCGGACGGCGGCACGACCATGCCCTGGTCCCGCCGGTCAGGATCGAAGACGGTGTCCCATTCCTCGGGGATGGCGTCGAGTTTCCGGACAAAGTCGCGAATGAGTCGTCGCCTTTGGTCCGTGTCTGTCTCTTCCGACGCGGAATTCCAGTTTTGCTAGAGGTTTGTGTCAGAGAATGATGAGCGACCGCAATGGCTAGGTGGCTGGCGTACAAGAAGGTATTGTTCTGAAGGAAATGCGCCCCAACGAGGAGGCTCTGTTGATTGGGAGGATGGCATTCCTGAGCGCCCGTCGTCAGATGAGGAAATAATGCACGCTGGGTTCCGAAATAGTTCGATGCACCGAAACAAGTCAAATGTGATGCGCAAATGAACGCTGTTGTTGCGGGAGAGGAGAAAAACAGGTGCTGTTTGGCAAACCCCGCAGCTTGTGATCTGATGTCGCCGAAACTCAGTTCACACCCTGTGTGTAGTTATATAAGTAGGTTATTGTGCTTTTTAGTTACATACAGCGGCCCTGGTGGCGGAGTGGTTAACCGTCGCAGGCAGCCTCTATGGATTCCATAGAGGCGGTTGGTTCGAATCCAGCCAGGGTCGCCTTTTCTTAACCCGCAGTCCACCTTGCGTCAGTAGGGGCGCAGTCCACCTTGCGTCAGTAGGGGCGCAGTCCACCTTGCGTCAGTAGGGCAGCTTCTAGGCGGGTCGTAAAGGCCGGCCAGCCCCGGGCTGTACGACCCGCCACGACTAGAAGCCGCTAGGGCTTAACTTTTGCTAACCTAACCGATAATAAAGTTAATACTTTATATAAAATCCTACTTTTGCTAATAACTCTTTTACTTTTTAAAGTAAGCTAATATTAGTATTGCTATTTTATTTTTAGGAGCTTTTATAAAAGCTTTAATAGAATTAATTCTTTTTAGTAATATATATAATAATTTTATAAGTTATAATAATAACTTACTTATAAGCTATTATATAAATACTAATTAATAAAAGATATATATATATATAAGGCTAAAAAGTTAGTAACTTCTATAGATATAACTAAAATATAAACTTCCTAATTAGCTATTTTTTTATTTATTATTTTTTTATATATTGCTTTATATAATATCTTGCTATTGTTATATAGCCTGATTACTTTTCGGCGTAAATAGGGTGAGAAGTGCTAATCAGGCTATAATAATAGGGTTATAGATATTACCTAATTCCGAAGTAAAGTATGGAATTTGCCCCTTGTGTCTACGCAGGCGAGTTATTTACTCCTTCGGGTAAGAAACGCCTTTAGGATAGAGGTGCCTATATTTTATAGCCAAACTATTGATTATAATTGCAACTGCCGTGGAGCTTTGAAAGGGCAACATGCTGTTACGGCCGTGGTGGGAATATATACTCTGGAACGTAGCAGCAGCTCCGGAGAGAGCACAAGCTATTGCAGTCTGCCCATCCGTGCCGGCCATACTTTTGTTCTTAGCAACGGCAGCATTATGAAATTCTCGATAGGCGCAGCCTTGGCTTGCGTCGCCGCCCTCGCAGCGGCTCGACAGCCAGCCGAGCGGCACGGTGCTGCCCGACACGACCAAGCAGTGCACGTACTGGTACGACGACGTATCCAAGGCCGACACCTGCGCGTCGATTGAGGCGGCCTGGGCGTGTCCCACCAGGACTTTGTACCTGGGTACGTTAAGCTTTTGCAACAAGACAAAGAACGGCCGTCTTTCTAACCGTCTTTGTTACGCAGAACCCTTCTGTCAAGGAGGATTGCAGCGGCATCAAGGTTGGCTCTTCATACACAATGGCGTTTCGACGTCCACCTCGTCGTCCACACCCACCACCCCTCCGCCGCCGTTGCACGTCCCGTCGCCGCACCATGGCCGTCAAGGGCGACACGTGCGCCAAGGTGGCGAGCAGGTACGGCATCAGCATGGACCTGCTGACCGGATGGAATCCGGCCGTGGACAGGGACTGCAACCCCTTCTAGGCGGGCTACTACTACTGCGTCGCGGCCGACGGCGTCGCGCCGACCAGCACGACGTCCTCGTCATCGCCGCAGCCGACGGGGCCGCCGGGTCCCAGCCCGACGCAAGACGGCCTCGTCGCCTCGTGCGCGCGGTTCTACCTCGCGGTAAAGGGCGACACGTGCGGCACGATTTTGCGCAAGTACGGCACCTTTTATGGCAGGTTCAAGCAAGACTTGTAGTTGCAGAAGAGACTAGGTTGATGAGGAAAACCCAATATAGTATAGGGTAGCTAGAAACATATTGCAGCACAGGTGGGTGGTCATCACAACGTGTGGAGCCACGCAAGCCATCAGATTGACTACTCACTTGTAATAAATCCTCGATTTACATTTTTGTTTCAAGTACACAATACCTTCCTTGGTGGGCTTGGTGGCTGTTGCGTGAACGAACACGTCCATCTGTACGATGGGGATTGAGGCTGCCAGCCAGTGACAGGACAAGGTTAGCTGGGCCTCGCAGGAACAAAGCAGTAGGTACGTCCATATGTTCATGCAATAATTTTTCTCTCGTCTGTTTGAAAAAGAGTCATTCATCAACGGTTACACAAAGCCGCTCTCGCCCTCCATCGACGAAAAATTCCGCACCCTCGGATCCGTACTTGGGCTTCAACACAATCCCTCGACAACCCAAACCCTCAATGACAACAAAGCTCTCTTCGGCATTCACCGACCCTTGCACCATGACGTCGGCGGTTCCATCTCCACTTGGTGCGATCCTCGAATGCGCTGGCCTGGCTCCGTTCGCCTTTTCACGGTCAGCCGACCATTAGTTCTGGTTGGCGCCGCTTCACAGCCTGAAAGTTGGCATGCGGCAGGAATCAGGTTAGGTGAGCCATTTCACTGTCAAAGATTCAAGACCGCTGATGTTTTGTTGCACCAAGGTACATCATGGCAGGCAGGCAGGCAGGCAGGCAGGCCGCTACCGTAGATCGAAACGAGATCCCCACGGCTGCGTGCCAGCTGCAGCAGCTCGGTCCGATAGATTGATCAATGTCTTGGGCTGAAATCGATTTTTTTTGGCAAAGCCGGCGTTGGGCCGATCTGGAGAACGAACGGCCTGCCACACTTTACGAAAAACGCCACTCGTCGGCGCACTGTGCCCGTTCATCACGGGCAGCACGGCATACGCACATGACAGGAAGCACAGATTGCGGCCCGCCCCGTCACATCACAATAGGAGCAAAAAGAAGCATGTCTCAACCAAGATCAGACAAGTTGCAGCTATCAGCCTAAAATGGAAAAAATATCGGAAAGGCCAAAAAAAAGAGGAAGAAACAACAGCATCGCCCTCTCCAGATCCGAAAAGAAGCAGAATCCTCATCTCCCCAAGTTTCCCCTCCCCCGACCCTGTTCAGTCCGCCCCGACATATCTTGTCACCGAAATCGATCGTTGCTTGCGTTTCGTTTCAAAGTCGGGGCGGCTGCCGCTGAAGCGAGCTGTGCTCATCCGCACCGGTTGCTGTGGCGGCGGCGGCGGTGGTGACGGCTTAGTGGCCGCAGCTATCGCACTTGCAGCTGTCGCAGGCGCCGGAGCAGTTGCAGGAGGAGCAGTTGCTAATGTGGTCAGCCGAAGCGTCTCTTTCTCGGATCCGTCGGGAGAGCTGGATCGCGTAGAGATAAGTCGTCCCAGAACAACTTGGTTCTTGGCTGCTCATTTCTTCGCCATGACGGGCGGGGAGGCAGGTTGATGGGGGAAACGTACCAGGGATCCATTGTAGAAGTTGGGGGTGTTTTAAAAAACGGTTGGTTTGTGAAAAAGGTGTCTTGTAGTGTTGTAGTGTTGTAGTGTTGTAGTGTCTGATGGAGGAAAGGAAAAGCAGAGATGAGGGCGGGATGCAACGTCTTTTATAGACGGCCATGTAGATCAACCCCTCCTCAGCTTCTCGTCCAGCTCGGCAGAGCTACACCAATAGAGCAGCTTCGAAATAAGGCAAAGCACAAGTGATGCGCGCGCCCGCCACGTCCATGACCCGTTTGCCGTAGTCGCATACGAACGTTGCCTCCACCTCATGCCGCATGTACCAGCGGGGTAGAGCCTCACAACTATTGGACCGGGCAACGGATTCCCACGGTGTCGCGCCACAACACCGTTCTGATCGCTCACAACAAGCTTCCTTGCCATCGGCCCCCTCCGTGAAAGCCTCCTGGTCCTGGTCTAAACGCGCCACGCGGAAGACGGTCCCCAAGCCTCTTCACATCCTCATCACCACGCCACCGACGACCCGGCCTCTCTGTTGTTGGATCCGCGAGTCCGAGGGTCACGACACACACGACGCTCTAGCTCAGACGGGCAGCATCCAGCCTCCACCCAGTAGGAGCAAAGACCGACAGGCAAGGGGCCGTGAGGATCCTCTAGGTCGCCGGCTTGGAGCTTCCAAGGATCCATCATCTGTGTAACAATATAAGTGGCCGCGGAAATCCAACGCCGACGACACAATTCCGCACGCCAACGCCGTGACGTGACCCCGCAGCATCTGATAGCCTGTCCGTCAGGCACGGAGGAACCTCCAAAAGAGGAGACCAAGCTCCAAAGCAGATGGGTGCGCCTTGATCCGCTCCACAGTTGCCAATATGGATCTGCGACTGCGACTGCGACTGCGAGTGAGAGGGTTGGTGGTCCCGTGTGAGCTGCATCGCCGCGCAAACTTTCTGAGCTTATGCAGCTCGCAACGTGGGACCGGGGAGGGGGGTCGCAGAATTCGGCAAACCAGAGAGCAATGATACATGCAGGCGGCTGCCACATAGGCATCAGCCCATGTGGGATGGGCCGGAGGGCTTGACGGACGACGACGCCTGCCAGTCACGGCCGCCAGTGACGGGATACTCGATTCGGAGGACGCCCAACCAAGCGACGACAGGCATCAAGGAAAGCGGGGAGAGCTGTGGTTCCGGCTGGGTAGGTGCATGCGGCACTAGTTAGCAATAGCAATAGCAATGAAGAAAAAAGGTCCGGCCAAGGCCGCCGTAGCCAACGACAATGAGTTTCCCATGACTTGAAGCCCAGGCCAATAGGAGACGAGCCGATATCGAAGGAACTTGTAAGAAAAAGAGAGGTGTGGGTAGTGGCGTGCAAAAAAGGATAAACCTTCCTAACCCAGCAGACGGCGCATGGCAAACAAAACAAAACGGCAACACTAGCCTCTCTCTCCTCGGCTCTGCCTGCGCTGTTTTTGCGTAATAGACAACAGACATGCCATGGCTGGTGGAGCTGGTATGGGAGGGAAGCGTGACTCTGGCCATGCTGGGCATGCATAAACGTAAACGTGTGTGGCGGCACCCGCGGTTGCATCCAATAAGCCCGCACCACTAGCTTGCGGGTATGGCCGCAGCTGCCCGTGTTGCTTGGTGTGGATCGTCCAAGGACAGATGGTGTGTCTGTGTGTGTGTGTCTGTGTGTGTCTGTGTGTGTGGGCAGGTGATGCGTTGGCAAGGAACAGGAGAATTCCAGACCAAGTGGGAGCGAGAACGCAACGTCGAGGGTCGGGTGTGTGGGAGGACGGGGACTGTCCTTGGAAGGGACGGACTGAAGGATGAAGATGCCCAACAGGAACAGACAGACCGGCTTGCCCCGAGCTGGCACAGAGGAGCGGAGGGAGGCAAGTCCTTTGCCGTCAATACCCAAAGTCGGGCCAAGGAACCAACGGACCGGTCTCTCGCTATGCGACGGCGGAACAAGGTAGACCAGACATGGGGGTTGAACGAGGCGGATCCTTGATAGAGCCAAGGTAGAATGAAAAAAAAAAGGGCCATCGGGAGATCAGGTTTCAGCCCCCGTCGGTACGTGGCTGGGGGAGGGGACTCAGCTTGCTGGTAGCCTCGACCAAAAGAGACAAGAAACGAAAAGGCGAGGGAAGAGCGAGGAAAACGCAGGTCCAGGCAAGAACAGCAAGAAGAAGGTTGAGGCGAGAAGAAGACTCAACTGGAGAGAGCCGGGTTTCAGGGAGTAGGCTGGTCCCCTGCCAAGTCGACGTCCCGCGAGACTCGTCGTTCATTTTGTTCTCCGTCGCAGGCGTAGAAGAGAAAGAGAGAGCGAGAGAGTGTGTGAATCAATCCTCGAGAAGGAGAGTTGAAGGCGCAGACCGTGGCCAAAGGGACCGAGTATCGTCAACCCGCATCGTGAAAGCCGCTCGTGGCCGCCATCGTTCTCGTCAGCCCACGGCCATCTTCCTCCGTAATCGTGGAAAAAACTCGCTCTCCAAAAGAGGAAGAAGGAAAGAAGCGCACAGAACAGACCCAAAGAGGAGAAAAAGGGAAAAGAAGAAGCCGCATCATGACCTTTTTATACATCCGACAAGAACCCTCCCTCGCAGTAGAGCAAAACATATCTTGGGGGCTTGTTGCCACGTTTTTGTATTGTATTTTATTTTATTTTATTTTATTTTATTTGATAAATTCATTTATTCTTCTTCTCCCCCGTCCATCCATACAGAAAATGGTCTCTCGATTTGCCAGACGGGGCGTGTGTGCACGTTGCAGCCAGGGCCGAAAAAAAAAGAGCGCGCTATCAAGGTCTCTCTGCCCATCAAGGTGCGCAAATCTGGCGCAATGACGACGACAGGAGAGAAAAAAAGCTGGGGGGTGTCACGATGGCGACAAAGAAAAGGAGGGGGGACCTGCATGTTCCCGGACAATAAAATGCGGAGGAGAGGAGCGAGAAAAGGGGAATCTGCCATCTTGTTTCCTAGCTTTCGCCAGCGACTCGCGTGTCTGGAGCATGGACGCCGAGATGGCAACTTCGTCATGTCACGTAATACATCAACAAAATAATACAACCAAGAACAAGTATTATAGGAAGAGGTAGATGTTGTATAGGGATACTAAACTAAAGATAGTATAGGGATACTAAACTAAAGAAGCCAAGACTGAATATTTAGCAGTTAAGCCACGATGGGGGATACAGTACCAGTCATGCCAATACGATATCTCCGTTTAACCGCCTTCCAAATCTCCACAATAGCGACAAAAACAACCACGCAGGCAAGAACTACACCCCACTCCTAGCCGAGGCTCCTGTGCTCGAACACACGATTGTTGACATGAGGGATGTGGATGACAAGAATAGTGGCGACGATCCCGGCGATGACCGACCAGAACAGGAAGCGGTTGCGGTATACCGTGTAGAATACGGTAAGAGACCCCCTCTCTGTTTGAGTGAAGAGACTGCGAAGCGAGTGCTTCACCTCCCACGCCATGACCATAAACAGGAAGCTCAATGTTGCGAATGTTGCGCCCCGCGCGCGTAAAACGCGGCCGCATCCCGAGGCAGGGGATTTAGCGCAGTTTTTTTCTAAGAGGTGGTAACCAATATCGCCGTAGGCGACAATCATGAATGCAGCGAGGGAAAGGGCACCCATGGAGATGCCGTACACAAATTGATCACAAATCAGCTCCACACTGAATATACCCATACGTCGACTCCGAGGAGGCCGGCGCAAGATATTATCTTGAGCCTCTTCGAGCCCAAGACCAATTGCGAGGGGCGACGAGGTAACTAGATTTACCCACAGAACTGCTAGCCCCGATAAGGCGAAGACTAGGTCGCCTTCGAAATCTAGGAACGTGAGACCGACTAATAACAGGATAATTTGACCGATATTCGCGACTTGTAGGTGTAACAAGAACTGCAAAATATTAGTGAAACGAAACGACCGAGCATGACTACCTTGTACATACCTTTTGGATATTGTCCGTCAGTCGACGGCCTTCTCGAATGGCCGTGACAATTGATGAAAAATTGTCGTCTGTCAGGATCATGTCTGCTGCCTCCTTGGCAACATCGCTGCCCCGCTCACCCATAGCAATTCCGACATCCGCCTTTTTCAAGGCGGGAGCGTCGTTAGCTCCGTCACCCGTCATAATACAGAAGCCATTCCGTCGATGTATCGCCTCAATAACTTTGACTTTTGTCTCCGGTGTACACCGTGCGATCACAAAGGGGATGTTGTCCAACGCATCAACCTCATCATCACTGAGTTTGGCGAAATCGGAGGCTGCCATGACAGCGCTCGGGGGCAGAGGGCTTTCGTGAGACAATATGCCGACCTCTTTGGCAATGGCAGTTGCCGTTTGAATGTGATCCCCGGTAAGCATGTGTACTGAAAGGCCGGCTTGATGGAGCTGCGTCACAGCACCGGCGGCTTCTAGGCGGGGAGGGTCGTACATCCCAACCAGGCCGAGGAAACGCAGGCGAGATTCACATTTTTGACGATCCTGGGCGTCCTTAGGTGAGTTTTCTACCACCTTATCCGCGATGCAAAGCACACGAAGACCTTCGGCAGCAAGTAACTCTGCTTTGGCAGTGATCTCGGCCTTGAATTGTTCCGTCTCGTCCAGGATTGGAAGCAGGACTTCCACAGCTCCTTTGGTATGAACATAGTGACACGGGTCGACCTCAGTGCCGTAGACCACAGTCATAAGCTTGCATGTAGAATCAAAAGGATGCTCCGCAATGAGATTGCCGTCTTTGCTTTTGTCCTGAACGTGACGCATTGCGAATACCTTTAAAGCGATCTCTGTGGGCTCGCCCATGGCGCACCAATCACTGCTTTTGTTGCCGTGCGTGACCGTGGCATTATTGCATAGATTGATCGTTTTGAGGAAAGCGCTGAAAAGACCAGGGGCAAGAGAGCCAGACCAGGTAAGACTGCCGCTATTGGGATCGTAGGGGTCTGATATGTCCTGTGTAACTCCCGTGAGGCCATCACGTAACCAAACCTTGCGAGTGACCATGCGACCTTGAGTGATTGTTCCAGTCTTGTCGGAGCAGACGTGAGTGGTCGCACCGACAGCTTCGAGAGCAGCCAGATGGCGGACAACAACATTGCCTTTGGCCATGGCTCGGGCTGCAACAGCCAAACAAATGGTAAGAACTGCACTCAGTGATTCGGGAATGATGGCAACGCCGACATAAATGCCGTAGAGCAAGACGTCATCGTTGATTTCCCATTTGCAGATCGAAAACACGACGAGCACAAGGACGATGGCTAAGCCGAAGAGAACTAGCGCAAGCTTGTTGAGAGAAACTAGCAATGGGGTTCCCGTGAGGCCGAGAATGGTTCGAATGAAACCGAGGACGCAGTGCATCATCGTTCGCATGCGGTTCATACCAGGAGGGGGCCGTTTCTTTTGGCTCAAAAGTTCCGCGATCTGTCCGACTTGGGTTTCCATGCCAGTAGAAACAACAATGCCAGTGGCACGACCAGATATGACAGTGCTACCAGAGAAAACTAGGTTGACACGGTCGCCGACGGGTATATCAGCATCATCAAAGATGGCGTCGTGCTTCTTGGCGATGGCACCAGCTTCACCCGTCAGATGGGCCTCATCCGTAGAGAGATTGATGGCTTGGACGAGACGCAGATCTGCTGGAACTATATCGCCAGCGACAAGGGAAACCAGGTCTCCTTTGACCAGAGTTGTAGCTTTGACAGAGTGTCCACGGCCATCACGGATGACCTTGCACTTCGGGGTGGTCAGAGCACTGAGGGATTGAATGGCCTTTTCGGCCCGGTACTCCTGAATCAACCTGGGAATTGCACTGTTAGCAGGAGACTGATAGAAGAGATGATTACGGATAGAGGTGGTTGGGGATAGAATAATGCACTTACCCGATGACAGTATTTACCGCAATAACTGTTGCGACGGTTGACCCCTCGATTTTCTCGTTCAGGACGAACGATATGGCGATGACGAAAACGAGGACGACAGTCATCGCGTTGGCCAGTTGTTGCAGGAAGATCGAGAAGAGGGATCGTCCTCTGGCAGGCCTGATGACGTTTGGGCGGCCATTTCGAAGGCGATCGGCAGCGTCATCACAAGTCAATCCATCGCTGGGGTTGGTGCTGAAGGATTCCGCGACTTGCTCAGCTGAGAGCGTGTGGCAAGGTAGTTTCTCTATAACTATAACTGTTGCCGCTGGTTGGAATAGCTGTGATGGAGCAGGACAAAAGAGAGGGGAGGGAGGTTGGTTGTGAGGGAGGTTGGTTGTGTTGTTGCCCCTCGTCCTGTTCAAGGAAGCGACGCCCCCTGCACGAGGCGTGCAAGCGCGAGCGGAACCACATTATGCCGACTCGCGTAACAGGCAGAACAGGCAGTAGTAGCCCTCTAATACATTAGTAGGCGAAGTGGAATTAGCCATGCACTTTTTTTTATTTTTTTCATAGCCTGAATAGGTTGTAAACGAATTTTCGGAGTTTTACAAGTAATTCATGGCGGGTTTGTCCTCTAAATTTACAAGGGAACTGTTTATAATCAAGTAATTTCTACACCATCGCTATAACCAGGGCCCTCATGCATCTTCTGGCGCGCATCCTAATTGTTTAGGTACACATGCAACACCCCAACCCTAAGTAACCAGTGGGCGTGCGCCACGAGTACCTAGCCTCAGCGTACTTGAAGCCACTATGTTATTCATCGTTCTTATTCTTCAATATTTGTTGGATATTTAGATGTTTCTAATTTGATATCTATGAATCTATTCCTCCAAGTAAACTGTAACTATGGCTTTTTTAAAACCATTTAAATAAGTAGTTAAACCCAAACGACCAGCGACGAACGCGCACCGTGTAGATGAAGAAGTAGACCAGCGCCCAGTTGCTGATACAAAAAGCAAGAAAAATGCCAAAATCGCGCCATTTCTGGCTGGGCTCGATGTGAAGAGATGCCAGGTACTGGGTACCGTCGGCGTACGGGCAGTAGCCGCACATGTCGGTGGCATTGGGGTCAATCAAGTAGCCGCGGCCGGCCTTGACGACGAAGTCGCCGGCAAACTCTGCGCACGTCTTGCCCGACGGCGGCGTAAAGTGCGCCGCTTCGCTGTCGGCGCAGCGCACTTGCTGGTGGGCGAGGGTGCTCGAGAGAACGCCGCCGACAAAGTACGTCGACGGGTTGACATAGTACATCCAGTAGCGCCAGAAGACGGCGAGCTGCTCGTACGGCACAAAGACGCCGTTGAAGACGGAAAACATGACGAGGAAAAAGGGCAGCACGTTGCTGATGACGGTAAAGGACGGCGCAAAGGCGCAGATCCACTGCGCCCAGCTCGTCTGGAAAAGGAAGAAGAGGAGCGTCATCAAAAACACGTAGCCGGCCGTGGAGCTGTCGGTCGGCAGGCCGGTCGGGTAGTACCAGAGAATCCAGTAGAGCACGGCCGAGATGACGGCGCTGGGAATCTCGGAGAGGATAGAGGCGGAGCAAAAGGCGACCCAGCCGTAGATGCGCGAGGGGTACTCGCGCGCCTCCCAGAGCGCGCGGTCCATGAAGAACTTGGGCAGCACGGCGTTCATGGTGGCCGGCAAAAAGAGGAGGACGAGAAAGGACGTGAACATGCGGCTCTGCATGTCTTCGACCGTGTTGCCGAGTTGCCAGAAGGTGAAGCCGTTGAAGATGCCAATGAGAACAGCGACGAAGAACTTGCCGTACACGTACGAGGGCTGCCGCCACTGCTTGATAAACATGCGCTTGGTCAGGAGCGTCGTCTGCTCATACACTGACGCGGCAAACTCGTCCTGCCTGGCCGCGCCGCCCGACGCGTGTTGCAACTGGGCCGCGGCCGCACTGCGGTCGCGCTTGATGCGCGCAATCTCCTCGGTCAGCGTCTTGTTCTGGTCCGACTGCAGCCACTGCTCGTTCCAGAATGCGCGGCCTGCTGGCTTGGCACCCTGCTCAATCAGAAACTCGGCGACATTCTTGCCGTCGGGGCACTGCGAGCCGCGTGCGGCAAAATAGTCGACGACGGCGCTGCCATTCTCGCCAACGGGACCAAAGTAAAAGACGTTGCCGCCCGGGTTCAGCGCGAGGATCTGGTCAAACTGCTCAATGAGCTCCGACGAGGGCTGGTGAATGGTGCAGATGATGGCCTGGCCGGCGGCGCACAGCTTGCGCAGGAAGCGGATGATGGAAAAGGCCGACTGGGAGTCGAGCCCGGACGTGGGCTCGTCGAGGAAGAGCAGCAGGGACGGCTTGGCGGCGAGCTCGACGCCAATCGTCAGCCGCTTCTTCTGCTCGACGCCGAGGGAAAAGACAATGGCGTCTTCAAGGGGCTGCATCTCGAGTAGGTCGATAATCTTGTCGAC
Organism: Cordyceps militaris CM01; assembly: GCF_000225605.1. Taxonomy (NCBI): domain Eukaryota; kingdom Fungi; phylum Ascomycota; class Sordariomycetes; order Hypocreales; family Cordycipitaceae; genus Cordyceps; species Cordyceps militaris. Next base: position 1,925,736 of record NW_006271975.1, on the reverse strand, counting down.
GTAGGCAATCTTGTCGGCGCGCGGCGTCTCCTTGCTCTGGCGGAGGAGGGCGGAAAATTCGAGCGCCTCGCGGACTGTGGTCGACTCTTCGTGCAGGTCCATCTGCTCGACGAAGCCGGTGCCGCGCTGGAAGTCGGTCGGCAGCGCGGTGCCGTCGACAAGCATGCTGCCTTCGACGACGCCGACCGTCTGCCGCTGCGATAGCGTGTTGAGGAGCGTCGTCTTGCCCGCGCCGGAAGCGCCCATGAGCGCAACCATGACCCCGGGCTTGGCATAACCTTGCACGTTGTTGAGAAGCTTCTTGGGGCCATCAGCGCTGGGAACGGTGTAGTTGACGTTTTCCCACGTAAAAATCTTTTCGCTGCGCTGGAACTCTTGCAGAATCTCGTCGGGGGTTGTGATTTGGCGCCGGAGATTGTCACTGCCTTGTGCCTCCTTCTTGCCAGACTCTTCGTCGCCTTCTTTCGTCTTCTTGGCGGCAGCGGCACCAGCCTTGGATTTCTTGAAGACGAGGATACCCATGCCAGACGTGGCAAACGAAATGGTCTCGGTCGCCAAGACGGTGACGAGAATGTATAGGACCGAAAAGGCAATCAGAACGGCCCAGTTGCGCCAGAGGTTGGAGCGGTGATAGTCGTAGTTTGCACTGAGGTAGTCGGCACCATTGACAGTGGCGGCGCCGGCGGCTGAACCGGGAACAGCACAACCCTGGTTCTCGGGCAGGATGTTGGGGCCCTGCGGCACAAGCTGGCTGGGAGCGCACTGCATATTGCGGCTGGACAATTCATTGGAGATGACACCCTCAAAGGCGTACGACACGGGATTGATGTAGTAAAACCAACCAAACCAAATCTTTTTGCTGATTAGCGTCGGCTTGCTGATGGCATAGCCGGTAAAGATGAGGAGCAGGTTAAACGTGATACCGGAGAAGCGAACGGCATCGTCAATGGAAGGGCTGAGGGCGGCAAACATGCGGTACAGCGCCGTGATGCAAATAGTCGTCGTGTAGATGTACAGCAAGTAGATGAAGAACTTGCCAGCGTCGAGATCGAAATTGCACATAAAGTACAGAATGACACCAAATACCACAACCTCAACAAATAGGAGCGGAAAGTCGGCGAGGATACGGGCAAAATTGACAGCCGAGGGGCGGTAAAAGGCATACTCTTTGTGGCGCTCAATGACGTCGCGGCCAGCAATGGCGCGGATGAGCTCCGACAGCTGGAGCCAGCCGAGGAAGAGGATGGAGAAGAAGGCGGCGCCGCCGCGCAGGAAGAGGCCAGAGGTGTCGCTGGGGATATCGTAAAAGAGGGAGCCGACAATGAGGCCCATGCTGATGATGATGCCAAACTTGGTGTACAGGGTCTGTTTGTCGCCCCAGAGCAGCCAAAACTCGCGGCGGGTGCACGCGAGCACCTGGCGCCAGTAGCTGACGGTGTAGTTGGAGCGTTGCAGGACGGTGCGCGACTTGGCTTCCTGGACGGACTGCTGAAATGTCTCGGCGTCGACGTGGCTGGTCGCAGCCAGGTGGCGCTCGTAGTCGGCGACGTCGGCCAGAACGCTCTTGTACGCCGCGCTGGCGCGAAACGCGGCCTCGAGCTCGACGGGCGTCTTGGGGCAGCGGTCCGCCCAGCCGTCGCGGAAGCGGCGGGCATTGACGTCGCAGACGGACGTCAAGAAGTCGGCCGTGGTCTGGCGCGGGGGCGCGAAGAAGCCGAGGTCGACGAAGTACTGGCGGGCCTCTGTCGCGGGGCCCTGGTAGAGCATGCGGCCCTGGTCCAACACGAGCACCTTGTCCATGAGCTCGTAGATGCCCTCGCCGGCCTGGTACAGTGTGGTGAGCGTGGTGCGATCTGACACGTCCGTCATGACGCGCAGCGAGCGTGCATAGTTGAGCGCCGTCGAGGCGTCGAGCCCGCGCGTCGAATTGTCCCAGCAGGTGACGGTCGACTTGGTCGCCAGCGTCTCGGCAATGGACACGCGCTTGCGCTCGCCGCCCGACACGCCGCGCGTGTACTCGTCGCCGACGTTTGTATTCTTGGTGTGGGCAATGGCAAACATCTGCAGAAACGCGTCGACGATGAGGCCGATGCGGCCGCTGTCAGCCTTTTTCGTCTTGGTGCGCAGGGAGAACTCGAGCGTCTGGCCGACGGTGAGGGACGGCAGGTGGCGGTCGTTTTCCGGGTTGTAGACGACCTCGCCGCGGTACCGGCGGTCCATCTCGGCCGCGTCGATGCCGCCGTAGCGCACGTCGCCCGTCACGGCGACATAGCCCTGTCGGTTGTTGGCAATGGCCTTGAGGAAGGTGGTGCAGCCAGCGCCGGGGCGGCCAAGCACGAGCATCATCTCGCCCGGGCGGACGACGCCGGTAAAGTCGTGGATCAGGTCGCGAATCTCGGGACCGCTCCCCTTGCCGAAGTTGAGCGCCGGAATGAGCTTCGTGAGGTGGCCGTACAGGTCTGGGCCAAAGGTGCCGAGGATAGCCTGCGGCAGCGTGCGGACCGTCATGGCGCTCATGGCGGCGCCCTGGACCGTCAGGTTCTTGAAGACGACGCCGACCTTTTTGGTCGACTCGCCGCTCTCTGGGTGCCGCTTCTCGAGGTGACCCTGGCGCATAAACTCGTCGAGCTGAAAGTCGTCGTCGTGGTGCTTGGTCGCCTGGCTGTCAGCCTCGACGTCGGGCGCGCGGCTCGGCCGTTTGCGCAGCGCCGACAACAGACCACCACTGCGACCAGCGGCGGTGTGGCTCTTGGCTTTGGATACGCCGGACGTGTTGCTGGCATGCCGGCTCAGCTCCCGCTGGAGGTCGTTGTAGCCCTGGCGGGCTGATTCCCGGCGGACAGGACCGCCAGCGTCGGCATCGCCCCAGTAGCCCTCAAAGGAGGCGTTGCTCGAAGAGGTGTCGGCCGAGGTGGTGGTGGTGATTGGATTGGCGGTGGTGACGGCATCAGTTGCTCCGGCGGTGGCCGTGGTTGGCACCGTCTGCTGCTCTTCAGCAGCCATTGTGGAGTGTGTTATTGCCAGTTTGACCCTCGCTCTTGGGTACGAATAAACAAACTCAATTCTGAGTGTTGGTAGTTGTAGTTGCGTGTCGCATCAGGATGTCGACGAGTCCGTTGCTGTTCCTGACCGGTCAGCTCAGCTGTGGGATGGGCACACTTATATGGAGTTTGGAGCCACGGACCATGCCCACAGCAAGGTCGGATCCTTTTCAACAATTTTTTTTAGTCTCGCTCTCGTTCGGATCCGTGGCAAGCCCGTGGAATGACGCAGCGTCCTCTTACCTGGCCCACCAGATTGGTGGTACAACCTGCCTGGAGATTGTATTTCTAATCTCCGGGGCGTGCGTGTTGAAAGTACTACATACCACAGGCTAACTAGTAGCAACTTGGTTCTAGTTCTGGGTGCGGCTTGTTCCTTGTTGCGACGGGTTGGTAATTTTGGACGGACAAAGTTGTGTGGAGACTGATGGCGGACACATTTGACCTTGACCTTCTTTGCTTCTGTTGACCGCTCCGGAGACTTTCTCGGGCCCATGCCCATTATTAATAATTGTATATCCGTTGAGCACGTTTCTCGTTTCTCGACCACGGCCCTTGGGGCGATAACGGGGTTATGCCACCCACATTGGCTCGGCGTTTGCTGTGCTGCACCCAAGCCTGACTCTGTCAACCGACCGCGGCTGAAGTTGAATGATTCATTGTGGGGAATCCTTCTTTGGCTAATACCTCTTTTTGACTAACTAATGCTAACTAGGCCGGGAATAATAAAGCGACGATTCGCCCTGGAAAGGGATTAGAACAGCGACGAAGCGCGTGTCGCTAGCTATCCATGGCCCTCTTCATCTCTGGTTTTATTTATCAACTCATCTGGTCAACAGTCACTGACCGAAACGAGGGGACGTGATCTGCCCACAGAAAGCTATGTACTCCGCAGTGGTAAATGCATTATGAAACATGGGTCAAGACTTGCAGCCGAGCCTGCGGTCTACCCCAAGAAGCTTGCCGGACCCTTGGTCACAAATCGTATGCCGTGCTATTATCACTCGCATTTACAAGCCTTACTATTGTGCACGAGCATTGGCGCCACCCGCTTGGCACACCCTTGTAGAGTGAGCTTCATCCAGCAGGCTCTGATAACTATTAGTTGGCGAATCTGGCTGTTGCGTTTTGATTTCAAATCAGACTTGGGGTGTGCGTTGTGAAATCTTAGAGAATATATGGGCCGGGTCACCACACGCTCACCTAACCTACCGATGTTTAGTACCTCATAGGTACGTATCCAGTATCCAACCATCAACCATCAACCATCAGGCTAGCTCCGCCGCGGCGGTGCCAACACGCTCTTGCAATTTCCTGATTACAATTTCTTGTTGCGTTTTCACATTCTTTGTCATTCACCTCGACTGAGTAAAGACTACCCCTGATACATCCCACACAAGCGTGACCGCGAATGACGTAAAGGCGTAACCGCTCCAAAGCTTAAACCGCGACTACTGCTCCATTGGGACGAAGCGTACAAGCAATCTTGAAATGGGCTTAATTAACCCCCATTCCTATTTCGTATATCTAGAGGAACCGAAAAAACATCCCACATGCTTTCACAACAATTGCACAGACGGAAGCGGCCTATCGAGTCAAATATAGTCGTCCCGACAGAAATCCTGAGACAATCTCTGCACGGTGATACTCTTTGCGGACTTGTCTCACGGACTTCCGAAATCTCGGTGTTTACTACGGCAATACCCCCCTGACGTTTGACGGCGGGAGCAATGCGCCACGCGGCGCACGGCGTCCAACAAGGGTGGGCAGCGGTGATAGGTGTTAAGCAACGCAGATCTTTCGGCGACTTGGCCGCGCGAGCCGCGGGGTGCATGCAGCTTGAAATTCTTCACGTCGCAGCCTTGTTACTACATATGCAGGACATATATGATAGGAGACAGGCGTGAATTGCGGTGTGCATTACACATTCCTCGGCATCAGACCTCCACCTACACTCGAGTGAAGAAAAGCGCGCAGAACACCAAAGCCGCCCGGAAGACATTCTTGTTGATGCAATCCCTGCAAAATTTACGCGCGCAAAGTTAAATCTTTTCAGGGCATCGCCTTGACTATCAATAAAATAAAAATGCATACGCTGATTATAATTATGCTATGCATTATATGCGAAAATGTACCAACATCACTTGGACGCCCTGAATTCGTAAGCTTCCCCTCCAAAACAACGAGTGCTTCTTCTTCCCCTGCTGCCTCGCATGCCACCCTACTGGTCAAACTCGCCAGCATACAATACATCGCCCGGCCGGCCGTTGATCTCGTCCCAGACCGCGCGGGCCTCTTCGTGAATACTGCGGCTGCCGAGGCGGTTCTCCGTTCTCGTGCCGTTGAGGCTCGCCAGCAGGGCGTCTGCGTTCTCGCGCTCGATCTGCACGTGCAGATAGACGGCGGTGCGCTTGCCGCTGAAGAGCGCAAACGGGATGTTGGTGGCGCCGGCATTGTTGGCGTCGCCAATGGCGTAGACGCCGGGCACCGTCGTGACCAGGCCCTTTGTCCCGTCCACCTTGATCTTGCCGCCGACGACCTCGGCGCCAATGTCTTTTGGCAGCGTCGACGCCTGCTCCGTAGGGACATTGATGATGAAGGCGTTGCGCAGGACGGGCTCGCCCGTGGCAAAGTGCACGCGGAAGAGGTCGTGCTCCGGGTGCGTGGGCAGGCTCGGGTCGGCAGCCGGATCCGCGCCGTCGCGCAGGCGCTCGACCGACGTCATGACGCGGTTGTCGATAGTCACCTTCTTCGCCGCCATGTACTCTTGCCAGCGCGGGAAGCTCTTCTCGGTGGCATCGAGAAGGGTCTGTTTGGAAGCGGTGCCGTTGGTGAAGGCGACAATGTCGGTGTTGAGCGTGGTGACCTCGCGGACGGTGCCGGGGGCTGCCGTGACGGGCCCGACGATGCCGAGGGCCTGGTCGGCATGCTCGTGGCCGTCGCACCACGGGCACCAGTAGATGCCCTTGCCAAAGTTTTCGCGCAAGCCAGGCGTGCCGGGGATGACGTCGCGGATGCCGGTGCCGAGGATGACCTTGCGCGCCGTGTAGGTGATTTCGTGACTGCCCGTGTAGTTGCCTGTGACGGAAAAGTAGGTGTTGTTGCGCTCGGGCTGGATCTTGGTAATGGTGCCGTTAGTCATGGTCACGGTGCCGTAATGGGCAATGGACTGGCGGGCGACCCAGCGGTAGTAGGCCGACTGCTGGCCTGGGGAGAGACGGGGTTGTTAGCCAACGAAGGCATGTGTCAGAAAGAGGGAGAGACGAACCATCGTTGCCGGGCAGGTCGTGAAGATGACGGGTAGCGGCATTGCGGTACACGCCCGAGTCGACGAGGAGCACGTTGCGGCGGACGCGCGCGAGACCGCTCAGAGCGGCGAGACCGGAGGGACCGCCGCCGATGATGATGGCGTCGTAGTCGGTACGGGGGAGGGCATCACCACCACGGCTACTGCTATCCTGGGTTACAGGTGCAGCGAGAGAAAGCAGCGGTAGGGCCGCGACGAGTGCTGAACGGAACCACATGATGAGTGTTTGAAGCCGTTGGGTATGTGCGTTTGTTTTGCCAGCTGCTGCCGGTATGTTTGGGGTTTGTACACGACACAAGTCTTGAGCTGAGGAAGGACACAACAATGGGCACTATGAACAGCAAGAGGGTGAAAACAAACAGAAAAGGAGTTGCTCAAGGATTGAGACAGTCGCATTCTTTTATACTCGGCAATTTCCCACCTCTCCCTGTCCCTGCCCCCCATAGTAAGCGCAAAGAGGCTAGAGCTCAGCCGAGCCCAATGAGACCTTGGTAAGACATGACGGGGGCTGTTCGGTTTACCATGATTGTACGCAATAGGCTCATGTTGGGGCATTTACTCCTCGTGTTATTCGATGCGAGTGCCGAGCTTGCAGAAGAAACTGGGCGATTTGCGCAGAGCTAATGCAACTTTTTTAGCGGGGGCGCTGACGGCTTGGTGTCGACGGTCCGCCCGGCAGCGGCGCCGTCCATCTTCCGGTCCGCAAACGGCGAAACGGAGTTGCCAGCTTTGCAGTCAACATATTTGTAAAAGCTGAGCACTATTGTGAGTGAAGAAGAATAAAAAGACACTTTTGAGCAAGAACCAGCAAAAAGGAGATATACTAGGTCAGATTAGCAGCTTTCTTCTTCACGCATGTTGGGTACACGGACAGGGCAGGATGCACAATGACGCACCTCCACAAGCTCGCCATCTCGCAGCGTTACATCGCGCCCAATCCATGCATTGGGCAGAACCAAGCTGGGCAGCAACAAAAGAAATACAGCAAAGGATTGCCGAGAAACAAACAGCAAAAGAAACAAAGCAAGTATATTCTGAGGTTCGTCGCTTGCATACCTACATACATAGGTAAAGGAAACTACTCGGATCTCTAGTTAGTTAGCTCCGGCTGCCCCCATCCTCGTATAGCTGAACCGCTCTCGGCTTATTGGCGCATAATGCCGTTGACGATTGGGTGATTGATTGCCCCTGTGCGCAAACTATATCACGCCGAGAAGCGACTAATATACCTCAAATTAAAAGTATATATCCGTACCTATAGAGAGACATGCTCTCCACTACCAATCCCGGTAAATTGTCACGAGCCACTCGCCGCCAGTGATTTTTAATAAAGCATACCAGTTATTTTGTCGCTATAGCACAGATAAATAAAGAGGAAACAGACGTGGACAGTTGATTTTCCCCTCTGAAGGAGAATACGACCAAAAACCTCTCTCAGCCCAGCAAATTGATAAACGGCTCCGGCCACCGCCCCCACACCAACGGCCGATCGCCCAGCCTCCCGCTCACCGGCGCCAGAATCTTGACCTTGCGCTTCTGCTCGTCCACGTCGGCCACGTACACGAAGCCCATGACGCCCGCCGCCCGGATCGTCTCGGCCGAGTCGCGTACCGATGCGTGCATCACCGCCAGCGTCCAGTGCTCCATGGACGAGCACGCCTCTTCCCGCACCAGCGTGTCGGTCTCGTAGTCGGAGTCTGCGCGCCTCATTAGTAAAACTTGGAAAGACGGGCGCCATGCCAGTGAAGAGGTGATGGGGAAAGGGGGGCTTACAGTCTGGTAGCCGGTGAATAACGAGACTGTCAAAGTCGACTTGCTGAATCTGCGGGCTCAGCGTCCGCCGTGCGTCCCCGAAGAAATACTCCTTGATGACGGCCTCGCGACTGTGCTCCATAAACAACTCGTCCCTGTCCACTACGCCATCCGACTTGTCCAGCGTGATGACCTGGATCGGTTCGCCCAAGCTCGTCCTTTCCGTCGCGAAGCGGTTCGTAATATCTGCATTCAGTCCACTCGTACCCACGATGACGACAATATTCACTATTCCACGGTTAGCACCTTGCACCACGCTTCTGCCGTCTCCCGCAGCATCTTACCTGACAACTCATCCACCATGTGCGCCAGCAGGTCCAGGCCCCGCGCGCTGCCCGCCTCCACGGCCATGGAATCCACCAAGACACCCGCCGTCTTCACGTCCGGGTCCTCGCTCAGCCGTCCACTCACGCCGTCCGCCAGCCGCCCAAACAGGCGCTTGTACACATCCGCATCCTCCTCCGGGGACTCGCGCCCGTAGTAGTACACTAGAGGGAGCTTGACCGGCACCGTGCTCGGCCCGCTCGTCGGGGTGCCGCCCCAGCCGCCGCCCACCGCGACCGGATCCATGACGGTCGCAAAGACGCCCGCGCTCAGGGTGCCCGCCAGGCTCAGCGCACCCTCGCCCGGATCCGCGTTCACCACCAGCGGCTGCTGGCCCTGCCGCGTCGCGTAGCTCGCCAGCGTCCGCACCAGCGTCGTCTTGCCCGTCGCCCGCCCGCCCGCTACCAGCACTCGCGGGCCCTCGCGGCGCGCCCGCCCTGCCGCTGCCCGCATCTCCGTTAGCCGCCCATGCAGGTTGACATGCGAGGTTGCGGGGTTTTCGGCGGGCGTGCGGAACGTGGCTGTGCTGTCGTGCTCGGCCCGCCCGTCCACCTCGAGATCGCACCCGTGCCAGGTTAGCAGCTTGCTGCGCAGCGGACCGGTGAACTTGTACGTGCTGCGCGGCGCGAGCTCCACGCCGTCCTTTTCGGCCGTACCGGAGAGCAGCTTGACGAGGATCGAAGCGCCTGGTGTGAGGTGGAAGCGCCACTCGTCGGCTTTGCGGAGCGAAACGACTCGCGTCGAGGATTCGACATGCTAGGAGACGTGAGCGGCTAGTCGACGAGGCGACGACCGCGCGTGAGGGGAAAATGGGAGTTGGAGGGAGAGGTTGCGGAGAGGTTGCGGTTTCTGGGCTCGTAATTGGCTCACCTGCGCAGGAATCTGCCCCAGCCCTGGAATCGACATGCCGGGCTACATTGAACAATCTTGTGTAGGTAGGTATGTAGGAAGCCTCGTTCGAGTTTGGAGGGGCAGCTCAAGCACTGAGCACTTAGTAGTGGGTCGGCAACATGTAGACGCGCAGCAAACTGATGCGGATCTCTCCTATCTCTCCTATCTCTCCTATCACTACTATACTTTTTTCTATTAGATTAATTAGTTCATCTTTTATATTTTCTTTACCTAGCTGTTGGTCTTTTATATAGACACTAGAATGCTGTAGTGGGTTGCTCCTTAGCCACGTCGGTAGGTACCTGGGTACGTTCCTGTGGATGCCTTTAACCTAGAAGAAAGATTGAAAATAATATGCGCTTATTAACAGAGTTTCTTTTCTTTTCAGTTTCATTCTCCGACGGACTTTGTCGTGAACAGCCTCAGCTCTGTCGATTGAAGACTCGGTTCCGCCAGGGCTATTACAAAGCAACTCCGCAAGGTGAGTGTAAATCGTAACTAGAACCAGTTCTCCCCGTCGTACAGCAAGGCTCGCTCGGCATCGATTCGATCAGTTGGAGAGCCAGTCGCCTTTTCCTCCTTTTTTTTCGCTGCCACGATTTCCAGTTCACCCGTACCTGTCGGCCCGGCAGGCGGCTGCAAGGCACGAATCGAAAAGCATTCATCCTGTGGAGACGGGACCGCGATGTCCGCTGCGGACTTGGTCCAAAAGTGGCCCAAAGGAAGATCCGCGATCTGTATTAGGGCGCGGCCACATGTAGCAGAGACCGGAGAAAACCAGGTTGACTCGGGGTACGTGGCGTGGTGGTGGACACCACCATTGGTTGCCAGTGGCAAAACTTTAATTCCTTGTATGTTTTTATTTAAAGTACCTGAAGAACATCTGAGATAGTTGCGCCTATCCCTTATGTTTATTATCTATCTACAGATATACAGACATCGCGCCTTTCCCTATTTCTCGGCAAACACTGTATCTTCTCTGCTGCAACATGGCGACCACAATGCTGTCGATTACGACGCCCAAGTACAGCAAACCCGAGGGCTACGAGCTCACCACGGTGGCCAAGCCTGCCGTCGCGCAGCCCACTGACGTCCTGATCAGGGTGCGCGCGGCGAGCATCAACCCCATCGACGTAAAAAAGGCAGACGGCCTCATGAAGATGGCCGTCCAAGACACGTACGTGGACCTCATGCACACCATTCTGGCCTTGGCAACTAATGTGCAAGCAGGTTTCCATACAAGATCGGTTACGATGCTGCCGGCGTGGTGGTGGAAGTGGGCAGCGGTGTCACGTCATTCAAGGCAGGCGACGAGGTGTATGTACGCCTGCCAGAGTCTAACAGAGGTATGTGTATTCTGCACGAGATGCATGACATGGCAAGACAGCGATGCTGATGTGGCATGGTAGGTGCATGGGCTGAGTTTGCCATGTGCCCGGAGAGCTTCATCGCGCTCAAGCCCAAGAACTTGTCGTTTGCCGAAGCTGCCTCGCTACCGTTGGCGGCCTTGACGGCGTTCCAGGCACTGCGCGAATACAAGGGCTCGCTGGAGGGCAAGACGGTCTTCATCCCCGCAGGATGTGAGTGATATACTTCCGTCTTGACCAATTGTTGATCCCGGTCTGTGGCTGACGCTGCACAGTGAGTGGTACTGGCGCATATGGCTTGCAGATTGCCAAGCACCTCTTCAAGGCGGCCAAGGTGATTACCACCGTTTCGACGAGCAAGATGCCCAGGGTGCCCGAGCTGCTCGGGGAAACTGTTGTTGATCAGAGTATGTGCACTGCCCGCCGCCTCGTCCCGCTACGCTACTAACCATAGCCACAGTCATCGACTACACCAAAGAGGACCCTATCAAGTCGATCCCCGCTGGGTCCGTCGACTTCATCTTTGACACCACCGGCCAAGCAACCGAGTTCCTGCCGCTTCTCGTCAAGGGCAGCGGCCTGGTAGTGTCCATATCGACTGCTCCCTCTGGCGCGACGCTGCAGAATTCGAGTTTTATGGGCACACCGGAAAAGACGCGACTGCCCATCGTAGTCCGCGTATTCCTCGACGCGGCGGACCAGCTGCGCAAGCTCCGGGCGCTGTTCTACGGCGTCGAGTACAAATACCTCTTCATGGAGCCCAACGGCAGGGACCTCGCGCTGCTCCGAGACGCCGCGGAGAAAGGCGAGCTGCGGCCGGTGGTGGGCTTGCGTGTAGACTTCGGGGATATCGACAAGGTGCGTGAGGCGTGCTGGCAGACGTACAAGGGCAAGGGCGGTCTGGGCAAGACGGTGTTTGAGGTGAAGCAGCAGGCGTAGATAACGGGCTGTTTGCGGAGATGCGTTGTCAAAGTAGATAATGTGTAGTTTGCGATGTGAATGGTTCTAACTAGCATGAATGTCAAATAATGTTGCACAAGGCCAGGGCCGAATGTGGGCGTGACGCGAGTGAGCTTGCCAAGGCAGATTGGTAGGCAGTCTTCAGCCCCGACGGTCAGGACCATTTCGGCATCGGCTTCTTCCGCCTAACAGGGGCAACCATGCTGGCGAAACGTGGAGAACCGCCGTTGGAAATGGCAAGGCGAGCTGGCGAACTGCGAGCTGATGAGTCCTGCAGCTCGTCGTTGGGTGAGATGACTTGTGAGATGGTGGCTGAGGGCAAGTTGATGCGACCGCCTCCACGCAAGGGGTTGGCAGCGGCCTGGTGGCGACCCTGTGGCTGTGCAACGACCCCACGTTAGCCAGCGTTACGCCAAAGGCCAAAGGAACAGTGCTCGCCAGCTGTCAGGCGATGGCTCAAGGTAGGTACCTAGGTACTTGGTAGACTTGCACTAGGCACAAATCTAGCTGGGTCACGCAAGGTATTCGCACCTACCTGGCCAACAGGTGATGCGTAAATTCGGTTTCAAATAAATAAAACACCACTCAATCGCCGTGCAATTTCTGCGCGAAATCACCTGCAGGCTCCAACTGCATGTGCCTGAGTTACTCACTGACGCTCTGTACCACTTAGGCAGCCTCAAGCACCCCACTTGCCCAGCGCAGCGACGCGACGCCACCGCGGCCCAAGGTGGCGCTGCTGGCCGGCTTTGGGCCAGGCTGCTTCACATTAATAAATCCATTTCTTTGAATGACTACCTACCCGGCGCGCATTCTGTACCACCTTTTCGAAGTCGCATTGTCCATTTGTCCATCTACTCATCCACCATCACCCACGCACAAATCACCTGGTCACGACAACAGGTCTTTCACGTCCGCACTGCTCGACTGTATATATATCCTGCCAACCCGCCGCATTGCTTCTCTTGCATCCTGTTCTTGCAACGCCGCCGGATATCGCCTCGTTCCTGCCAATCTTTGAACCTTCAAGCATAAATATCGCTCGTCATCCTGAGTACATCGCACCGGCATCTTCCAATCTTCCAATCTTACATGGAGACATCGACCTGAATCTTCTCGTCCAGCGGCTGTTGGACACCTCTACCATCATGAAGGACAAGCGCATTCCTGACCGCAACGAACTGCGCGACTGTAACTACGCCGTCGCAGGACAGTAAGTAGCCGCAAGGGAAATATGTTTGGCAGTAGAGCCCGACTGACCAAACCAGTGCTGGCACCTTATGCGATGAGGATGGACAATTCTTCGTCAAGCCCTGCACGCAGGCCGAGATTGACTTTTACAATTCTACCACCGAATACCCCGAGTTTGCCGACATCATGCCCAGATATATAGGCTCATTGGCGCTCAACAAATCCTCCGACTTTGAAATCGATGATGCCATCACCGGCATCATTTCAGAAACCGGCGCCATCCAGACCGCCAAGGCGCAAATCGAAGCAACCATCGCAGAGCAGGTCTCCCGTGCGCCTGCCGAGCCGACAACGTCCAACAACGACGTCTGGATCCCCACCAACGGCAAGAAACTCAAGACCGACCTAGGCGTCGTGCTAGGAAACGAAACCAAAGGCTTTGTCAAGCCCAACATCCTTGATCTCAAACTCGGCACGCGGCTGTGGGCGGACGACGCGCCCGCCGAAAAAAAACAGCGCTTCGACGAGATTACGTCCAAGACGACGCACGGTACGCTGGGTTTCCGCATCGCGGGCATGCGCGCCTATCGCGGGTCGACCGACGCGACGCAGCTCGACGACGAGGGCTACCTCGTCTACGACAAGGACTATGGCCGCGACACGATGAATACTGACAATATCCTCGATGGTTTCCGCAACTTCGTCTTCAACGCGGCTGCCGGGATTGACGAGGAGCTCGGCCGCGCCATCTGCGAGGCGTTTGCGCGCGAGGTCGGCCGCTTCCAGGCCATCCTTGAGGCGCATGAGACACGCATGTACTCGTCGTCGCTGCTCTGTATCTTCGAGGGCGATGGCGAGGCGCTGCGCGCCGCCATCGACAGGAATAATGAGGCCGTGACGGCTGTCGAGGCCAAGTTCGCCAACCGCACGACCCTGCGCACTGATAGTGGCATTGCCATGGGCGAAGATGACGAGCTGATCCAGACGCCGTTCCTGGGCGACGATGATGAGCTAATCCAAGCGGCCATCCGAGGGGGCAGCGACGACGATGATGATGACGACGACGGTGTCGATATGGCAACGGATGATGGGCCGCGAGTCTTCTCGCTAAAACTGATTGACTTTGCGCATGCGAAGTGGACGCCTGGTCAGGGCCCTGACGAAAACTTGCTGAGGGGTATTCGTAGTGTACGTCAAATCTTCGAGCAACTCGCAGAATAGAACGGGTGGTTTCTTGATTTTTTTAGTTGGTTTGGGAATTATTCCTGTTGTGCTGTCTCCATGTGAGATGGTAGCATGTGCAGCGTGGGTTTGGGCTTTACATGCATTTATAGGTAGACAAGGCATTATAGTTATCTCTAGCTGCCTACGAAGTAGGTAGGTAGCTATGCGGCGACGCATGAAAGGCGTTATAAATATACATTACCGTTATTTCCCTTGATTACTCTTACTAGTCACACGTATGTCTTAGTGCGATTTGAATATCAAATACCGATGAAAAATCATATATTCTATTAAGACGACTGGTTGAACCTGGTAAACCACATCGGTAGCGAGCCTATCAGCTCTAGGTAGCTGCCTGGAGCTGAACCCCTCGTGCTGAGGGGGGCGTTTGCCCCTGTGTACCCAAGATAGTAACCACTGGGGGCTTCCTCAACTGGCAAACGGTGAATATGTACGCTTTCGATTGCAGAGTCTACTCATCTGGTCATTGCTCTTCGTCTGGTGAACAGAATAAAAGAAGTCCCTCCACCCCTTTGTTTCCTATTAATTTGGCCCGGCAACCGTCTCATATATCAAATCGACCAGTCCGCGAATACCCTTCCCAACTCCCCCCCAAACCATATTGCTCATAGTGCTCTCAACCGGAGCAACAGTGAAAGCTATGACCAATTTCCTCGATGAAACGATGCCAGACGAGCTGTTTTTCGTCAATGCGCCGAATGCTCAAACTCGTCGCCAAGCAACAGCCGACTACCTAGCCAAGGCAAAGTTCCATGAACCACGTCCAAACACGGATGGAGTTGTTGAGGTGCTACGTCACATAGGACACCCATTTTCAGACGGCAGCATTATAAATCGAGAGACCTCCGTCCAACAAGACCACTTAATTCGAAAATCTATACGATTTGGTCAATCTGATCTCCTCGCAGAAAGGGGAAATCTTGAGCTTATCGCCAAAGAAACAAACGTGCCGGTACCCCGTGTCTACGACTTCTATACAACGAACGAATTTGAGCATCTTATCATGGAAAAGATGCCTGGAGTAACGCTTGAATATGCCTGGCCTGACCTGTCCTCTCAGGAGAGAGAAGACTTGGCAGACCAGGTCGTTCAACTTGTCAGCCAATTTCGCCGTTTACAATCTCCCTCTATCAACGCCGCCCTTCTAAACAGAAAGGCTCTTCGACCAGGCCTACAGAACAGCTTTGACTTCACTATAGAGCGAATGAAGAAATACACCTGGTGTGATGCTGCTGTACATTATGTTCAGCTTAGGTGTGCGGCATTACACGACATGCCTAATGTATTCACCCATGCTGACTTGGACTGGAGTAATATAATGGTGTTGGATAAGAAAGTTTGTGGTATCATTGATATGGAGTGCAGCGGTTTCTTCCCTCCCTACTGGGAATGGTTTTCTGTTAAGAGGATGGCAGAAGGTCAACCAGATGGGTCTTGGTTCCGCCTTCTGGAGGCGCGCTTGGCCGACGACCAGTACGCTGCCATGTGGGAAGTAGAAAGGCTTATTCAAGCACTGGACCATCATTCAGAGTGGGCCTTGACACCTGATGAGCGGTTCGCAAATCGTTCGAATGGTTGGGCCGAAGTCAGCTGTATTCTTGGTGTGGATGTTGGCCCTGCCCCTCAAACCTCCTATGATCCATGGTCCAAGAACCCTTGGTGGCTTAATTATCGCCCCAAGAGAGAAGATAACGCAGGATCGAGCACTTCGAAGCCGGACAACACCGCTGAGAGTAGAGGCGGGTTCTCGAACCCGAACGCAACTCTACACGAGCCGGCCGAGGTCGAATTGGCTGGGAAGGGAGCCCTGCCAGTCTCTACATAGTTGGTATCCAAGTACACCATGTATGACTAGCCTTTTCCGATCGTATTAGCAGCCGCATCACTGGCACGCGAATTATTATTTGAGTCAAGGGGGTACCCCTCGATTAGCGTAATATTCTATTAGCAGCGAGGTATACATGGCGCGAATCAGCCACTCTATAGATTGACCCTTATTAATAAACGTTCGTCTATAATTTCTAAAGTATCATGGGCTGGGCTTTGCCCGGGCTTCTCCACGTACGTATGTACGCGTGTTCGTGTGCGAACTACCCACCTTATTAGTCTTAGTTGGCCGCCCGCGTGACGATTGCGCCAGCCGCCGTTGGAGGCCGACCAGAACAAAAGCCCAGGCTGCCATTCACACTACTTCAAAACCTTGCATCAACAAACCATTTCGTCCTGATCCGCAACTTTCTTCTCTTTTGCACTCTCATCTTGCCCTCTTTCCCCTGGCACTCCCCGCATACTTCGCAAATGTGCTCCGCAGACATTTTCCTCGGCGTCCTCGCCATTCTCTTCCCTCCTCTGCCTGGTACGTCATCCCCCCCCGCCACCCAGTGACGGCGCTCCAAAAAACCGCAAACCTCAGCTCTTTCCCTTCTGCCGTTTGGAAAAAAAAAAAAAAGAGACAAAACAGTCGCTAATGAAACCCCCCAAGTCTGGGTCAAGTGCGGCATCTGTAGCGCCGACTCGCTCATCAACATTCTTCTGTGCCTCCTCGGCTACGTCCCCGGCCTGCTGCACGCCTGGTACATCATCGCCAAGTTCCCCGAGCCGCCCTACGAGTACGAGACACTGAACCACGGCGGCGAGGGCGGCTGCGGCCGCGTCACATACGTCTACGTCCCGTCGCCGCACGGCCAGCACCAACCCCGGCCGCAGCAGCAGGGCGGCATGAACTATGGCGGAACCAGCGGCGGCGCCCAGCAGCAGCAGGGCGTGACGGCGGCGAATGATAATGGCGCGGGACGCTCCGACGGACAGGTCCCGCCGTCGTATGCGGCCGCCGTCGCTGGTGACCACAAGGTGCAGTCGCATGATTAGGGTGTCTTTGATGGATGGGCGAGACAGTGATGCGGGCCCTTGCCGGTTCGTGACTCGAGTCTCGTCGTCTGCGGCTGCACTGTGTCCTGGTCAAAACAGTGATGGGCATTTTGCTGCCGCCATCAGCTACAGTTGGAAATCCTCTGGTTAATCGTTGTTTGGTGGGCTTTGCATGATTGTGTGTCTGCTGTCTATTTCTTGACTTTTTGTTTTGTTTGCATGGTTCGTGGCTGTGCTTGGTTTACCTCCGAACGGACCGCATGGCGCACCTGTTTTACTGTTGACCTCCTGTATTAGATAATTTCGTTGAAGCTGATAGCGAAAGCAATAAATTCAGGTATTTCATATCAAAACGCTCAGCAATCGCACTTGCGTCTTTATTCCATCGTCTCCTCCGTTTTCTCATCCAGCGCTTCCACCTGTCCCATCTCTTCGTCCTCAATCTTCCCTGCTTGCGCTCCGTCGTGAATCGACGGCGGCGGCCGGTCATTAACCCGCGGCGGCTTGTAGTCCTTGATCAAGTGTTGGGGCAAGAATGTATAAAACGACGGCTGCACCGTCTCCAGCGCCTTGACGAAGCGGAACCCCGAGCTGAGCTCGCCGACGTGCGCAGTCATCTTCATGCCCACCGTCATGGCCGCGAGCAGCTCCCGCTCCCACAGGAATACGATGTCCTCGTCGTCTGGCAGCTGCTCCTGCGGCACCTGGCGCACCCAGCCGTCTTCAATGACGGTCGGCCGGAAGACGGCGCGGCCGAGCGGCTGAAGGTGCAGCGGCGTATGCGAGTCCGCGCCGAGCGCCAGCCGGCCAAAGTAGCCCGTGACGTCGTCGTCGGGCATCTCGACGCGCTGCAGCGCCAGCTCACAGGTAAACTGGCGCACCAGGTGCAGGCCGCTCCGACCAGCCGCCGTCTTGGGCACCTGCTGGCCCGCGGCGACCATGGACGCGTAAAACACGACCTCTGGCGACAGCGCCGTCTCGGCCAGCTTCTGGTTCTCCAGCGACCAGTCCGCCGGCTCGTGCACGCCAAACGTGTGCGCGGCCGCCAGGTTGAACCGCCCCGGCAACAGGCCCTTGAAGCGCCACAGCCGCGGCCACTCGTCCCGGGCGCGGGCGCACACGGCCAGCGCCTCATTCACACCCCCGGCGTGCTCGGGACACACGTCGTGCTGCAGCACGTAGCGCAGAAAGTTCTCCACGAACCCAATGGCGCGCTCTGTAAGGGTCCAGTCGACGCCCGTCAGCGGCGGCATGGACACGGAGAGGAAGCCGGCCGCGACGCCGGCAAAGTCGACAGTCCAGTGGCGGGCATTGCCGTTGTAGAAGCGCGAGGCGGCGGCGTCCTCGTCGTCGGCCTCGGCGGCGGTCGCGTCGGAGTCGGGGCGCGGGATGAGCGAGCCGTCCTCGAGGTCGTTTTCATTAAAGCTCGATGTCGTCATGTCGATTCCCCCGATGAACATGTACTCGTGAAAGTAGGTGCTCAGCTCCGTATCGAGGTGCCGCCGAGTGCGGTAGCGATGGATGCATGTTTGAATGCGCCTGCAGGCGATGAGTTAGCGACGCGTCCAGGACGGCATGGGTGCTGGGTATGGAATGCTCACTGCTCAAATGGCACCGAGCTGAGAGACCGATGTTAGCATGGGGGCGCATGGTCTGGTGAGCGCGGGTGCTTACCTGGCGTAGAGCTCTTGCTGCTCACGGAGAGCCTCTGCTGGCGTGGTGGGCGCATCGGCATAGTATTCTACATGTGGTTAGAGTCGAGGATGCGACATTATTTCAAGCGACCAGCAGCGCACCTTCGAAGCCAGTGGCGGCTCTCTTCTTCCTCCCTCCTCGTTTCTTCTTCTTCTTCTTGTCGGGAAAGTTGTCGACATGGTCCAGCACGATGCCGCCGTCTTCATTGTCTGAATACATGCGGATAATTCGTTCCTCGAGAAATCTTTAGGGATTAGCAGAGACAGAATGCGGCGCGTGGTGCGTGTGTCGGTGTTTTGTTCTGTAGACAAACGGCAGGGTGCATAGACAAGAATTTGCACAGGCAAACGCAGTGCTTTTGCACGACGACGGATCAGAGGTGGCTGGCGTTGCACAGCCTTTGCCATCAACTACATTTGTCTGATTCATTTCAAAGTGAATAATTCATCTACAAATTCGCCCAAAGGTTTATGGAACTTGTTTCCTGCTTGCGCCTCGAGGGAGCCGTCCCCGGGCAATTCCACACATTGGGCAAATTCGGTCGCGGCCACAAGAGCTGAGCGCCTTGACTGTCAAGCGCGCGACAAAACATGTTTGCATTCCTGGCTTACAATGGCTGGCTTTCGGCTTTTGACTGCCAGGCACCAGCGAGACAAAATACCCTAGAGATACTACACTCGAATGTCCTTCTCCCCTACCATTCTTAGTACTTCCGTTCCTTTCGACGCTGCCTCCGGGGTATCGAAAACACGTCTCAGGAGCAATTTGCATAAAACATCCTGAAAGTAGTCTGATTTATTACTTCTGGCTCCGACTCTAGTTCCTTGAGTCCCAAGGTGCTGAACCTCTTCTTCTATTACTCCCGGTTTTGTCCCTGCGGATACCTTCTTGCTGCTTCGGGTCTCCCTTCAACACAAGCCCCCCACATCGTTCAAAATATCTTACGAGGGTCGTCTTTGCATTGTCTCTTTCTCTTCAGATCGTACTCACGTCCATCCTCGCTTGCAGCGTCCGTCTCCACGTCCACGTACCACAGCCCCAAACCGCCAGCAAAGCACAGGGAGGCTGGTGGCCCATCGACGAGCGAGCATAATATACATATTCTCTGCAAATTCTAGGTCGCCATGCGTGATTGAGAATACTTGGCTGTCAAGGATAGTTCGACCTGTAGCCGCGTTCATCTCGCAGAACCCAGCACGTTCGGCTTTGTACTCGTCAGGCGGCTCAAGCATGAAGTCTAGAGCCAATTTGTCAATTCTATCGCAGTCGTTGTTGACTCGTCAGGCGGCTCAAGCATGAAGTCTAGAGCCAATTTGTCAATTCTATCGCAGTCGTTGGGTTCATGGTAGTTTAAACATCCAATGTACGGAAAAGTACAGCGTATGCTTGCCTTCGGGGCAACTGGTCAGGGAGACCGGGCGCAGGGCAAGGTAGCCGTCGTTGAATAGGCTGCTGAGATAGGCGTTGAGGGGTATTATATTCCATCCGGCGTTTGAGGCGCAGACGTCCGAGGTGAGCAGCTGGCGCGCGCGTTCGGCAAAAGTAGGACCAAACAGCACTGTAGGAATCAAAAAGAGTTGGTCAAGCAGACGCGTTGCGCCAGGGCTTGAGTTGACATCAAAGGGCATAATATACGTTTTATGCACAGCATGGCGCTTGCCGGAGATGACACATATAGCTTTAAATGGGGAGGAGAATGCGAAAGAGGAAACAATAAGCGATAAAAATCGAAGATAACATAGTTACTTACATGAAAAAATTGGCAACGTTTTTAAATTGGGTTCCATGATGCCAAGGTTCATCCTGGTAATGACGATATGGAACAGAAGGATGCCCTGAGCCTATTGTTTTTGCCGGGCTATGATTAGTACAGCTCAATGGAAGATACGCATGACTTACATATCAGAACAAACTCCTTGACACGGTCGCAGACCGCCTCTACCATCTGGGGGTCTTGCGACAGTTGCATTAGAGAGTCATGGCTCATGGTGTACAGAAACCCGTGCATCCAATTCGTCATATTATTATACCCCATGCCCAGACGGCACCAGGAGCTCCTTGGCGAGCCAACAGGCACGATGATGCCACTATATATGTATTCAATCTTCCTCACCCGCGGCAACTTGGCCATGAATGAAGCCCTGGTTACCTTTGTTGACGGCGGGGGAATATAGACATCCGGGACCGAGTCTGTCACGGAGAGGAAAGGAATAAATATGCGACCGGAGATATATTCATCGCAGCGTCAACATCATCAACAGTATCAACATCGTCAACAACAGCGTTAATATCGTACAGGAACGAGAAGTCGGATTTTCCCGACATGTTTGAAGTAGTTGGGAAGTCGGGTGGGTAGTCGGGTAGTCGGTGCAATTTCAAAGTGTAGGGTTCGATGATAATGGTGCTGAAGAATTGTTAAAAATCTGCTTGAGTAAGGGTGAATGACAGATCAAATAGCATGGTGTTGCCGCGTTTGCGACAAAGGAGCGACGGCGCGAGAAATCTAAGTTGATGGTCTTAGGGTGTAAAGTATACAAAGCTAGTTTGAAGAGTTTAGAGACTTTGAAGAAGCGGGTGAGAAGCAGATTAGAAGACGTAGCTGAATTGATTGATCATGCCCTCGCCGCCCCTCCTCTCTCCGCCTATACCTGCCTACCTGCATAGCCTTTTAACTAGATGGTTGGTTTTATAGCTCGTCTTGTTATTATTAAGGAGGTTAAGGAGGTTAAAGAGGCTGATGAGGAAGAGAAGAAGAGGAAAAAGGGGAAAAAGAGGAAGAAGATGTATGTTTCCTAGGACTGTAAAAGTATATTAGAATTGGTAAACTATTGTAGGATTGAGATGACATAAATTTCTAATATATATTAGATTTCTTTCAGGATATGTCAGAACGCTCATAACATGTGAAGGCCATGTTGGAAAACACTCCCCTGCGTAAATAAATGCCTTTCATAGCCTTGTTGTAGCCTGGGTGCGGTGCGCATTTGGCAAGAGAGGTCATAATGCTGTAAAATCCTCTCAATTCCGGCCGCCTAGCTGGGCTTCGTAGTACACGACGGCTTCGTAGTGATGATGTATTGATACTTCTGGTACGCGCAGCGACGGAACCCTCCGCCGCATCAACCCCAAGTACCACCACCACCACCCCGTCCTCCCCTCTTCTGCGCACTCAGTCGCCAGTCGTCCTCGGCCGCGTACTTGTTGTACAGTGGTAGGATCCTCTCCTGCGCCTTTCGCTTGCTCAGCTTGTCCGTGGGCGCGACCCGAAAGAAGGTCGGCGCCGCCTCGACTAGCCACTTGGGTTCAATCGCCGTCGTCCAGTGCATGTACTCCTTGGTCGTCAGCACCAGCTCGTGGTAGATGACCCACTCGGCCTGCTTGCCAAACAGCGCCGACGACGGGTGCAGGTACACGGGCGTGCCCTCCGTCAAGGTCTTGTAGCCCTCTTGCGGGTCCTTGCGCGCCGCGCTCCGGAAGAAGCCTGTGCACAGCGCCCGCCGCACCTTTTGCGTATCCCGCCCGCACGAGACGACGGCGTGCCGGTGCCGCTCCATGATGCGCAGGATCTGGTCCCGCACGTCCTTGGCGCGCCGCATCGAGCGTGCCTGGATAAAGTTCTCAAAGCACCACGGGCTCGAGTAGCCACTGTGCTTCCACGAGTTGTACACGTTGAGCAGCGTCAGGTGATCGCCGTGCGGGTCGTGGAACTTGGCCTTTTTCTGGTCCGCCTGCGTCTGCTTCTCCTTGGGCCGGTAGAAGATGGTCGATTGGTTGAGCATGGCAACGATGCTCAGCATCTCGTCGGCGCACTGATAGTCGACCGCCGTGATGAGCACCTTGGCTAGTGAAGGCTCCATAGGAAAGTCGGACATTTTGCGACCCAGACGTGTGAGCAGGCCCTCGTCATCAAGAGCGCTGAGGGCATATAATTCTTCCAGGGCTGTCAGCATTGTATTGACGGGCGGCGGATCCATAAAGTCAAAGTGCAACAAGTCATTGATACCCATGGCCTTGAGCATGAGAATGACGAGTGCCAAGTTGGCTCGTTGAATTTCAGGAATCGTAGTCGGCAACATTTCTGATTGGTAGGCGGCTTCCGTGTAGAGGCGAAAGCACTTTCCGGGTCCGGTACGTCCAGCGCGTCCGGCTCTCTGGTTTGCCTGGGCTTGCGAAACGGGAGTAACAATCAGCGAGTCCATCCCCAATTTCGGATCGTAGGCGCTCTGCTTCACGAAGCCGGGGTCAATGACGTAGTAGATTTCATCAATCGTGATAGAGGTCTCGGCAATGTTGGTGGCAATGATAACCTTCCTCGCCCCCGGAGGGGCAGGGTCGAAAATGCGGCTCTGCATCTCGGTCGGCAGCTGGGCGTAGGCAGGAAGAATGAGGAGCTCCGGCACTCCTGGCCCCAAGGCCTTCATTCGCTCAAAAAGCACCTCGCACGCGGTATCGATTTCCTCCTGACCTGTGAGGAAGACGAGGATGTCACCCTTTGGCTCCGTCAGATGAATCTGCATAACAGTAACCAGCGCCGTATCGAGATAATCGGATTCGGGCTCTCGAGAGTATAGAATCTCAACAGGGAAAGTCCTGCCGGGAATTGTAAAAATGGGGCATTCGTTAAAGTACATGGAAAACTTGTCCGCATCGAGGGTGGCAGAGGTGACGATGACTTTGAGATCGGGACGGCGCTTGAGAGCCTTCTTTAGCAGCGCAAAGAGCACATCGGTTGAGATGGTACGCTCGTGCGCTTCGTCCAGCATAATGACCGAGTAACGCTTCATATCAGGATCACCGAGAATTTCTCGGAGAAGCATACCGTCGGTCATGTACTTAATTTTGGTCAGGGGGCTCGTCGTGTCGTCGAAACGCACACTGTAACCAACTTCCTCTCCCAGCTTACAGCCGACTTCCTCAGCAACACGCTTTGCCACGGACATGGCCGCCACTTGTCGCGGTTGTGTGCAGCCAATCATGCCGTCATTAGCGAAGCCACCCTCGGCAAGATACTGAGTTAGCTGCGTCGTTTTACCGGACCCAGTTTCGCCAACAACGATCATAATCTGATTCTCGTGGACAGCCTTGATAAGCTGTGATCGGAATGCATACACAGGCAAGGTTTCACGCTGGTCCTTGATGCTCATATTTGTTCGTTTGCCCAGAGTCTGGTTGCGTGGAATGACTGCCTTCTTCCATTCTGGGACATCGCCTGCACCTGCGTTCATTTTGGCGTTGCGCAAGTCGCTAGCGAACTGCCTCTTTTCGGGGTCTGCCATTGGATCTTCCCACTGTGACGATAGGTTCTCCTTGGGCCTTTCCTTGGCAGCATCCGCCTCTTGCTGTTTCAGTTCCTTTCTTTCCTTGGCTAAAGCTGTACCGGACATGGCAGCCCTGTTCATAGAGCCATCAGGGGCCTTGACAACACGAATAGGGGACAGCTCCAGTGATTGCTTTGTTTGGCCCGCAAGAAACGGGGGCTCTTCTTCGCGCACTTCGATGTCAACATCCTCTTCAAGCTCCAACTCTCCGTCGCCGCGTAGAGTCGCATTGTAATCCTCTTCCAAATCAGGGTAATCAGACGCTTTCGCCACACCAGACGCAATCAGTTGTCGGATCTCCCAACGTTCAGGCGATGTCATTCTCTTCTTGTGTTTTCTCGGAGCACCAATATCGTCTCGCGGCATACCGGATGAAACATCATTAAAGCCTCGACTGCCCCCACCCAGTGCTTCCATGTTGGCGCCTGTCGAGAGTTTCACTTCCGGCTCATTATCCATTCCTGTGGCTTGGTCAACGGCAGCCATGGAGAGGCTAATCCGTTTACCCTCGACGCTGATAACCTTGACCCAGACTTTTCTGTCCTTTTCAAGAAGGTCTGAGGGATGGTTAACGCGTTGATGGGCCGCAATCTTAGAAATGTGCACGAGGCCATCCTGTCGCCCACGAACGTTGTGTAGATTGACAAATGCGCCAAAATCTTTCATGCCTGTGACATGGCCCTCGTATATTTTATTGAGATGAGGCTCATCGTCCATTTCGACCGCAGGCGCTCGTCCGAATTTGTCATTGTACTCATCACGGTCGTCTCGTCGTCTGTGGCGGCTCTTTCGCGAGTCTCTGTATCCGTTGCGCCAATCTTCGTCGCCTCGGTCTTGTGATCGGGAACGCGAACGAAATCTGTCGCGCTTGCGTCCCTCCCTTGATCGTGATCTATCTCGTCTTCGTCGTCGCGAGTCGTCGTGGGGACTCCGGCTTCGTTTGCGTGTACCCTTCTCTTTGCGAGCCTTTCCTTCGAGGCCTTCGAGAAGCGCCAAAGTATCATCAATGGCGTCACCATTGTCTTTGTGGGTTGGTTTACCATCTGCGAGAGCAAGTCCGCTAAAGACTTTCTCCTTTTCCTCTAGTGACCGGCTGTGGTGCTCCTCTTTGGGCTCAGTTGCACTTTCGCCTCTGCCTTTGAAGCGGGGATGCATGGTCAGCACCAAGCGATCGAGGCTATCCACCAGACTCGGCGGAAATTCGGCACCAAGGCCGTCCAGCTTTGTGCGAAACTCGTCGAAATTCTTGCTCTCGATGCGCTGGGCGATGAGGAACTCGGCCAGGGTCTTGTCGCTGACGCCGACATGGTTCTGAAGTTCTGAGGTGACCTTGGACACGAGCGAGAGCAGCTCCAGGTTCAGAAAATCATCCATGGTGACGGCTGTTGCCTGCGCGTAGCAGGGACTCGGGGAAATGGTGTCGGCGTGGCTGTCGCAGAAATGTGAAGAATGAAAAAAAGTTCAAACCCTTTGGGTCTTTCTTGCGCGCGACTCTGGAGATCGCGGCCAATTTTTGGTGGGTCGGACAGGCACCGATGGCGGGGCTGAACAGAGACATTTCCAACCAAAAAATAAAACACAGTGCTCTCAACTCAAGGTTGAAAGTGCAGTAACTATTCCTGTCCATCTCATGATTGAGTTAGGACGACCTCCTCCATTTCTTCAGCGCAATATTGGTTGTACGATGTGCGATGTTTGTTTCTCGGGGTAGTCTTGACTGACCAGGACCGCTACGATAAGTTTCCAACGACATTTGCCAAATCTCAAGAGACCGTCGTGTCGTCCGCTCCTCATGAACGAAGCAACTGAATGTGTCTTGCGAGGTCAACACCTTCTTTCCGGACACGGAGACTTGCTACCAGAATTCGCAGTATTGTTCCTGAAATGGATCTGCAGACGAATTGATGACCATTATAGAGTGTCAAGGCCGTCGCTTCTGGCACACCACTGTCTCATGTCGTCTATTTTTGCTACGCCCCCTATATCTTATAAAATAGGACAGTAGCGCTTACAGAAATCATTTTGGATGCATTACCTAAATTAAATGGTGATACATGAGCTAGGGGCCTCGGGCCATCTCGTCCGGCAGTACCACACCGCGGCTCCTGGCGTCTAATGTGTGTTGCACTTGGTGTCACCGATTTTTATTCGGGATTCAAACGCCAAATTTCCGATTGTGGCTTCCTCGCTACCTAAGAGTTGGCATAATGTCTGGCGATGGCATAATGTCTGGCGGGATGTTGCCGTGAGCCGATTGCAGCCCTGATCAGTTGTCCGCCGTGGCATGTTCCCATTTATTTCTGTATATATATTTATAGCCGATGAACTATTAGAAGCTAGCCAAAACATCTTACTACATTTTGTAGCCTTTATAGAGCGATCTAAACCTCCAAATCTGTACCATGCCATCAATATTGCTCCGTCACTTCCAGCTCACGTATTCGTCCTTGGAACAGTTCTTGAAGTCCAGATACATGCGACTAGGAAATTCCGCATACCACGTCCTCACTGCTATCTTAATTTGAAGGACAGAATTCTTCCGCTATCCAAGATCTTTGACACTTCGTACTGGTCTGTCCCCTTGCCACTCAATGTCTTGTAAGTCATACTATAAGCAAAGGCTCGAGAATGATGCTTGACGGAAATTTAGAGCAGCTTCACTCGCAGTCGATTCTTGAGTGTCACTGAGGCTCGACGAGGCGAACCCTTTGCTGTATTAGAGAGCCCACGAACGTGGCTCCCACGTACTTGGGCTAACTGCCAATAAAGGTTCACGACACTGGAAATTCCTCATCGAATACGACATGGCAAGGATATATTTGCAATTATACAATCAAATTCAAAGACAGAGTTCATACGCAATCTAACATTATTGGCCGACTAGTAGACGTCAACAGCATCGCCATTATTTCCCAAACAATCCTTCACTCTGCCATTCTGGGTGCATAGATACCACGACAGTCGCGTTCTGTTTGAAGATCAAGGACCTCTCGAGCTCAGTACCGTTGGATCTCTTCTGATCCCTCTATTCCTGCGCGGGAAGATGACTCTCCTCCTCGCGCTTGCTCGACACAGCTAAGTCCTGGCTAGAGCCGCCAACTGGAAGATAAATTTCGCGTTTAGACCCTTCCATTCTGCAGTGCTCCTTTCCAGATCTCTCTTAAATGGCTTCAAGTTCAAGCTATATGCTAGCCGATCCCGTAGACGATATTTACCGTTGCGCTTTGTCGGCAGTCTGGCTCTTGCGACTTCGCAACCCCTCAAGAACTCGCTGAGCCTTGTCTCAAGGTTGTCTATCTCGCTTGGAGATAGCCCGTATGAGCAAAGCCGTGTCTGGTATGCTTTTGCCGTGAAAACCAAGTCTTTCCAATGTTTTATATTGTCGTCCAAGTCCTCGGTGGCTTGGCTGAACCGCTCGTACAGGGTAGTCAGGCGTTTTGCAATCCTGTATCATATCAGCTGATGGCGCAAACAAGCAGTTCAGGTAGTTAACTATACAAGATTGCTGGGTTGATAAAAAATGCGAGCTCTGCCATCGTTGTATCTGGGACGGCTGTAGTAGGATAGATAGGGAAGGATGTTGCTGGAAAGGATGACCAGAGTACAAGTAGATGCAGTGACCTTAGTCGTTGTAAAGAATGCTGAAATGGCTCAGAATGGCTTGATGTGAGTATATGAGAAAGGTTCATTAGAGAACGCGAAGATGCTGCTGCTTTATAGCTGTCGTAGTCACGAGGTCGGTCCCCAGGCATTCCAGCGACCGCCCGGATTGCGTGTCCAGGGACATGCTTGTACCTCTCGAAGACGCCCTATAAATGAAACTGCCCAGGGAACGCAGAAAAGAACAATGAAATGTTAATACCGTGAGCTATCAGAACGATGTGTGACGTGAGGTAAAGACGGACAGGGTGTTGGCGAGGCAGCAGTCCGGCTGGGCAAGCAGAGCCACGTCTGATGATCTGCAAAATACAAACTCTTTTAATCGAAGAATACAAAGCAGAACCAATAGACACGTCAGTATTATGGGCTGTGTTGGAAATGCGTAGCACAGAGTGAAGGTAGGCGAGAAGTTGTCAGCACTGCCGCCTGCAGAAGAGCATGGAGCGGCATCCAAATACGGAGGGAGGGTCCAAGAAAGACCACAAAACTACTGCTGTACCAAAGGGTACAACAAAGAAAAGCTAGGCAACGAGTAGGGTGAGGGCGGAGCGTTTCTGCTTGAGTGTGTGACGGAATGCTTCTGTGATGAAGTGATGAAGGTGAAGGAGGGGTCCTGTCTATACGCCTCGTTCTGCCCGTTTGCGACCCCCAACGGCTTTTGTCCAACGTCTGTGCAACATGGGGCGTGTCGGTCTTGCAATCACCTCGAGACGTCACTTGTGGGCTTGATCTTACAGTCCATACAGCGGTGAATTCTTTTATCTGACAGAATACCTGCATTTATCTTTTTGACTTAGAAAACATGTCGGTCACGATGTTCGCAAAGAAACATACATCTACTCGGGGCCGACCATTATAACGCGGAGTTTTAGTGCAATGATCGACGCCAGGGCGTGTAAGTCAACGCATGCAAAACCGATTCAACGAGATATAGTGGCAAATCATCATCAGCATATAATATAACATATTATTTAAGTTGATTTTTTTTAATAAATATTAGTCCAGCTCGGCCAACATCACATTTGCTCTGCCCCCTTGCCTCCACCAGCGCACGTGGGTGTTGACTCTGTTCCGGCTCCGGTCAGCTGCAAGCCCAAATGCAATATGACAATGTTGTACTACTGCTTAAGGCTTGGCAACACGATCTGTAGAAGTTCTTTGTCGTATTTTCGGGCGACTGTACCAGCTTGGCTTGT
The DNA here is from genome assembly GCF_000225605.1 of Cordyceps militaris CM01. Taxonomy (NCBI): domain Eukaryota; kingdom Fungi; phylum Ascomycota; class Sordariomycetes; order Hypocreales; family Cordycipitaceae; genus Cordyceps; species Cordyceps militaris. The sequence goes on along the minus strand of NW_006271975.1, from coordinate 1,896,861 downwards.
CTGGCCGCCCCAGATGCGGCCGGCAAGGGGGGCTGCTGCACACCACGTTCCAGGCCCGACTCGTAACGGGAGCCTACTATCCGTACATACGTAGTCCTCCGCAGCCTCTGTAGTCAATGTAAATGAGCCCTGATTGAAGAGGCGCTCAGCTAAGCTTTCGGGGCACCATCCGGTGGGAAGCTGGTTACAGTGCACTGCTGCTGCATGCATCGCTATCGAGTAAGCAAGTAATCGCCGAATCTACAGGGAGGAAGCGCACAAGCGACTACAGATTCTACAGTCTTTGGATATGTTATGACAATTTATTCTTTCATCACTACAAAAGTTCCGATGGATCAAATGTGCAGAGGCACACCTACTGAGTATGTGGCTCGGAGAGGTGGCTGCGCTGACATGCCCTCGGGTAACCTTCCTCACCTTGATGATAGGATGACCTGGCAATGATTGACTGCCGATAATAATGGAGCTCAACGGTGAAAGACTGACTGCTGCCTGGAGTCAACAAGCAGGGAGTGAGACTTCATGATATCACCCTTGCCGCGGAAGGCCTTGTGGTGCCTGGGTGGATTACTGATGTCTGGTACCAGGCTTGACCTTTGTAACACCCCGCAAGAGTACCGCCCTCCTATACTTATCTTCACCCGGAGTCCAGACCAGACGAACAGTACCTATGCATGCATGACAGGGGTGGTAGTGGATGTGCGAGCTGCAGACAGCAGCCAAGGTGACAAGTACACGTCTACTCGTAGCACAGAAAAGACTGGGACAATGGGGATATTCAAAGGCAGTACGGGAAATTAAATTAATGTGTGAGCTATTTACCGAGGGTGGCGAATCTACCAGTATGTGTGATTCACGCCATGACATACCACTTGAAGCCATGCTTCGGATAGGCATCCCTGGCCTTCTTCCCATGGTGTAGACGGTGATGGGTGATTGAGCGTGTCTGCTTGCCCCCATCCGGATCTCAGGCAAAGCTGCCACACCTCGTTTTTAGTCGCCTGCTTGCGGCAGGGGTGCTGCCACATCTCGTCTTTGGCCGCCTGCGCAGCAGAGGTAGTCTAGGCCTACCGGGAATACTTGGTATACTAGTCATGCAAACACATTGGGTGCCTGCAGGATTGTAATTTCTACAATGGCATTGACGTACTAATAGCCGAACCAGTAGGAGTGTGAGCCGCCCTCCAGGCAAAGATGATCGTGTTCTACCGCCTTCGACTAAATTCCAATACACCCGGGCGAACGGGGATTTCGGCCGGCGAGATTCTTCTGCGTATCGAGCCAGTCATCATCATTTAGGCCCACAGCTTCGTCGACCATGCAGTAAGGGATAAGCCTGTATTCGTCTGCCATGATGCAAAACTTTCCTCTACAAAGGCAAAGAACGAGAGTTTGGAAGGATTAATAATTACTTGTAGGTACAGGCAATACAAACTGAGGGTCCCATTCGATTTATAGTCGAGCAAAAGCTAAAGGACAGGTGGTGGAGATATCTGGCAGCTTTCTTCGGACTTCGGGGCGGCGTGGCGGCATGAGGCCACAGAAGGAATAGCACTAGACCAGGGCAGCGGAATTAAATCATTCTTAACCGGTCAAGATCATGTAGGAGATCACAAATCTATTTGGGATGCGTGCCGCCCATGTCGTCGAGTTGTTCAACAATAATTGTCTGCCGTAACCCTGATGTCGCACCAACTAATTTGTACGTGCGAGACGACAGGCCAGTGAGCAGGCTCAGATTTGCCGGGGATCATTCTTTGGAGATGAGTTATAATTTGTAATTCGGACGTATCTTCTGATGAATTGCTGAGATGCTCACGGATCGCTCGACGAGACGGGTTGTCCACTGCTGTTCGCCCACCGCTAGTTGTCACAGTGCGCACGTCACCCCTCACAGAGGCACACTGTGCAAGGCCTTGCGCGAATCCCCCAACCGCAAGAATTTCGCAACGCCGTCGTTCAGCAACGGATCAACCAGGCGACCAACAACACCCGCCGCGTCATTTGGCGTCCTTCAATCGAACAATTGAGTTCAATATCGTAGCTTTACTTGCTCTAGCTCACATGCGCCCATGTGGACGACGGCAGAGTGCAGACCTTCGAACCCCTAGGCCAAGCGCGCAATGCCTTGGACGCGAATGAGATGATGGCCGAGCCCAAAAATGGTGAACAGGAGCCCAGATTAGAATCAAATCCCGTCGAACATGATTTCGAGACTCAATCTGCTGGCACAGCTTCTGAAATACAGCCTGCAGAGGTTCCCGCGGAGCGCCCGTCCGCTGACGTCGTCGCGTCATGGCTTCGCATTCTGTTGGACCCAGCAATGAACAGGGAGCCCGAGGAATTTTATCTGGAAAGAAACATTCTTCGAAAATACCGACAGGCTGCCCCGGAATACTCGAAAGCCGCCCGGAGTTGGCCCTTGTACGCTGTCCAGTACTGGGATACCGTTGGCCCAATCGTGAAGCAGCTCTTTGCCCGCCATTTCAACTTCATGCAGTGGGCCCTCGAGTACGCGCGGGAAACCTATCCAGATATCTATGGCCCCCAATCTCCATCCAATGACGCCATTCTCGATCTCACCGATGTCCTGTACGACGGCACCTTCTCCCCGTTGCACGTCAGCGCAGCCCTAGGACTCGAACCGGCCTGTTTGGAGCTGATGGACAAGCCCGAAGCGCCGGGTGCCATGTTCCGGGAGCGCGCTGCGTCACCTCTATTTTGCTCGCTTGCGGGACCTCAGATCTTCACTTGCAGGACGTCTATGGAAAAATGGCATCAAGTGATCCATCTGCAGTATCCAGAGTTGCGCTCTCGCCTACCAGTCATCCGCAAGCTGTTGGAGCTACATCGTCAGAAGCACGTCCTCTACGAGTCAACCGGTCGGAAGGGACGCCTGTTAATGTTTCTTGCATTCCGCGCTACTGTCTTGACAGGAGACCACACCCTTTTGAAATTTGTCTTGCAGGGGGGTGGCGACGCTAGGGCTCTTATTGACTTGATCAACGATGACGAGTTCTCCTACTATCAGCCCGCCGATGCAACAATCACATCCAAGATCTTGAGCAGTATTCTCGATTTAGTCCTTGCGCCGTCCAAGCTGAATCTAATCGAGCGAGACAGGCAAGCACTCATCAACGCCATCCACGACGCCTTTCTCGTCAATGCAGGCGCTCGTGTGACGTCTGGCCAGGTCGACATTACAGATGCCGAGTTTCAGGAAGCGCTGAATGATGCCTTCCTGGACGATAGCATCATTTGCTTCCGACGCCTTGTCCACCACCCCAGTTTCGACCCCAATGCCGCCTCCCCGACCGGCCCAGCGAACGGCACCTTGCTTCACCATGCTGTGTGCGACGGCCTCGTCGAATTCGCCGATGTCATTGTCGAAAATGGCGGCAATTTGGACGCGCGCGACCACATGGGACGTACCCCGCTCTTGCTGTGCAACGACACCGAAACCCTGGCCATGCTTGTCAAGGAGCACGGCGCCAAGACGACAGCGGTAGATCACGAAGGTCGCAACATTTGGCACTATGCCGCATCGACCAACGATGTTCCGATCCTCATGTGGCTTGCGGGGCACGACTCATGCAAACTCGAAAATCTCAAGGCCCTGACAAGACAAGATGCCACGCCCATGGACCTGGCCTTGAAGAGTGGCTTGGAGTCGCTCGACGCCAACGATAAGACGCGGCTAGATGCTACTATAGTGTTGCAGGTTCTCCTCAGCAATGACGCGCCACATGTCAAAGCTATTGACGGCATGAGTGCCGAGGTGGCCATTTCGAAAATTCTCAAGAGCCAGCCACGTCCAGCATTTGACAGCCACGGGATCACTACCATGGGCAACCTACTTCGAGACAATTCCGTATAAAATTTATATCCGCATAGTACATGAACGATTATATACGTGTTATTGCAGCTAATGGTGAAGAATGAAACCCTGGCGTGACTTGACTTCAGAGGCCTCACCGGATGGTGTCACGCGCGGTTCTACTACTGCGCAGTCCAAAGTGCTGCCCGACATCTATAGCGAGTGTGTGGCAAGTGAAGGGTATTTGGACTCTTGGACTCTAATTGCACATGGTGTGGCAACGTCAAAAGCGTTGTGGCCTCGGGTACGAGCAGCCGGACGAACCAAGCCCAGGTTTCAAGGCGCCAATGCAGGAACCCGTTTTAAGATGTGTTGTAGATTTTATTACGTGAGTTCTGCTATATATTTTATATGTGTGTCATCGGGTCAGCCTCCGATTGGATCGGCAGCAAACCTCGACGAGACCCTAGATCGGCAGCACTATGCGGGTGCCACAAAAGGAGTCTCGAATGGACGCTCGGCCTGCGGAGTTAGACGCGCAAGGTGACGACGCTGACCGTTCTCCCAGTCGACCAGCGCGGTATGCTGTGTGACACGGTTATCCCACACGACGACGGTGCCCTCCTCCCACTTGACGCGGGCCTGGAAGTCGGCTCCATAGGCGAGGTGGTCGTAGAGGAACTTGAGCAGCGTGTCCGACTCTTCCTTCTTGAGACCAACGATATCGCGGGTAACTGTAGCAGCCAGTTAGTCACCGGGTGTTTTCTGACAAATCTCTCGACTACACATGACTTACACTGCGGGTTGACGTAGAGAGCCTTCTCACCCGTCGCGGGATGGGTGCGCACGATGGGGTGGTCGTTGACGACTGGCTCGCGGCGCTTGATGCTGTTTCTGGCGGCGGCGGCATTGACCTGCTCGATGCCCGAGTGCGTGGCGCGCAGGCCGTGCAGGCGCTCCTGGAACAGCGGGCTGAGGCGCTTGTACGCCTGCACGGCGTCGACGAAGAGCGTGTCGCCGCCCGTCTCGGGGCGGTCCAGGATGTACAGGAACGTGGTGCCGGGCGGCTGCTTCTCGTACGAAATGTCCGAGTGCCAGGCGACGGAGCTCGTGCGGGACTGAAAGTACGTCTCGTGGCCCTTGTCGCCGGCGCCGCGGTGGACGAGGTGGATCTCCGGGTGGCCCTCGGGCGCGCCCGACGTCGGGTGGATGTGGTGCCGGCCAAAGTACGCCCCGTACTGCAGGGCGTCAGGAATGGACAGGTCGGCAAAGTCCTGCTTGCGGAACGCGACCACCTTGCGTGTGGCCACGTAGTGCGCGAGCTCGTCCTTGCCCGCGTCCGACAGGGTCGACAGCTGGATGCCGTGCACCTCGCTGCCGATGCTCGGCGTGAGCTCCGTCACCGAGGTGCCCGCGGGGAAGAGGTTTGGGTAGGCCGTGTCGGCGTCCTTGCCGTGCTCGTAGTGCTCGTACGGCTCCAGCGCCGGCCAGAATTGCGTGCGGTCCCACGTCGGGAGGTAGTGAGGGTACTGCGGGAAGGGAGTTAGCCGTGTTAGTCGAGTCGAGCCCGGGGGGCGGGCCGGGGTTTGTGAGACATGCCTTGGCGGGGGGTTCACCGGTCTTGCCCTCTTCGGCCGCACGGTCTACAAAGACGGCATCAATCTCCTTGTACTGGCCAAGGTGTAGCTTCTGGAGCTGCGGTTGCGACTGTTCCGTGACAGTCTCGGTTTGCGTGAGAGAAGGAGCCATGACTGTGGGTAAGGATTTGTTTTCCAAATAAGTGAAAGAATGAACGAAACAAAGGCTAGGCTTGCAAGACACAACGGGAGAAGAGTTATATATACATTGGTTCACCATAGCAGAACAGGCTGTAGGGAACCCGAAACGCGGACCGCAGGCCTCTTCCCCCGCAATGGCATGCGTGTTGCATGCGATTGCGAAATCTACCCCCGATCGCCCTCCATTCCATGCAATGATGTAAGCAAGGCTCGCTCTGATTGAGTAGTCAAGGCACGATTTTGGCATCATTGGTCCTGGTGTGATGCTCTGCTGCGTGGGTTGTTGATGTTATTCGTGGAGGCAATCACGCCATCTAGCCAGCGGCGGGATGACACCACTGCCGCGCTCGGGGACAACCGCAAAGCACGCAATACACACGGGATGAAGGAAAATTGGGCGTTTTATGCGTCTCATGTTGGTAGTGGAGGTCTCAGCGGTCGGAGAAGGCTCAATTAAATCCGTCTCACAGCGACACAGGAACTCGCAAGGCGAGAGCCGCGAGTTGAACCCATCGAATCCGACTTTCTAAACGCATCTTCATCACTTTTATCTAGTTCTGTACTCTGGTACTCTAATAACACCGGCGACAGGAAATGGTGGTAAGCCATTTCAAGCTCGGAGGGATTTCACTAGACTATGACGTGTTGATACCAGCAGTGAAGTGGATAGCGATGGAGGTGAATTCATTGCGCATAATAGGTATCATGGTAACTAGACTGATTATTAATGCCGTGACAAGCTACACAGGCAAAGGAACAAAACAATAACAACAAACAATGACTGGTTAGTGTAGGGCATGCTTAACCTTGTCCTTGACCGTGCCCGGCTGCTCCAGTGCCTCCAACACCGTTTCGCGCTTGCTCTTGGCCGCGTCCCAGTTGTCCTGCCTGTCCTCCAACTCGCTCTCCGCTGAGCTGATGCTGCTCATGCTCCGGTTCAGGACGCCCCGCAGTACCTGGCCCTCATTCTTCTTGGCCTTGTGCTGCGCGTCCTTCATGGCCTGCAGCTTCTCGTCCTCCCAGTGCATGGCGACGACACCGAGCCCGGGCAGGTTGCGCTCAAAAAAGGCCTTGAGGTCCGGGAGCGCTGACTTGTCCGGGCGGTAGGTGCCCGAGTCATTGTCGATGATGAGCTGGTAGTACTCGGGGTCGCGCGGGGGCGCCTCCTCGGGCGGCCCCCCGGGAACGTGCTCGTCGTCGGGGTGCGTGCGGTCCGCGGGAGCGGCGTCGTCGGAGGCGGTCGGGCGCTCCAGCCGGCGGAGGAAGAATTCCCCAGAGTAGGCAATGTAGGTCTCGACGTCCGAGTGCATCGTGTGCTTGCTGAGGAGGTCGATTCCGAATTCCTTGCCCGTCTCGGTGAAGCGAAAGAGGGAGTCCAGGGTCAGGACGTAGGTGTAGACGCGGCCGCCCTCGTCGTAGCGGGCCATTTTGAGAAACTGACGGGTGGCGGCGGGGGTGCAGCCTTCGATGTCGCCGTAGGCTGTGCTGCGGTCGTAGTTGTAGATGCGATTGTGCTGCTTGTGCAGCGCCGTGTTGAGAATCTTGCCGCGCAGGCCGGTCGACATGAACATGGAGCCGATGATGGGGCGGAACGCGACGAAGCGGTGGTACATTTTGGGCGGAATAGGCCCGACGAGCTGCATCTCGTTGGCGCTGAACCTGCCAGAAAGCAGTTAGCATGGCAATTGATGTTGAGTGTGGCTCTGTGTAGACTGACTCGTAACGCTGATTCTTGCCGGCCTGCTTGCCCGCGCTCGAGCTTTCCCCGTTGGTCTGTGGTTGTTTACCCCGGGACGACTCCCCGGCGGCATCGCCGTCCTTGTCATTGTCCACCTTTGTGCCCGCCAGTCGCCCAATCATGGGACTAAAGTGCTGCACCCAGCTCGCCGGGCCGACCGTGTACATTTGCCCGTGCGGGGGTTCCGATTTCCCCAGAAGCTCGATGCTGATCTGCAACAGCGGCGCCATCTTGTGCCCGCCGCCATGGAACATGTCCGTGATGGCCTTCAACAGGTACGCACGCTTGCTGATGACGCGCTTCTTGCCCTCAAAGGTGCGTCCCGGCGGGGGTATGCCCTCCCAGTCCTCAAACAGGTGCGGGACGCGGACCGTGACGTTTCCCAGGCGGTCATTCTTGTCGGGCGAATCTTCGTCGTACAAGCGGCACTTGAGGGTGAAGCCGGACGGGGGCACGTTGGCGACGGTCCACGTCTCGTCCCAGACGGGCGCGAGGGTGCGGCGCACGGTGCGCGTGCGGTGCGTCAGGTCCGGGTCCTCCTTGTGCCGCTTCAGGCCGGCAACTTTGAGCGTCGCGTGCAGAAACGGGTCGGACGAGGCCGTGTGCAAGTCGCCGGGAGCGAGGTTGGAGGCCGAGTGGAACGTGAAGCGCACCGTGTAGCCGGGGGGCACGTCGGGGAGCTTGGTCGGGTCAAAGCCGCCGCGCGGCCGCCGTGACGACTTGGTCGGCTGCCTGTCCTCTTTGGAGGTGCCACTGGGTTGGCTGTCTTGGTGCTGGGTGTTGGTGGGAGATTCGTCCGTTTGCGCGGGGGCGGAGGCGGCGCCGTTGGTCTCGAGGTTCTGGGCGGTGTTGCCGTTGGGCGTCTTGCCATGGACGGGAGGTGTCACGAGCGGCGGCGCTTGTGTTGGTGTCGCCTCGGCCATGGTTGGCGAGGTTGCTACCTATGTATTGGTCGTGAACTGGTCCGGATTTCGGTCGAGGTTAGGTGGTCGCCAAGCCACAACGGCGGTCGGTCGAGAAAGCTTGGCGTGATGCTAAAATGCGGGAGCTTGATAGGAGACTGCTAAAGATGTCGGGATAGGGTTCAGGTTAAGAGGCTGATCTTTGGACAAAACGAATGCCAAGCATGAAGATATTCAAAGGAGCAAAAAGTAAAAATGCACGGGAGCCGAGGAGGAGAAATGACGATGGAGGCGCGACCATGCTGTTTGCTGTACGAGTACATGCAGCTTTGAATGTCGATCCGCCTAAATTAAGCCAGAAAGAGGCTTTGGGGCCGTTTGCCGACTCCCGGCTAGTGGACTACTTTCTCTGGCGGCGTTTCAGCGCTGATTTTAGTGGACAGACCCGCGAGCAGCTCCATTCCTTGACGGCCAATGGTCTGCCAGCAGAGAGACGAAACAAATACTGATCTTCCTTCCTTACATTTTTTCCCTATTTCTTATAATATTCTTCATCTTGATAGTTTGTTAACATTTTTTGGTTATTGTATTCGTTTTCCTTGTGTCTTTTCAGCCTTGTTAGCAGAGGGTACGTTAGCAGAGGGTACCAGCTGTTGGAGGCTCGTGGCGGGGCTCTTCTCTGCTGACTACAGCTGTGGCGCCAAAAACCAAGGCACGTAGTGGCGCATCATCACACACCAGCTCCTCCTGGAGCTACCCAGCAACCCAGCAAGTTACCTACCTACCTAGGTAGGTACCTAGGTACCTTAGTAGTTAGCCCTGCCACTTCCGTCATCACTTTTTCTTCCGTGCTTAATTGCGTGGACTGGCCTCTTTTTTAATGAACTGGGGGAAATGGCGACGAATCAGCTCCCGTTGCCTCGAGCTAGGAATCGGTCTGGTGGCACGTTGCTAGCTCCAAGTTGGCCGAATCTTGGCAAGAATCAGTTTGCCGAGCCGTCTGAGCCGTGTTGATCGCTGTCAATGCCGGGGCCTTGTTATCTGCTCCGCACATGCCCAAGTATGTGGAAGGCAGACAAGCAGAGTCGCACCAAGGCAATAAAGATGCCAAACAAAGAGCAACGGGGGGAGGGCCGCGCTGTACCATCACCACACCCTTCTTTCAGAGCTTCGATTATCCAACATTAATTTCTCACTGTCGGTCTGTCGATTGCATTTCTACATACCTCTTTGAATAGGCACCACATGACTGATGGCACCCACGGAGCACCATCTGGCATCAACCCGGTCCCGGGTACGGCGCCCGCGACTTCTTAGTCAAGACAACACCCGAGCGAGCTATCCGGGTTCTCCCCTCGGGCGCTGTACCTTGCGATAAATAGGGATACATTTCTCCTCTTCTAGGGAATTATAAATTTCAGCGACGGAATCCAAGACGGCACAAAGGTCATCATGCTTTCCAAGGTTGTACTGTTGGGCAGCGTCGCCGGCTTGGTGGCCGCTCAGTTTCCCCCACCTCTGACTGGCGTCAAGACCCTGAAATCTAAATTTCACGAAAATGTCACCATTTCGTACAAGGAGGCAGGTCAAATCTTATACTCGTCCAGAGATGTATAATTTTCGTCTTCTAATTCTTCTTTGTAGCCTGGCCTCTGCGAGACCACACCTGGGGTCAAGTCGTACGCCGGCCATGTCCACCTCCCCGCCAGCCTCTTGCAGGATATCCACGGCATCGAGCACGACTACGACACCAACACGTGAGTCGCGTCCAGCCACCCCTGCCAACAATTGTCATCTGACGCCTGGCCAGCTTCTTTTGGTTCTTCGAGGCTCGTCATGACCCTGCCAACGCGCCTCTCGCCATCTGGCTCAACGGCGGCCCTGGCGCGTCCTCGATGATGGGCCTACTCCAAGAGAACGGTCCCTGCTTCGTCAACGACGACTCGGCCACAGTGTCGCCCAACCCGTGGAGCTGGAACAACCACGTCAACATGCTCTACATTGACGAGCCCAACCAGGTCGGCTTTTCCTACGACACGCCCACCAACTTTACCATTGTCGTTGGCCCCGACGGCGAGCTCGTGCAAACGGCCACCGACTTTGATCAGGTCAATCTGCCGCCGCTCAACAGCACCACGCGTGTCGGCACCCTGTCCAGCGACGACGGGCGGCACACGGTCAACACGACGGCGCAGGCGGCGCACGCGCTCTGGCACTTTGCCCAGGCCTTTTTCTGGGAGTTTCCCCACTACAAGCCGAATGACGACCGGGTGAGCCTCTGGGCCGAGAGCTACGGCGGCCACTACGGACCCGGCTTCGCGCGCTTCTTCCAGCAGCAGAACGAAAAGATCCTCAACGGCACGCTCGACGACGAGACGGCGCACTACCTGCACCTGGACACGCTGGGCATCATCAACGGCGTCATCGATGCCGTGCACCGCGAAGAGGCCGGCATTATCTTTCCCTTTAACAATGTACGTCCCTCCTGTCTGTCTCGCGCGAACACTGACGACTCATAATGATGGTAGACCTACGGCATCCAGGCGTACACGCAAGAGTACTACGACGAACTCATGCTCAACTTCACCAGACCCGGCGGCTGTCGCGACCAGATGCTGCACTGCCAAGACGTCCTCGACGACCGCGACCGCGTCACACTCCAAGACGAGCGCGACGGCGGCTGGAAAGCCATCTGCGGAATTGAAGAGTCTTGCACCTCGCCGGGCGAGGATGCGTTCAGCACCGTTGACCACGCGCGCTTCGACATTACGCACCGCAAACAGGACCCCTTTCCGCCGCCACACATTCACGGGTTTCTCGCGCGCGCCGACGTGCTCGGCGCGCTCGGCGTGCCCGTCAACTTCACGGCCTCGTCGTCGGCCGTCTCGAGCAACTTTGGCAGCTCGGCCGACCACCTCAAGGGCGGCTTCGTCGACGCGCTCGGCTACCTGCTCGACGCGGGCGTCAAGGTGCACCTGATGTACGGCGACCGCGACTTTGCCTGCAACTGGATCGGCGGTGAAATGTCGTCGCTCGCGGTCCGACACGCCCGCAGCGACGGGTTTGCGGCGGCCGGGTACGCGCCGCTGGTCTCGGCGGACGGCGTCGGCGGCCTGACCCGCCAGCATGGCAACTTCTCGTTTACCCGCGTCTTCCAGTCCGGCCACATGATCCCCTCGTACCAACCCGTGCACGCGTACGAGATCTTCATGCGCGCCACATTCAACAAGGACATTGCGACGGGCCGGACGGACGTGACGGCGGAGCTCGCGACAGAGGGCCCCAGCCACACCTGGGGACACAGGACGAAGCGGTACCCGGCGCCGGCGCCGCGATGCTACGTGCTGGAGCCGAGTTCGTGCACCCAGGAGCAGTGGGACAAGGTGTATGCGGGAGCGCTGGTCAAGGATTACTTCCTCGTCGAGGAGGAAGAGTTTGAGTCGATGGAGCTGTAGGGCGTATTCTGGATCGTACATAGTGTTGAAGTCGGTGCACTCTGCCGTGCTCATCATCATCTCCTGCTGTGCAATTTTGAAACCTGAACTTGCATTTGCCTCTTTTTTTTCGTACTGCAGCATATGCTCCCATGACTACTTTGCGTGTGGCGCGTTACCTCTCTTCTGTCGTCCCTCTGCGTGCAGATTCGCTTCGAGCCTGCCGAGTTTGCCTCGCCTCTAGCACAACGGGCCCGCGTCGCACCAAGTCCTTCACTGACTGGTGAAATGCGGCTCTTAACATAAGAGCAGTCTGTATTTCATATCGTGGACATGGCGTGCGGTACATCCGCATTTGGCCATTCGCAGCTCCTGCCTCGTATGTTTGACCCTGTGTCGCCACCTGGCACACAGCGTTGCGAGTCTGCGACTGTGCAACGAAGCGGCAGAAAAAGTCCTTTTATTTTGCAGTACTCGACGCTCAAGTATGAATCCAAACCGCCATCGCTGAAGAAGAAAAATATCATCTAGTCACTTCCAAGCATGCACAATCCAGCCATGGACGCCATCGTCCACGATGGCTCCGACCTGTCGGCGGACCAGATTGCGACGCTGGTGGCCATTGAGCGCACCGGGGCCAGCCTGTCGATGATTGCCATCTCCATGATTGCGCTTTCGTACCTCGTCTACCCGAAGCTGCGAACGACGCCGAATACGTTTCTCCTCTTTGCGTCCATTGCCAACGCCGGCGCTAGCATCGCATCGATGATTGGCTATGACGGGCTGCTGCAGGGCGACGACTCGTCGCTGTGCCAGGGCCAGGCTTTCATATTCGAATGGTGAGAAGAACTCGGGAAACTGGTGATGATGTAGAGGGCTGACCTGTGCAGGTTCATGCAAGCCGACCCGTGGTGGTCCTGCGCCATGGCATGCAATGTGTTTCTCGTCTTCTTCTGCAACGTCAACCCGGCGACATTTCCACGCTACATTTGGGCCTATTGCCTTGTATGCTTTGGCTGTCCTCTGATTCCTGCCATCATCTTGATTTCCATACGAGATGAATCCCACGGCCCGGTGTTTGGGGATGCAACGGTACGTCTGCGCACGGCAGCGGCGGAGCAACGGACACTAACACGGACAGCTGTGGTGCTGGATCGGTCCAAACTGGAGCCTGGTGCGACTGTACGCGTACTACATTCCGATCTGGGTCTGTATCTTTTTGTCGATTGTTATCTACATCGCCGTTGGACACCACGTCTTTCAACATCGAAACCGCTTGCGCGGGGCTGGGCAGCAGAGCCTGGACAAAAATGGCCGCCTGCCGTCTCTGCAGATCACCGATGTCGATGACTCGGTCGAAGAAGTAAGCCGCAAAGAGTCTTGTCGTATTCCAACCGCTAACTGGCGCCAAGATTTGTCCAGAACGGATCGACTGCTACGGAATTGCCGTGACTGAAGTCCACGTCGAGTCGGACGTTTCGCCATGCGACGACCGCGGACAGTTAATCCTACAGCCTCCTACCCATGTAGCCACCATCTCAACGTCTTCCAAGAACATGGTTGAGACGACGCAGACGATGCACGCGATGGAGCCAGTGATGCGTGCCTCGGTGCTGGCCGCGCCACGATGCAACAAGACGAGCTTGTCGAAACATCTTGGCAAGTTGAGAAAGACGGCGAAGCTGCGTCTGCGACGGCTGGACCCGGTCAAGATGGCCTATCTCCGCACAAGCTTCATATTCGGGTTCGCGGTGCTCGTCACTTGGATCCCCAGCTCCGTCAACAGGCTGTACAGCATCGCCAACCATGGCCACATCAACTTTCAGCTGAGCGCCGTCAGCGGCACTGTGCTGCCCCTGCAAGGCGTGATGAATGCGCTCATCTACTTTACCACGAGTTGGAAGACGGTGTCGCACATCTTCAACGAGACGGCGGAAACAATCTTTAGCCGGAAGAAGACGCGGTATGTTGGCTCGAGGCTTTCGAGAGGTCGGTTCGGGGCCCTCCGAGCGACGTCTTCCAACATAAGCCAAGACTATCGCCGGCAGGGCATGCGGTTGGACGAGTTGGAATTGGAGCCACGTCGGCCGAGTTCTGCACGGCTGCACCGAGTCTAAAGACGAGCACCGATGATTTCAGCACGACACGTTTTTCAGTACTATAGAGACTACAATTTACATTAATTTTCGTCCTGCATCGTCTCCAAGTCACTGTTTGTAAATGGCCTCGCCCTCGGCCGCATCCACACCGTCCTCGACGGCCTTGGCGACGGCCGCCTCGACCGTCTCGTCGCCCTCAAGCAGGTCGAACCAGCCCGTCTGCACATTCTCCGCCGCGAGCAGGGCGTCGGCGACGTGCGCGACGGTGGCGCGCGGCACGCTGCCCTTGACGCTCGGCACCTTGCCGAGCACGACGCCGGCGGCGGGGCCATCGGTCAGTGTACCCGGGCGGAGGCCAATGCCGACCAGCGGCGCGGCGGCACCCTTGGTCGCCGCGTAGAGGGCCTCGTCGGCGGCCAGCTTGGCCTGGTAGTACGTGGCCAGCACGCCGTGGTTGACGTCCCGGTCGTAGGCGTCCCAGTCGGCGGCGGGCCACCAGGGCGCGGCGGCGCGGCGCGAGCCCGTGTACGAGACGAGCAGGAAGCGCCGCACCGACGGCGTGGCGGCGGCGGCGTGGATGAAGTGGATGGCGGCGTCGCGGTCGACTTTGAAGGTGGTTTCGGCACCGCCCTTGCCGCCGGCGCCTGCGTGGGGGGTTTTGTCAGTTTTTTTCTAGTTTTTTTTTGCCAAGAAGAAGAAGAGCCGTACCGGCACTCCAGGCAATGTAGTCGGGCTTGACCTTGTTCAGGACGTCCTGGGCTTGATGCTGGCTCGCCACGTCGGCGATGCTCTGCACGAGCACGTGCAGCGTGCCGGGCAGGCCGGCGCCGAGCTTCTCAATCGTAGGCGCCTGCTCCGGCGCGCGGATGACGCTGGTGACGGTCCATGCGCGGCGGAGCAGAAGCGGCGTCAGCTTCTGCGCAATGTTGCCGTGGCCGCCGAGGATGAGGACGTGATGGGAAGCCATGATTTGGTAGAGAATCGATTTGTAAAAGTTGTTTGAATGGGAAGGAGAAAAAAAAAAGAGCCGGAAGAGGGGAAAAAAGGATGCGAGGTTTGCCGCTTTTGTATAAACTACCCCTCCTTGCGTCACAGTCGCATGAGCTTATTGGAGCTTGGTCTTGCGACAAGCTTGACAGCGGGAGGCTTCGGCGGGGAGCTAGCTTCAAGGCCGGCTCATGATGACGCCATTGCTCGTGCAGCTTGGCAAATGATTTTTAGTTGTTGTTGTTGCATCGGAGATTACAAAGGTAGCTAAAATCATATCGCCGCAGGGAAGAGGTAAGCTATTCCCGGGTGTTGTTACCCAACGAGTACATGAGTAGCGACTTTCATCAACCATGGCAATCGGATGACGCTGCAGCGTTCTTCCGTGAACGACTTACCTTTCTTAATATTAGCAGGATCGAACCCCGGCGATCTAGCCGAACTTGTCGGTCCACAGCAGACGCTTGTTCCTGGGCGCGGGCGCGGTGTTGCTTGTACATGGGGGAATCGTCTCCAACGGCCGCGTGTGTATGGGGAACTTGTCGGTGGAGAAAGTGAATCTAGATTAAAAGAATAAAAACGACATCTATTGAACTAAACCACTGCTATAACAGACTTGTAACGTTGTGGGATTCGAGGCCGAATTTAGCAGTGCTGGGCATGGACGGCGGCTACGCCTTTGTCCGCCGCTACAACGTACGAAACTACGAACTGCAAATTTTCCTCGAAGTTTCGCTGATACCGCTTTGGCGTTTGTGGTTCATACTGCTTCTTCATGCGCATAGAGGAATTCGTTGGACTAAAGTATACAATAAAGTTGGCCCCCCTCCCCCACGATGTAGGGCGTGAGATTCCTTTGGCTGATATTCTCAATGATATTGTACCACAAAGCCTTTTCGGAGCCCACCAATATACACCCTCCTGTCGTGCCGATTGGACAAGCCAAGGCTGATTCTTATGCCTCGTCGCCTTGGCCCCGTACTTGCGCTCTTGTACGACGGCAACACGGTTGCCATCTGCCGGCCGTGCCCGTATAAAGACCCCGTCAACACTCGACGAGCTCCATACCTCCCCATGATCGCTTTGTCGCGCAAAGCTCCATGTCCGAGATGCGTCTTTGTGGCCAGTACCGCGACAGAGAGGCCCCCTGGGTGCCACCCGAAGTCGTGGACGCGACGGAGCGCTCAACCAGTGCGCCGCCACCGACAGGTACGCATGGACTGCAGAGTATTCTTTATCATTGAAGGAACTTGAAAGCTGGGGAGACAAAGTCGAAGAAAGAAAACGCTGCGAGTGGGACGCGCGATGGCTGACATGCTGTTCCGACATAGCCATGCCGCCGCCCGTCAACGATGATGAGCGGCGCGACTTTGAAACATTTGCGCCGCGGTACGGCCTTGGCGTGGCGAGACAACGGCTATTGCTCCAGCTTCGCCAAGGAATCCTAGGTATTTTGTCCCAGTCCCCGACAAAAGGCGACGCCATCGCGCGCACAAGACTGACAAGGCGGGCGGGCGAGCAGCGTGGGAGAAGCGGCACGCGCATGAGTGGCCGCATTGAAGAACTACAAGGCCGACCGTTCCACCGATGCTATTCCAGTATCCCATCTGGAGCAGCAAAGTTAGGAGCAGTTCTCTGTGAAGGTGCACGGTTCGTACCTGGTGGGTGTTCGTGCGAGGCCCGGACCAGACCTGTGCAACATGGAGTATGACGTATTTCAGCAAGCAAGTTCTGTCTGGTGTCCAAGAAGGAATGAAGGGTTACCGTGTCTCATTCTAGAATCAACTAGAAGCTATTGGGTGCCCAGCGAATAGGCAACAACAACTCAGCCGCATTCGTGCCACCGTGATTCCCATCGCAGCGGCCGAGAAAGCCCACACTGTATTTCACGCGCTCCACCCACCCAACCAAATTGTATAAAAATGCTCCGTGTTTTCTTTCTTCCTTCACGCTCTTCTCCGAACCCATGGAAACCATCATATGAGCTTGTGGGCCACAACACGATGCCGTGCTGCAAAACAGTTCGCCCCGGGCTCTGCGCGCGCCTGCGGAGAATAGCGCCGCCCGCTCGGCCAACGGCGGGCGAAGACAGTCCGTTTCCGCCGGATCGTCGAGTGACTCGTGAGTTGAAGCAATTTTTCTCTTCTTGTTTTTTTGTTTGGTTTTTAACAAATTTGGCAGAGGAGCCGACCAGGCTACGAGGACGTTCGCCACAGATGGTGGATTTACCGACTAGGTTTGATCTGGCCAGCAGTGATGATTCCTCTGACGATGCCATGTCTGTCGATGGCTCGGAATGGTAGTGAAGCAGGGGAAAGGGTTGGACCAATGTCCATTAGAAACCATCATCACCCAGGTACTCGGGAGGGCCTTGTGCAACGCATCGTATGTGACCCAATTCGCGCATCCTTCGAACGTCATACCGTGCCCTCTCTTGTCCCTTGCATCGAAAGCTAGCATTGCATTGTTAAAAGAAATATACACATATTAAGGCCCGTTTCACTCGGATGGATGCTCCTGCTTAATCGGATGCAGCAACATGCTCTGCAGACACATTGGCCCGCCGCCTGCCTCGCTCTCCCCATCCGACCCTCCGTGCCCCAACCAGCGCTGCCACAAGTGCTGCGAGAAGCGGCTCTTGTAGTACCAGCTCGAGACGGCATGCACGCGCTCCGTGGCCAGACTAAACGGCCCGCGGCGACCCGACGTCGAGTGCCGCTCGCCGCTGTTGTAGTGCCTGTCCACGTCGGCCGGCGCCCACGCGCGGCTGAGGTGCACGGGGTGCGGCGCGTAGACGGCCTTGAAGCCGTGGTGCAGCGCCACGGTCGCGGGGAACATCTCGGCAAACATGCTGCGGTTGTGCCGGCCCACCTCCTCGTCCATGGCCAGCAGCAGCCGCCGGCTGTACCGGCCGGCCGTGACGATGGCCGCGCGCCGCGGCAGCGCCGTCCACAGCGACCGGTCGTACCCCGTCACGTCGTGCGCAAAGAACCACCCGGAGCGCGCCACGTCGAACAGCGGGCTGAGCGTGACGAGGTCCGCCGCCTCGCCCACGCCGCACGACACGCCGTCCCGGTCGTCG
>NW_006271975.1:1736842-1878924 GCF_000225605.1 Cordyceps militaris CM01 | reverse complement strand
ATGGGGCCCGGCGGCGGCTGGTCGCGGGCGGCCTCTTGCTGGCGCACGGCGCGCGTAAAGTTGTCCCACGAGCGGTGGTGGTGGCGCGGCACGTAGTACCGCTCGCTGAGCGCCCACAGCAGCGCGCGCGGGCGCGCGTCGGCCCACGCGCCGATGCGGGCGAGCATCTCGTAGTAGCTGCCCAGCACGCGCACGTCGAGCTCCCAGTTCCAGAAGTGGCGGTACTCGGGGTGCGCCCGGGCAAACGACTGCAGCGCCAGGTGCGGGCTGCGGTACACGTCGTGCACGTCCCGGCCCGTCGGGTTGCGGAACCCGGTCGAGTAGTCGCCCGCGTACAGCTGTCGCATCTGGTGCTCGCTCCAGAGAGTGACGAGGCCGTGGAACTCGGCCGGCACGTGCGCGTTCAGGTACGCGGCGCGCACCGCGGCCGGCGGCGGCGCTGACAGCGGAAACGCGGCGTCTTTGACCTGCATCAGCAGGTGCACCGCGTACGCGCCCCCGGTTTTGAGAGAGAGCTCCGTGACCATGGCGCGCACGTTGAGAATGGCCATGGGCGTCCACGCGAAGCCCTCGTAGCCGCGGATGACAATCGCCGTTCTGGTCGTGTCCGGGGCCGGAGACTGGGCCGTCGTCGTCGGGGGCTGGGCCTTGTTGGCGTCGTAGCATCGTTTCTGCGCCGCGTCCCAGTCCACTCGGCGGTAGTCAATCAGACCTGACTCTGCCCTAAAATGTCTGTGTTTGCTAGAAGAGCTCTCCGTCTCGTTGGAGGGTCCTATACCCCCCAGGTCTTTCCCATATCCCAAGCCGTAGGGACCATAGCGTCCGAACCGGTCAAAGCACACGTCGTCCCGAATCTTGAGGAGCTCACGCGATCCCAAAGCCGGCTGCGGCATGTCCTCAGGCACGCCGTCATAGGCGTAAATATCGGGCGCGGCCACCGTCTTCTCTGCGTCGAGGAAACATGTTTGCAAGGGCTCCAGGCCAGTGTACGGGTCGTAGCGGCGCGGCGTGGGGAAGCTTGTAGATGCACCGTTCTTGCCCGGTATCGCTCCTTTTGGAGGACGAATTGTCTGTATCCCGTTGTAGTATCCGCGCAGGCTGAACCGAGGAAAGAGGTGTCAGCACAACCGTTTTGTAGTGGTGGTACGGGTGCTTTGCCTACCGTGGGAGATGTAGCCAGGGGCGTCGAGCCGCATAATCATGATAAAGTGCTGCGCCAAAGATGACGAGACAAACCGCAATCAGGACTGTTCTGCGACTTCTCACATGGTAGAAAGTGCGCATGGCTGCAGCGTCAAGGAGTGCAGACAGCCATTAATTGTCTCTTTGAGATGTCATTCAGCTTTTCGAAAGGAAACAGCTTGCCACAGCGAGTTGGCGAAACGGTGAGCCTTTCTCGAATGTGACCTCGCTACCATTACCCAGTTGATACTAATTTGTAGTTATGCCGATCTGTACTGTTGAATTCGCCGTCAGTCCCTTGTTATGGCTTGTACTGTCTATCACTTGCTGTCTGATTCGACAACAACCTTGCGAGATGCCCAGCTGCGCACACCACAAATTAGAGGGGTACCTCTCCTATTTATTGGCCTCCTCTTCATTCAGTTCAACTTCGATAACGGCCAAGCACTGCGCGCACGTGGGCTTTGGTCTAGAACTGATCCTCTGCAAGGTAACGGGCCCCCGTACGGGGCCCCTCTATGTAGGCTGAGCCGAGATTAGCCTAGCAACCGGCATTGGACGGCATCAGGGTCCTGGGGAGAGTTACGAAGAGTTGTGTGGAGCGATTGTGCTGCGCCGAACTCTCCACCTGGGGCTGAAATGGATAGTCCCATCTCAAATCTAGTTAGCAGCCCTGTTGTCAATATGGTCCCTACATATGTGTTTTGTCTAATTCGTATACCTAGTTAGTTAAAGGCTCTATACTAGCTACTCTAGAAAGACTAAGGTAAGCTTAGCCTAGCCGTTAATAGCTTAAACTAAGAAAGAATACCTTAAAGTAGCTATATTAAATAAAAGAAGTATTATATATATATAAATAAATAAATTTAAATATACTAATTAGGCTATTTTTTACCTTTCTAGTTAATAACAGACGGCCTGGAAGCCGGAAGAACGATTTCCCGTTACCTAGTATATCTAGCACTTATCCGTACCATACAACCAGATAGAAGATACACAATATAACAACTTCACCTCTTACCCTATATATGCCCTATTGATCACAATACTAGTACCTCTATAAATTTAATTTAGAAGTAGAAAAAACCTAGTTAGCTAAGGGGAAAACCCTTTTCTCTTTTTAATAATATTATTATATCTAGTATATATAGAAATTAACACTTCTAACCTTATTATTTCTCTTACTATATATTAACACCCTTACTATAGTATTTATATATATTTAATATTAATACCCTTTATAGCTAGGTAGTATAGTAGTTAGTTATACTTCCTAGTAAGCCCTATACCCTCTTATAGTTACCTACTCTTTTTACCTTACCCTAGCCTTACCCCCCCTTATAAGTCGCTTATAGGCCTTAATTACTATACTTAACTTTTAGGAGGGAAAGAAGGGAAAGGAAAAAACGCAAAGAAGGGAAAAGGTACCTCTAGCTAGTGTTACGGGCTGGGCTCTAGCCCAGCGCCTTCCATAGTGGCCAGCGCGGCAAGAGAGAACCCTTATAGGTGCAACCAGACAACAACAAGTCAGTATTGTTGTTACGAATCCTTTTGCCTTCCTTGGTTAAGTAGGCAAGAGGGTTGTGCGCCGTAAGGCCACTAATAGCCGCGGGGCTGGTTGCCCCCGAAGCCCCTCTAGGGCCAGTCCGTTACATACAACAATACTAACTTGTTGTTATCTAGTTGCACCTATAAGGGTTCTCTCTTGCCGCGCTGGCCACTATAGAAGGACTAGGGCAGGCTCCGTAGCCCAGCCCTTAACAGCTAGATTCAAACCAGCGCCTATATACTAACCCACATAGCACTCCTTAATATAGAACCACTATACCATAGAGGCTACTATATATATATAGAAAATCGGCTATAACTTAAGCAATTCTTAACTTAGTAGGCTAGTTTACTAGTTAATTTAGTCGATTCTAAATAAACTCTATTTTTTATTTCTTACTTAGATACTTAAATAACCCCTTTATTTAGAACTTAGATAGAATAGTATAAATATAGAAGATACTAATTCCTATATATAGAGTCTACTAAAGAACCTATAAAATAACTAAAAGCTTACTAACTTAAAGCTATTTATAAGCCTATTTTTTAAAGTAAGAAAAATAATATTATAAAATTCAAGACTTATTACTAAAACTTATAGAATTATTATATATAGTAGGTTACTAAAAAAAAATTAATTATATAGGAGCTCCTAAGAATAAAATAGTAATGCCGATATTAGCTTGGTTTAGAGCAAAAGAGTTGTCGACTGGCGACGGTCGCCAGTCATTTGGTCGATGCAGCCCCAACTCTGATCTCGGGGCTGCATCGACCGGGGGTGCAGCGGGCGATGACAAGTCACCGCCCGGTGTACCCCCAACTTTGACTTTGATCTCGGGGCTCATCGACAACGAGGGAGATCACGCCCCTACTGACGCAAGGTGGACTGCGGGTTAAGAAAAGGCGACCCTGGCTGGATTCGAACCAACCGCCTCTATGGAATCCATAGATGCTGTCTGCGACGGTTAACCACTCCGCCACCAGGGCCGCTACACTGTATGTAACCGAAGAACACATTAGCCTACTTATATATGTATTATTTCGTATCTAACTACACACAGGGTGTAAACTAAGTTTTGGCGATAACTTACCTGTTTCTTACCCTATTTGCGCCGAAGAGCAATCAGGCCGCATGACCGAACGGCAGGATATTATAGAGAGTATAAAATGAAATGATGGATAAAGCAGCTGCTGATCGGGGAGTTCCCGTTTTGGTTATACCCGCAGAAGTTGCCAACTCTTCGGCCTTGTATCCACGCCTTTTATTGATTGGTATTTTCCTAGACCAGGGGTCAGTCTGGGGTTGAGTGCGACTGAAACAACATGTTTAAATGATGAATACTGCTCAAGCCATCTTAGAAAACAGCCCTGCGCCCCTACGTTTCGCGAAGTAGCAATGAAGTGGTTCGATGGCGGCCAGAGGCCACACCACTCGTAACACAGCCCCAAGTATTTCTCATTATCAGAAACGAAACGCTGCACTGAACAAAGTGTCGAATGCGCAGCATCATCAGTCATCACAATGTGTTATTTGTCATGATGCACAGAATAGTCTGAACGGCTTTCGCACGACAGTGGACCGCCAAAGCCGCACAGCCTACCATCCGAAAACCCCGCTTGCGAACCTCCTCTCAACATCGCTTCATGAGCCTGCGCAGAAACGCCCCTTGGACTGCCATGGCCAAGTCGGTTTGCATCGTCGGTACGTCTACGCCACCATACTCCATTTTCGCAGCGCGCTTACCGACGATATCCAGGCGCGGGGCCGGCTGGTCTCGCCGTCGCCAAGACGCTGCTGCACAGCGCGCCCCAGGGCGACTTTCGCGTCACCGTCTTTGACGCGCAGCAGGATGTCGGCGGTCTCTGGCCCACGTTCAAGGAGGACGTCGGCCGCCAGATTCACCCGCTCATGCTGGCCAACCAGAGCCGGCACTCGATGCACTTTAGCGACCTGGCCTGGGAGGACAAGACCCCTCAGCTGCCGCCGGCCTGGATGTTGGGCCGGTATCTGCACCGCTACGCCGAAAAATACCTCTCCGGGCGCCCTGATTTTCAGCTCAAACTCAAGACGCGGGTTGTGCGCACCGAAAAGGATGACGAGGGGTGGAGTGTGACAGTCCGGTCGGACGACGGCGACCAGACGACTCGCTTCGATCGTCTAGTTGTAGCGTCTGGCTACTTTGGGGACCCCATTATCCCAAAGGCACTAAAGGAAAATGCCACCATACCCGTGATTCACAGCTGTCAATATCGGGACCTGCAGTCGCTTCTCGGATGCTCGGGCAAAGGCGGCAAGATACTGGTCGCCGGTGGCCAGATGTCGGGCGTGGAGATTGCGGCGACTATCTCGACACATCTCTCCAACGAAATCAATTCACCAGACGAAAGCGCAATACCCAATATCGAGAAATACAGCATCCATCACGTCAGTCCTCGCCATCCATGGGTCATTCCGCTATACACAACCCCCGAGGTAAGCGGCCCATCTCAACATCCGCGCATAAGCATAAGCTGATCGTGGCAGCCGAAATGGAAAGCGCCGCCATTTTTGCCGCAGGACTTTTCGTCTTGGAACAGGAATAACAGGCCAGTGCCGTTCACCGATACACAGGGCCACATTCCGGAAGAGAGAGCCAAGATGGTCCATGAGCGGCTCACAGTTTCTCTGGGGCCAAGACAAATGATTGATACCCGTGAGACAGGTTCCAACAGCTTGGATCGCTCGTTACCTCCATATGTGTCATGTAGTGATTGGTACTGCGACTTCGAACGCTCAGGCTTCATCACGGTGCACAATGGCCGACTAGAGTCTCTCGCCGGGTCAACTGCCAAACTGGCCGACTCGTCAATAGAAGACGTCGCTGCAGTCGTCCTTGCGACAGGTTTCAGTCCAGCGCCTTGCGTCAGCTTTCTGCCCAAAGATGTATTGAGCACGCTCGGGTATTCTCCCGTGCACCCATCACTGCTGCTCGCTCTCGCTTTCCATGCGACGCATCATCCAGACGTGCCCGACTTGGGGTTTGTCGGATTCTACAGAGGGGCGTTTTGGGGTGTCATACAAATGCAAGCCCGATTCCTGGCTGCGCTTTGGTCTAGCGAGGGGCCGTCGGATACGCTTCGAGAGAAGCTGGCCCGGGATACAAGCATTCAAAGGACGCTTAATCTTAGGGATGACCCGCGTCAGGCGCAATTCCACATGGGAGACTATCCATTCTTGCTGCAAGAATTCGCCGAGGCCTTGTCCTTGGACATCAACCCGCCGCTGGCTGTCGACACCCCCCATCTCACAACGAACGGACTGCCTCTAGACATGATTGCGCCCTGTCGCTACTCCCCTGCTAATGAGGACGGTGAAGACAATGCCAACGCGAAAACTCTCATGCATAACGCAGAAGTCGTTCTCAAGGACGCCCTGACTACGCCTCGATTTGTCTCCCGCGCCGTGTTCCGGAGCCTTCTCGGGACATGGAAGCTAGAGCGCGACCTCAGGAGCAAGCTTCCCACACACCCCAGCGGCCATTTCAGCGGCACTGCGCAATTTCTCTTGCGTGCCACCACAAAGGAAGGCGTGCAATGCGTAATCAAAGAGGGCATCTCCCCACCGTACGAGGATGGCGAGAGCCTCGAATACCTCTACATCGAAGACGGCGAATTCAAGACGGACCAGGGCTTCGGCTTCCCCGCCACGCGTCGCTACATTTACCGCTACGACGAGGCATCCGGCGCAATTACTGTGTGGTTCGCCAAGCCGGATGACAATAAGCGTGTTGACTACTTTTTTCACGAGATTGAGTTTCAAGATCCGCCCGCGAGTGGAGGGGGTCACCAGCGCTGGTGGCCCGCCAAGTCGGGACACTTATGCATTGACGACTATTATAATGTCAATTATAATTTTGTGTTTGACGCGGTTAATTTGGAGAGATGGGTGTGCGCATATACTGTGAATGGGCCGGAAAAGGACTACACCATCTGTGGAACGTATACGAGATGACGAAAGACGAAACAATGAACGCATGTATAATTCTTAACGTGGGGCAGATCACCAAGTATTGGCCGTTTAAATGGATGGTGGAGAGGGGAGAGGTGATTCAAAATTATGAAAATAAATAAATTAAAGCAACAGGAAAAGATAATTATACATGAAAAAATAAGAGAAAATTGACTACAATTTGCAAGAGAGATGGACGTAATAAAGGGCCGGGGGAAATCCGTCCGATCCGAAGCGGGCTAGCGCTTAATGAGTAAGCAACTGGTTCACCATCCTTCGTTGACCAACAACCTTGGGTCAAACCAAGCCCTCGCACAGTTTTCCACCTTGCCATGTCATACTCGCATATCCCGGCATACGTCTTGGGCGCCGCCTGCTGCGGTCGCGGTCTGACGGGCGCGCTCTCGCCGCGCCGCGAGTACGGCCACGTCGGCCTCCCCCTCGACAACGCCGGCGAGTCGTCCCCCCATCGCCGCTCATGTACTTCAAGGCCATTCGCGAGATGAGCTACGGCGCGGCCCTGGTCTCTCTGCAGCGGCAAGGTCAGGAGCTGGCCCTCACGACGCTCCTCGGCATCCTATCCGCGGTGCGGCTCGCGGACGGCGCGGTCGTCTGGTGGCATGGCGGGGAGCGTCTTCGACGCCGCGCGTTTGCGCACTGGATCACCGGTGTCGGGTTTCTAGCGTGGTTTTTCTGGCGTCGGAGACAGGCTTGAGAGGTCTGTTGGGCTTCAACCGGCCGCGGAGGGGTAGAGGAGAGAATCTTTCCCCGCTTCCGCAAGCAGAAACTTTGTCGCAACGGCCCGGAGATGGTCGAACTCGACGCGTGTCGCGAGCAGCCGCCAAAGTTGTGCCAGTCCGTTCCCCCATACATGACGACCCCCCCCCCCCCCCCGACCGCAGGTCGCCCGTCTTTCCGCCCTGATATCCGTGTCGGGCAGACCGGGCACGACACGACCCTGGTCTACTCGGCGTCCGGTTTCGCCACGAGCGCCAGCATGGCAGACGATAGCTCGCTTCCCTGGCACCCAGCTCAGCATCACCAGTTCCTTCACTTCTTCAAGCGGTAACCCGCCCGCGCACGCGCAGCACGCGCCTGACGTTCTACGGCATCCACTGCTGCTGGTGCTGGCATGGACTACTTGGAAATTCGCACTTGACATTATTCCCCTTCTCTCTTATTTTTGATTATACTGTCTCATCCACACGCAAGCGCAACTTGGCGCCTAGTTGAGGCCGCGCCCGCACCATCGCCATCTAGTTTATCGGCCAACAAGTGTGGTGCACGTCATCTGCGACGAGATTCGGGAACCTGGCTTCCGGATTGTTGTTGTCATCAGCTACCTGCTATGCGCCCCGTCATCCCTCTGCCTTGTTGTCCCTCCGCCTTGTTGTCCCTCCGCCTTGTTGTCCCTCCGCCTTATTGTCCCTCCGCCTTATTATCGCCTTATCATACCTCCGCCTTATCGCCCCTCGCCTTATTATCCCTCTCCCTTGTCATCCCTCCGCCTTATTATTCCTCTCCCTTGTTATCTCTCCGCCTTGTCGTCCCTCCGCTTTACTATCGCCTTATTATCCCTCCGCCTTATCGTCCCTCCACCCTGTCGGCCCTGGCTATGGTCATTGTATCTGCGTTCTTGTACCCTTCCCTACCACATGTCCGGATCGACGTCTTTGAACTGCTGGCCAATGGAGATTTCGTCAAACCAAGCCTCACGGATCGTCTGCGTGCCCTCCATGCGGCCCTCGTCGTGCCACGAGTGCGGCCAGAGACCAACTAGTTACTCGGTTAGTCAAGAACATCAGCGAGAACCCAAACCCCCGTGGGATCCTTGGCACATACCTCGAAACTGGAAATGCCATGGACCTGCCACTGTGGTGTGCACCTTTTTCTTGTCCACCGTCTTTTTGCCGTCCAACCAGGCACTGAATTGGCCGGAGTTATCGCTCCGCCACTTGGCGTGAAAGATGAGCTTGTGCCACTTGCCGGGAGTGACTTCGCCGAGGTCGGGCAGCTCGGTCTCCTTGAGCTTGCAATTCTTGCCTGCGAAGTGGCCGCCGATGACGCG
The DNA here is from genome assembly GCF_000225605.1 of Cordyceps militaris CM01. Lineage (NCBI taxonomy): Eukaryota > Fungi > Ascomycota > Sordariomycetes > Hypocreales > Cordycipitaceae > Cordyceps > Cordyceps militaris. The sequence goes on along the minus strand of NW_006271975.1, from coordinate 1,870,138 downwards.
CGCCTTCAGCGTGCGGTCCTTGATCCAAATGGAGTTGCCGACCAATTGGTGCTGGCCGCAGTTTTTGCGGCCTGCGCGGTGGGACTCGAAGTAGGCAATGGTCATGGACTGGTTGACGGGTTCCCAGTTGTCGGCGAGGCGGAACAAGAGGCCGTAGTACCGCTCGTCGTTGCGGGAGTGACCGTCGTTGCGCTCCACCGAGGTGTAGTAGTGGTTGTGGAAGTGGATATCGTACTTCTGCGTCACCTTGAGCGATTTGCCCGACCTGTACGAGAACTCCTTGTCCTCGGTGATGTTGCCCAAGTGTTCGGCGCGCACAAAGTCCCAACCCTTGAGGACGCCTGAGTTGTAGAACAGGCGTTTGCCGGCAACCACTTCGGCCAGGGCAATCGCGCCGAAAACGAAAGTCTTGAGAGCGACCATGTTGTCGTTGGGTTTGTCTAGGAGAGAGGTTTCACAGGAGGGCCTCTTGCGGTCTTGTGCATTTTGTAGTCGGCGTTAGCGTGTTCGTGTTGGGAGTGGCCACGCTGGAAAACATTGTTGAAAATCTGTCAATGAATCATCATGCCCCTTTCAGAACATCCGAACATGTTACTTTGGCGTGCACACGAAACTACGCGGCGCACGTGGGGGGGCTAGACGCGCTTGTAACGCTGGCTGAACCTTGTGCCACTCCGGCAGAACGCGCTTGTAAGGCTGGCCGAACCTTCCTATTCCATTAGATTGGTAATATCTTCCAAGGGATAGCTGTCGGGCACTGTCGGGCACTTGTAGCACCTCCCAGAGCAAGGACATGTTCCACGTCATCCATGAACCTGGCGTGGTGTAACTAGTAGCAACCGTGTAGTCGTCGTATCTGCTGAAACAAAACACCCGATTTTATTGTTTCTGTATGCGTAGTCTGGATATAAACTTCTGTCCTGTAAAAGTTTAAACTCATACCTTCAGAACTAGAAATACCGGGAAGCGCACATCAGCCGCCTGGCCACCTGCACTGCGTCATGTTTATTTATTTCTCATATGTTCTGCCAAGACACTGTAGCGGCTCACCGCAGCTAAAGCAGGCTTTATACGGGAACCAAAAACCCTGGTAGCTGAGTCGGCTACGATGATCCTCGTGATGCTCGAGATGCCAGCCATGCCCGTCGTCCAGCTCAGCTCTAGCAAGCAGTCTGGACCACAAGGTGAGAGAAGATGCGGCGTGTCTCGTACCGACACTTATTAGGCCCGCGTAGGTTTCGCATTTCTAGGCCATTCTTACGTAAAATCGACCAAGGTACAAAAGTAGAGGCTGGACAGTAGTGGGTGCGCCATAGGCTCTCAGCCACGCAGCCCACACCCACAGGTCATTCCCGCATTAAGTAAATAGTAAACATTCAAAATGAGACCGGTTGTGATGCCTCACGCGGGCAGGCTACTCTCCATTACCTTGGCCATGCAACAATGAATAACGTGGAGCTTGTCAAAACCCCCAACTGTCGGGTCACTCTTTTCGGAAGATTATTCCGGATACTGAGGTGGAATAGTCTGTCTCATCCCGCCGTCGTCTCACGAAAGCCTCGGGCGGTCGGCCGGAGATCCGGAGCTCTCCACCTGGTGCGGGTGCACAACCTTGGGGTCAGCTGGAAGTACGGCACTCCCATCGTGATAGCCAGGGCACATGACCGAACAGGGCAGCCATCTCGGGTTGACAACGCCAGGCTCCTGTTTTCGTCGTACGCGGCCCAGAAATCTGTGCAAGCATGGTTCTGCACGTTGCACAACGACTTTGAAGCCGATGTAAAGACTGCGCGGGGAGGCCGGGAGACATGTTCAAGCTAATCCTTGTAGTAGCGATTCTTGCAGATGTCTCATAACTTTGTTGTGTATTTTCTTCTCCTTTTCCCTAGGATTGTACTCCGTACTGGTGTCGCATGGATCAGCTGGCCGGTGTTCTCGGAACGGCCGGAGCTTCCCCTTGTCGGGGTTATAATCCCACGAAAAGACGCACCCCAGGATGAAATACTAACCATACGACTGACAACGTTTATGATCAAAACTTCTGTGTCGCTCCTCTTTCACGCTGCATTCACAGGCGAGGCATGAAACGGGAATTTGTCGCTAAAGCAGGGCTTTCGATCCGGCCGCCTCGGGATGTGTAAGGGACGCAACTTTTCGTTTAGTAGCAGCTATAGATTCAATACAGTCTAGAAGGTTTCCGCGACTAAACGGCTCTGCGCATTGTCAATATTGCGACAAAATGAGAGGCCGGGGAGAAAGCCGGGGCTACACTTTCCGATTTTCCCATGCGGCCGTGGCCCGTGCCGACCTTTTTCTTCCGACAGTGCAACCCCACGCAATCAGACATTCCACTTGATATGGGTAGGAAATGCATGTCTGGGGCACATGCTCGGTCCTTTCCATTCCGAGGGCGGGCATATCTGGCTTTTAGGTTCGCCACTACCGAGACCGGAACGATCGGGAAGGCGTGCGGAGATGCGGGCGCTAACGAAGGGAACCAAACTCTTGGCACTTGGTAGGGCTGACGCAAAGGCCACGGTGAAGACGTGGGCTTGGCTGAACTAGATGAGCCTCAGTGAACATTGTGGTCAGTCTAGCCTTGTATTGTTGCATGTTGTCTTTCTGTGGTAACTGGGAGAAGAGTCTGGCGTGAGGTCTGCTCACCAAGCTCTGGATCAAGCATTAGTAGCTTTGACGTTTTCGGCTTATTCCGCCTCTTGGCCACTTCATTCCATTCAAATCTCTCTCAACTTGGATAGGCTCGTAATATTTATCGTCAAAAAGTCCATTAGATCACTCTTCTCCCGACGATTGGCAGATTTCTCAGAGACAATACAACGAGGGCAGAAATGTGAGTCTGTAATTCAATCGCTCAATCGCTTAAATGCTCAAGATGGCTAATATGCAAAATGATGTACACAGTTACAAGCTCCTCTCCGCGTCCGTGATGGGCCTGTACCCTCCTCTCCGTCTCCTCGCGCATCTCTTCCGGAACAGCTTGACGCCCAAGTAGACCCCAATCGCGGCGCCCACAACGCCGCTCACAATGGACACGACCCAGTGCTGGCGGCCGAGCACGAAAAGGTCCACGGGCCAGGTGTCGGCGCGTCCCCCGCGGTGGCTGCTGAAGATTGACCACTCGGGGGCGCCGCGCCACCGCGGCATCGACAGGCGCGTGAGCCAGTCGGCGGTGCGGGGCCCGTGGCGGAACAGCGTCTGCTGGCAGTTGTCCCAGTGCCAGCGGTCCCAGGCGGCGGTGAGGAACCAGCGGCCGGTGCCGTAGAGGATGGTGAGGGACGGCACAAGGTACCAGTGCGAGTGGCGCGGGATGGTCTCGGTGATGCGGATCCAAAAGGGGTGCTGGGGGCTACCGCCGAGGACCTTGTCGCTGAGGGTGCCGCGGCGGTGGTCGGCTATGAAGACGGAGTAGGGTCGTAGGCTTTCGAGACTGTCGACACAGCCCTGCGGGAAGATATGTTAGACGGGGTGGTAGGTAATAGCATATGATATGCAGCAGGTTGGTAGACGTACAAAGTCGAGGTCAATATAAATACCGCCATATTGTCGCAAGATAAAATAGCGAACAGTTTGTTCCCTTTGAACAGGATATCTGAAATTATCATATGTTTTTAAAAACCAGGGATATTCATCCCGGATCAGGTCGCGCGACATGTCTTCCGTCCACAACTACCAACGTCACAGCATTAGCGAGAGCTGGTCAGCACGATTTCCGCAGCTGCGCACCTTGTATTCCCACTCGGGATTCTTGTCCCTGCATGACTGGCGCTGCGTTTCCCATTCTGGCAGCAGCAAGGCCGATTCGTTGCCCGCGTGCCGCCAGTTGTGCAGAACCTGGTGGATGAGGCGCGGCACGTTTTTCGGTTGCTGCCTCTGGACCCTGAACCGGGCCAGCGCTTGGTCCTGACTGAGGGGGTAGCCGGCATGGGGCACGAATAGGCGCAGGAAGCGACCAATGGTTTCGTACGAGTTGTATACGGTGACGATGGCAATGGTCAGGAGAATTATAATGCAGAGAAATCGTCGGCGGCGGTTCATTGTTGGGTGGTGGTGTTTGTCGTTGGATGTCGTCGAGGCGACCTATGTCGTCGCTGCAGGCTTATCGAATGGAAGGACGGTAAAGAATGAAGACGGAACACGCTGTTTCGAGGCGGGCGTGTTTGTTGGAGCAAGAATGGAAAGGACAGAATGATGATGATGCAGCAGATTGCAGACAGAGAGGGCGTAAAAAGTTTCCCCGACATGCATGGGATGGGGGCAGCGAACCATGACATGAAAAAGGCAGGGGCCACGACAAGGTTCATTTTCGTACGACATCCATCGGGGCACACGGTTCAATTGGTTTGATCTCAGCCTCATCGCGGCGTCTCATCCTGGCAGGGCAGAGGGCAGAGCTTTGCACGAGTCGGGTGGGCGCTCTTGACCCGAAATGGGAGCGAGGCCACGCACGCAATAGATACCTCCACCATGATGAGTGGTGGATCGTTCGAGGAAGAAAGAAAAGGGCAGCCCAAGAGATGGAGTACGGGCGCGCTAATGAACGTATTCAGATATCCCGACTACGGAGTACCTACATGCTACCAACGAAGAACTAGAATTAGGCGGCACCTGTCTTTGTGTGCCAGGGCGGGCAAAAGCCGACGACATCTGGTTCGCTGGACGTTCTGCTGGTCCATCCGGTCACCCAGTTGAGAGACGTTGTGTTGCAGTGGACGAGCGGGTAAAAGATGCCATTCGACGGATGATCCTTGCAAAAAAATACATAAAAATAGGGGACCAGGAGGGGGAGGGAGGGGAGGGGACCGGACCTGGCGTTAGCCCTATTAGCCCTATCATCAGGCACACTAGAGACGATGTCGTGTGAGGCACTGATGCGCCTGGAGCAATCAAGGACTTGCCTAGTCGGAACTAGCCGGGCGTTGGTGTACATAGTACATACAACTACGGAGTACTAATACTTGAATAGTCTTGTTCTCGATATATTATTGAACATGTTCTCTCGTAAGTTCGTGGCGCCGAGTACGTACCTGCGCAAAAAGAAGCGCTAGGCCGGATAGACTCTGAAACATGGCACGGGAGACGACTCTTCAAGAGAGGCAGTCAGTGACAATGCGCCTGGGAGCATTGCCGCATTGTCACTGCTGCGTCATTAAATTGTACGGCTTCTCCGACGACGACTTCTTTTTCGCCGGCAGCTGGGTGAAGTTCAACCTGACACCAGACAGCACAGGACGCGACGTGGAGGAGCACGCACCGGAAGAGGGCTGAGTACTCGGTACAAATTAGATCACCACAATAACTATGGATTCACTCTGTAATTCGTAGACAAAAGTACTTTCGTATGGGTAAAATGACTCAGACGAGCCGCATTGCCGAAACAAAAAAAACGGTAGTGCTCATTTCGTGCTAGCCAACGTTACTCCACTGCGCCACAGCCAGTCTTCTGCGCATCGCCCACAATCAAGGCCCAAGGCTGTTGATTAAGTCAAATCATCTGTCATCTGAACGCGCCATCCCCAAGTCGCCCCGCCTTTTCTAGCCAAGTTGACCGACGAAAGCGAGCAACTGACGGAACATGCACGAATGGCTACAAATGGCCGACTTCCCAAGCGAAGGGCCTCGAGTCCCAGCCGTGGCCCATTTCGTTTACAACCTCATCGACGCCCCATCGACCACATCATCAAGCAACTCTCTCCAACGACTTTCACCAATAACTAGCGCTCGGTTTGTTTGCTGCTTCACCGCCCCCCAATCGCCAAGAACGGACCTGGGCGTCTCATCATGTTTTTTTTAGACTGCATTTGTGCGAAAACATACCAAAATTAGCTGCCATTCCGTTGGATCGGTATCGAGTACACTTTGCCCGCGTGGTTGCCAAGGTTTCTAGAGAGCTTCAACTACTCTCCATGTACCATTGTTGCCGCAATGTACCCTCCACACCGTAGCTGTTCCGCCTTGACCACAGAGGCGAAGATGCCAGCAAAGGGCACTTCATCGCCGACTTCCAGCACACGATACCCATAGGCAGCGCGAAAGACCTCGCTCTCCGCTTCTGCAGACCGGTTCAAACACATAGGGTGACTTCGCCCAGGCGACCCATCATATTGCTCAAGTCAAATGGTATCGAGGTACCTTTTGGCGTCTTCATTTTTGTCTGCCAACGCCTTGACGACGTGTTTGACGGACGAAGCTCTGATTCTAATCAGGAACAAAAAAAGAGACGGAATTTAGTCCGTCATGGCCCTGCTTTACAGCCCGTATATCAAACCGCCTTTTCCGCCGTTTAGGTTCCGGTCCAGGCGCCGGCTCAAATATGCGGCCGGAATGCGCCAGGGTGAGCGCAATTCCGACAAGACTGTTCGAATATCAGCATATGGCCACCTCAAAAACTACGATGATACATAAACTCCTTCCAAGTCAATCAAAAGGCCTTTGTTGGTGCTGGCGGGAGTAACCCGAATACATTAAAGTCAATAAATGAAATAGATCAAATTGACGAAATTGCCCGCCCAAGTATCACCAACATTACTACCCTACCCTGGAGTAAAGAATGTAGTTGACTTTATGGGGATTTCAGGGCTTTCGAAGCGGCGTGTCGTGACTATCACAAGCATTTTCCAAGAGACATAAAACCCAACTCCATTCAAAATGTACCTTGGTTTTTTCTGGTCAATCCCCCAGACTTCTTGTGACACGGATGTGTCACTCGGCACTTGAGTGCCCTGGCAATGGCTGAAGGTTGTATGTACCACTACCTGCTGCCTAGGTGACAGCTAGCCGAAACTGAGCGTCATAGAGTGTCATCTGAATTGTCGGCTTCATTCCCAGATATCGGAGGATAAGCCCTTGAAAAGGGAAAACATAAGTAGAGCAACTCCGAATTAATATAGGTAGAATCAATTTTCTGTATTCGCTTCTTAGTTGGGTACCAAGGGTACCAAGCTGAAAGGTACGTACCGCTGCTATCAGAAGGACGCCCCACTCCCTCTTGATCGTCGCATGTGCCAGTTTCATCGGTCGCGATTTCGGATCAGGCTTCTCTCCGGCATCATCATCTCCTGCTCACATAGTTGGCGCGCATCATATCCAGACTCTGGCCAAGCCGCCTGCTTCCCTTCACCCGATAGAAGATAGATGCCCGAGCTTCTCGGCAGCTCTTGACACACCCGCATCGAAACCCCACCTATCCTGGCGTCATCGCTTTCGCCGCTTACGCACGTCACCATTGCCATCATGGCTCCCAAGAACGCATCCAAAAAACATCAAGAGGAGCGGGCTGCCGAGACAGAACCCCTTCTTTCCGGTGATTCCAATGCCGTCGACGCTTCATACGGCTCGCAACCGGTGACAAACGATGCCGCCAGTGATGCTCCCTCGTCGCAAGCGCCTCTCAAGCCACAGAAGAGCAAACGACGATGGCCATCCCTCGTTGCGATGATGCTCCTTGGAACCGTCGTCATCGCCGTCATCGTCCTTGGATTCCTCGTTCCGCCGGCCGTACAGACATACATTGAAAAGGCCGTCGTTCTTGAACCCACTGGGCTCTCCCTCGACTCCATTAGTTTTACCGGCATCCGTGCCCGTGTGCAAGGCAACTTCCGCATGGATGCCGCCCGTGTCGAGGATCCTATGGCCCGCAGAATCGGTCGCATTGCCATGAGTATTATGAGAACCGTGGACGCCGAGCAGACGCACATCAAGCTCTACGTACCCGGCTATGGCGATGCCATGGTCGGCTCCGCTGTGGTCCCGTCCCTGAGCCTCAACCTCGTCGACGGCAAAAATACGTTCATCGACATCGTCACCGATATGAAGCTTGGAGATAACGGCAGCATCAAGAAGATTGTCAACGACTGGCTCACTGGCAAGATTAGCGAGCTAGAGGTCAAGACCGCAACCGCCTTGCAGCTCAAGTCGGGATTTATCCCTCTTGGGACTCATGATGTCATCGAGTCCATGGTTTTAGAAGGTCAATCTCTCTACAGCACATTTTCCTCCCTGTACTTTGGCGAAAAGTCCATTAGCTAGATACCTACCCGCTGCTGCTTTATTTACCTGTATCCCAGTCTTTTCTAATTATGCTACTTATCTCATGCCACGCTTTTTTTGCTCAGTTTGCTGACTGTTTTTACAGCCAAAGATGCTCCTTCGATCCCCAAATACAGCATTCAGCACCTCAACTTTCACCAAGTCCCTCTAGGCCATGGGGATAGTCAAGGCATTGGCGCGAATGTCTCAGTCTCAGTGCAAAACGAGTACCCCATCTCGTTGACTGTACCCCGCGTCGGCTTCGAGGTTCTCATCTCGGGATGTACACCCGACGATGCTAAAATCGCGGTCGGCACTGGCAGGTCTAGCGTCATCGACGTGAAGCCAAAAACTGATATCATTGCCGAGGCTTCTGGTTTGATCCGCAAGTTGCCGCAGAAACTGACGCAGGCATGTCCCGTTTCTGAACTGTCTCCACTCGATGAATTCCTCAAGCACTACCTCGGCGGCGAAGAGGCCCAGATCTTTGTGCGCGGCAAGCAGCCCAGCGATTCCGAGCTTCCTGAGTGGCTAGGCGATTTACTGGCCAGCGTCACGGTCCCCATCGACTTTCCAGGAGGTTCATTTGACGACTTGCTCCGCAACTTTTCTTTAACTGACGTCGACTTTTCGCTTCCGAGCCCGTTCGAGCCAGAGGGCAAGCCTCGCGTAACCGGCACAGTTGTCGCCATTGCAGCTTTGCCAGAGGGCGTCGACGTGGATTTGAAGGTAGAAGGCCTCAAAACACAAGGCAACCTCTTTTACAAGGATAAGAAATTTGGCGAACTCAACCTGCGAGAGTGGCAAAAGGCATCCTCTCGCAAGCTCGATTCCGATGCCAAGGAGATACTCGTCGAGATAACATCTCGCGTCGACAACGCGCCGATCGATATTACCGACAACGATGTATTTTCCTCACTCGCTAGTGATTACCTCTTTGGCTCCAAAGGCGTCATTGTCCACGCCCGTGCCAAACTGGATGTCAAGGTCGACACCGTTCTCGGCCCCCTCGTCATCAAAGAAGTCCCTGCGGAGGGCCGAATTCCCGTCAATGGTCCGTCCTCTAAATGGTAACCCGTCGCGCCGCACTCCTTTGTCCATTTATCCCTGTGCGCGTCGTGAGAGTCGGGTCGTGACGCTTCCCCGGCTGCGGAACGGACACTGACGACAAAGCAGGGCTGCCGGGGGACTTCATCAGCAATGTCAAGCCACAAGTCGGGAACATTTGGGTCCGCAACACGACGTCGACTGCGGTTAGACTGGAATGCGCTGTAAACTTTACGAACCCGACGCCCTACAAAGCATCGGTTCCTTTTATCAATCTACATTTCTTCTCTGGTGATGACATCTTGGGGGACGTCACGGTGCAAGATCTACTGGTGGGCCAAGGAAACGTCACCAATGTCACTGTCAGCGCTTCGTGGGACCCGGCAGGCCTTGGCGGGGAAAGGAGCCGCTTGGCTGGGCGCAAGCTTATCTCAGACTACCTTTCTGGGAAGAATACCACCATCACGATACGGTCTCATCGCGGCAGCGTGCCCAGCCTGCCAGAGCTTGGCGAAGCTCTGTCCAGAATCCACGTGTCGATTCCCACTCCCCGTCTCGAGCTCCCCGGCGACGGCCACGCACCTACCAACACTTCCATGCCTGGCTTTCTCCGTGAGGCCTTCTTCCATCTGCTGACGTCGTCGGCGACCTTTGTGCTGGTCTCGCCACTGCGCCACAACACGGTCCACATCGAGTCCATCCGTGCCACGGCCTTTTACAACCACACGGAACCTGTCGCGCACATCGAGCACACCCAGCCGTTTGACGTGCCGCCGGGTCTGTCCGAGACGCCCCGGCTCGCCGTGCAGTGGTCAAGCGACAGCGTGGGCTACGACCGGCTGCGCGAGGCCCTCGGCGGCGAGATGCGCCTGGATGCGCACGCACAGGTGACGGTTCGGCTAGGGAGGTGGATCGAGACGTTGCAGTATGAAGGACGTGGCATCGGTGCCAAGGTGCGCCTTTGATTTGTTTTACACCATCACACCATTTCCTCTTTTCCATTTCCCCTTCTTTACCTTGTGCTAGCGAGTTTTACATGGTTGGGAATGGCGTTTCATTAGACTTTTTGGTCAAGAACAGAACACTTAGACGACTTTTCCTTTTTCACCGAGACTTTTTCATACCCGTTTTTAGACTAGTGGTATATATCTACAATATACGATGATTGATACCCTGACATGCACCTCGTCTACGACATCACTATACATGTCCCATCAGAGATGTAGCCAAGAAAGCTTGGTGTCTTGTAATGGAATCAAGCAAAAAAGCGTGTTGACGGTAAAGAATAGATGTATGTATACATGGATGGTAACATGTGCAAGGATAAAAAGAAGAAAAGTGAGTGTCCAAGGATGGAAAAGGCAAGAAAGAAATCCAAGAATAATCCGCTGTCCGAGTATAAACGGAGCTTCTGAGAGAGCTAATAAAAAGAAGTAGTAAAAAAAAAAGAAGAGAATCAAACGCCTTCGCTTTGTGCTGAATCCAAAAAAGCAATATACATCCTTTTGTTTACCATGCACCTAGAAAAAAAACTCCTTGTTTTTTTTCGTCTAAACCAAGAAAACAGCAGAGCTGCGCTGTCCACATTATACAATTCCACAGACTTTCTTCCTCTCTCCCGTCGTGCATTTCCAAGGCTGTGACAAGTTAAGGCCAGTCTTCCTGCAGACTTGGGTGCAGACGCTGCTTACACCGCGCCATTCGTCGTCGTCTTCTCCTCTCGCGGGGCTTCGAGCTCGTCGCCGCCCGTGGTCGGGGGTGTTGGGGGCGGCGAGACCTGCAGTGTCTGCGACGGCGGCGGGGTGATGTCCTCCTCTTCAATCGTCGAAATCTTGGTGAGCACCTTTTTGAGGGCGGGTCGGCGGATGGGCTTGCTGAGAAACTCATTCATGCCCGAGGCCATGCACTCTTGGACGTTGCTCTCCTCGGAAAAGGCCGTGAGGGCGACAATGGGGGCGACGTAGCCCATTTTCCGAATCAGTCGCGTCGACTCTAGGCCGTTAACGTTGGGCATCTGGACGTCCATAAAGATGACGTCAAACTGACGCTGGGGCGGCGTGGGCGACGATCCCGACCCCGCTGCCGCCGCCATCATGCTCTCCTTGACCAGCTCGTACGCCTCCTGTCCGTCCTTGGCCACCGTCACGTCGTACACGTCCTCGAGCTTGAGCATACGGCTGACGACCTCGATATTGGTGGCATTGTCGTCGGCGACCAGCACCTTGAGCCTGCTGCCGCTGGTACCGAGCGGCGCGCGGCGCCCATTATAGCCCTTTTCCACGTCGGCGGCATGCGGCGACTCGTTGGTGGTGAAAAATGGGAGACTGAGGCCGACGAGGCGCGGCTTGTTCTCGAGGAGGCGGTGGTTGGCATTGGTACCGGCGGTGTTGCTGCCGCCGCTGCTGTTGCTGTGCTTCTGGTCATGGACGCCCGCAATGCCCGCGGTTCCGTTACTGACCGCCGTGCTCGTGAGGGATGTGCACTGCGTCTCGTCCATGGCGGAGCCCACGCTGTTGGCGCGCGATCGAATACTGGAAGAAGCCGTGCTCGGCGTGCGGTCCTTGACGTACTCGAGCGGGATCCGCATCGTGAAGACGGATCCTTGCTTGGGTGCGCTCTTGACACCAATGGAACCGCCCATGAGCTTCACGAGCTGCGCGCAGATGCTGAGACCCAAGCCTGTACCGCCGAATTTCTTGTTCAGGCCGGAATCACCTTGTACAAACGGCTCAAAGATCTTGGTCTGCATGTGCTCGGGAACGCCGTGCCCAGAGTCCTCCACCTCGAATTCAAACACAAATGACTTGTACTTGATGGGCGGTGGAGACGCAGACCGCTCACGCAAAGAAACACGGGGCGTCAACTTGGGATCCATCGGGTTGATCTCAAGAGCAGTGCCGTCTTTGACGGCCGTCGCTGCCACCGAGTGGCTCGAGTGAATTGAGCTCGAGTTACCACGCGTGCGAGTGCGCCAGCCCTGCGCGACAGACGGAGGCCGGGACAGGGATGAGTTCCTGCTCAATTCGTCACCGCTCGTCTGCTCGACCTCACCCAAGCAGCGTATCCGCAATGTCACTTTGCCACCCACAGGAGTAAACTTGACACTGTTGCCCACCAAGTTGATGATGACTTGCAGTATGCGATGGTGGTCACCCATGAGGTAGGCATCCTTAAGCCGTCCCATGCCAGGTGGCCCCAACGCTGGTAACCGCTCATCTAGGCGGGGCTGCTGCGCTTCTGGTGTCCCATGCAGACTATCAAATGACAAGTATTCAACGGAGAGCCGGATATTGTTTTCTCTCACTTGCTTGTCAAAGATGGACTCAATCTGCGCCTTTATATCTCCGAGGCGAAATTCTCGTCGCTCCAGGCTAACTTGGTGGCTGATTTGATTCTTGGAGAAGCTCAGCAAATCTTCGAGAAGATGTAGTAACAGGTCACCTGTCATGTATTAGTCAGAGAGCAGTTGATTAGGAACAAGGCAACACATACCCGACTTGTACACGGTTCTTAGAGACGACCTTATTCTGTTGAGATCGTCGTCTTCCATGCAGACGGCACATATACCCATGATACCGTTTAGTGGTGTTTTGAGCTCATGAGAGATATTGGCGATGAAGAGCGTCTTACTTTCGTTGGCAGCCTCGGCAGCTTTCTTACTGATTTCCAGCTGCCGTGTGCGCTCAGCCACCTTCTCGTCGAGCAATGTGTACTGCTTCAGCAGCTCGTCCGACATACTGTTGTATGTTTTCGTGAGCTCTGTGAGCTCGTCGGTTATTAAGTGCCTTCCTTGAACAACACGTCCAGGGATCCTGAAAACTCGTCGATGGGCATCAATCTCGGCCGCCGTCAATGGCTTCCTATTCTTCCTAAATCTGCGCCGTAGTGGGGCAAAGAAGCGACTTTTGCTAGACGAAGTGGTGCGAGTTGCACCGGAGCTTGGCCCGTCGCCATCGCTGAGATCCTCGAGCTCGTCCTCATATCCTGGAGGCCGGATAGATTTTTCCGTGGCCTCTTTTAGGCGTCGAATGGGTCTGACGCCGAAGTGAGCGCAGGGAATCACAAGAAGGAGGATAAGAGCTGCAGTGCCAAAGGCGCAGGCGAGAAGAATTGTGCGGAGTTTGGAGATTGGCTGGTAAGCTTCTGATCTCGCCTTTTCCACCACCACAGCCCAGTTTACAAGATCGGATTGCGGGCGAGCAATACCAACAGCGACAGAGACACCCTGCTCATTCGTGGTTGACAAGTCGGCGGTTGCATTGTTGAGCTGTGTGCCGTTGTTGTAGTATACGTTGAGAACGGACTGGTACTGTTCAAGCTCAAAGTCGGAGTTGGAGTTGCCACTGTGGTAGTCTCGATTGCCATGTCTGTCAGCTTGTCCCCGCGGTGTGATGGGTGGAAGCACAAAGTGGGCGTTGACGTTGCCAAGTGCATTTCTTTCAGGAGCGCGGGTGCCGTTGTTAGGCGTCGTGCTACCGGCAAATTTGTTGGATGGATGGGCAGGACCAACTATCAAAACCATACCCGACTTATCTAACCCCTCTCGAGAAGTCTGGACCTCGAGGAGAGATGTTGCCGAGACAACCAGTGTCATATAGCCAAGGAAGTATCTGGAATTGTAGTTGGCTCGAACAGGAATTGTCAGAGATATGAGGGCATACGTCTCGTTGACGATGAGGGGGCCGAGAACCAATCCGCCCTTGTCGCTGATTCTCACGTTGGGGAAAGCATCTGCTGCCCAAGCCTGGGTGTCTGGGAGGCCGGGAACGGGGCTGCCAGTGGCTTGGTAGGTGATGTTGGGGTATAAGGAAGGGGGATACCCCCACTGGGTGTCGCTGAGGTTTGCGCGGCGGCCGTCAGGCGTGAGGTAGGGCAGCGCAATGTTGTTCCGTTGATTGCCTATGCCTGCGGCAGTGACGTTGAGGAGGCCTTTATCGGCGGCGCCGGTAATATTTCGAGAGTAGAGGCGAGCTTGGAGCAGACCAGAGACTTGGCTATTAGTCATGGCACTGGTAATGTCTCTGCGGGCCGAGTCAAAGGGGTTGGAGGTGGCGTTGCCATTGTAAAAGTCGCCAAAGGCGTCTTGGAGGAGGATGCGGCTGGCGACGGACTGGCAGATGATGAGGAGAAGGTTGATCTCGGAGCTGATGCGGGTGGCCTTGAGCGAGGCCGTGAGGGCGAGGCTCGACGTCTCAACGCCGACGACGAAGTTGTATACAAAGTTCCAGGTGGGAACAGAGACGACAACCAGACATGTAAGGACGGCGAAGATGACGAGGGCAGCCAGCTGCTCTCGGATCGCGACCCTCATGGCGGGCAAACGGCAGCAGAGTGTGAGCGGCCAGCTTGAGTGTCGAGGCCTATGGGTTGAGGGTCGCGTCAATCATTCTTGGGCGGGGAGCAACGTCAATGACCGTCCTCTCGGGCGGCCGGGCGTGCCTTGCTTCTGGCGGCGGGCGGGAATTCAACAGCCTGGTTGTTGCGTTGATCTTGTGATGGCCGGAATTTGCAGGCGACGGGGATCGGCGGCGTCGGGCGCCCCTTGGGGCCTCTATCGGCGTAGTATTGTCGGTAGCAATCTCGCACTATAATACACCGAAGAACGGGTGAATAAAGAAGAGTCGTATGCCAATCTGCAGAGATTAACGTCGGTAGTGTCGGGAGGGTCGTCGATCAGAGAGCGCAATGGGGTGGATGATCCCAGCAGAGCACAACCAAGCTCGTATGGTAAATGGAGAGGGGCGAAAAGAGAGGGAAAGAGCAGGTGTTGGAGTAGAAATGCAGAAATAAGACGTTTCACGACGAGACGTCGCACACAGGACAGCGCGTGATGTTGCGCAGCGCAAGATGGTTGCTTGGTCAGGGCGAGAGACGGGACGACCGAAAGTCGTCGTTGAGCCAGGCCGGCAAAGTGGGAATGTGGGTTGACCAGTTTGGGGAGTCTGTAGGTAGTAGGAGTTACAGGTAGGTCAGCCAGCCCAATTGTAAGCCAAGGCTACCTAAAAAAGGTACGGAGTAATAGTTACAGGCCACAGCCCGCCATGGTCTTGGCAAGTGGCTCGACTTTTAGTGCCTGCGGGGCTCACATTTAACTTTTGCCTACAGACAGCCCGCTGCTGAAGATGGAGGTGGCCAATTGCTGGTAACTGGACGCGTGGACTCATTCATAATTAGTGGTCATTCGTAAAAAGCACTCGGGATTCTCTCTGCGCCTCACTTTATTCCCAGATTTTTCTTTACTTTCTTTTTCTTTTTCTTTTTCTTTTTCCTTTTCCCACCAACCCGTTTCTAGAACTCGTCATGCAGGGCGCAAACGGCCCCAACGTTATTATTACCTCCACCCCTGTAAGCCAGCATTTCAGTGGGCATCCAGGGAACCACCATCCGCTGCCAGCCAGGCCAGGCAACCAGGGTCTTCGCCGCTTTCGGGCAAGCCAACTCCTTGACATTCATTCATCTCATCTTAACCATCTTCATCATCTTCATCACTAAACAAAGGTCGATGCCATCGAGATTGGCTGCGCCCAGCAGAAACACCAACCAGTATTGTTGCCCGCATGGCTTCCCCCGTGATCTCGTATGTACGCCGCCCTTCGCCTCGACGAATAGACGAGCTCGTACCCTGCCGGCTCAGCTCTCGTCACGCTGCGTCTTCTCCGTCTGTTGTACAACACTACCATCTCATTTATTGGCCAACTATGACGACCATCTGAGACATCCCAGCTGGGCGCCATTCACTTCTTCGCCGTACCTACACAGCAGTGCGCCGGACTGTTCACAGAGAGCTCCAACCACCACCCACTTCCCGCCTACGTCATGAGGATTCGACCGTAGCACGAAGAGGCTAGCTATTCATTTGCTATAAGCACGTACGCCGTCCAAGCCTTGACCAACTGAAACACACCGTCAATCAGCTCCCAATACACACAGCGCAGTCGTGCAACGTTGAAATCTTGCCGTGCTGTAGGGTATGGCAGTCCTACATCGACGCCTTTACTAACCCATGTTCCCGTGTATTGACACAATGAAAGCATGCTGTCTACCTGAGATGCGTCTCTAGAAGGCCATTCCGCACAAGGGCAAGGGGATGGAGAAAATTCAGGGCTATGAGCTTGCGACAAGCCACTTATTGTTGTCACCTCATCACACTACCTCCCAGCGCACTCTCACGCCCAATCCTCACATTTTGTAGCACTGTAACACAATATGGCATCACGCGATCGTGTAGTGCCATGCTCTTCCACCCGTACTCGGACGTGGTGTGCTACCACCTTGCCGCCGCCAACCCCAATGCATCTGGTAGGCTCTTTGCAGAGGTGAGGAGCTGCAGCTATGTGAAGAATTCATGTAAATGACCTTAGTGGTATGTAATATATGTCTTCAGAGAGATGATGACAACAAATTAAACGTTGAAGCGGCAACCAAGTGGTCTTCCTAACACTACCTACTGTCCAGCATACCCGCCTGTTTGTACCTTGGGTGCTAGGGGAGGGACCAGATGGTTTTAATTTTTTTCAGATTGTATATGCTACTTCTTTAAAAAATAAATGTCTTCCTCTTGCTACATTGTATTATTGGGAGATATAATCCAATTCTACTTTCCATACTGTTCAAAATGACGTATCAGAGCCTAGATTGGACGACGGAACCGTCGGAACCACTCAAAATAAATGCAGCCCTGGAATCTTTGGTAAATTTCTGAACACCTCCTACAGGAGGGTTCTACTTCAAATTCTCAGCATCTGTATAAAATACTGCGTCGGATGATTGCTCCATGACCAGTCTAAAGCACATTCTGGAGTCCCCGCCTGAGTGAGCGGCAGTTCAGCCGCCCACTGCCGCCACAGCCAAACTTTGATTTCCTGCCCGCCGCTGTCTCCGACAAAGCATGGCCGCGTACCAGAAAAACAATCAAAGTCGTGCCAAAGATAGCTTCGCCCAAGAGTGCCCGCCCCCAAGCAGCTACTCAGAACTGCTCTTGCGCCCGGCGCCGCTGCCAATCGCTCCGCGACCCTTCCTCGCCTCCCTCTTCCGATGAGTGCTCCCGGCCGCGCCTCCTGCGCGGCTTCCCGCCCTGGCCACCACAGCCGTTTGCTGCACCACGCCCACGGGCCCGTCTCCTTCCTCAATCCGACGCGCGGAGTGCTTCAGCCAACGGCGGACACGCCAACCCCCCAGGGCGAGGAGACCGACGCTGCCGCGGCCTCGCCCGCCCGGCCGCCCACCGCCGACGCCGCCGGCAAGCAGCCACCCGGCCTTGACGGGGTGCACTTTCTCTGGCGGTCGCGGGATAACCGCAAAGGCCGACACCCGATCCAGGTGCACAGGCGGTCCCCCAGCGGCGCCCGCGCGCCGCGCCGGTCGTCGCATCCCAGAGAGGTGCTGAGGGGCGTGGTCCGCACGTTGACCGAGTTTCCCGTGTGGGACATTTCCTGGCTGGTGGCCTGTATCTTTACCTGGGGCAGCGTAGTCTGGGTCATCAATGTAAGTCTCTTTGCGGCGGGAAATTAGAATTGCATGACGGGGGATTGCTGAAAACGTATGAATAGGGATTCTTTGCTTGGCTGCCGTTGGTGCGGCCCTCGACAAGGTTCCCAGGCGAGGCCGACTACGGCGGCGGCATCACGGCCTTTATCGGCGCCATTCTCTTCTTTGAGCTCGGCTCCGTGCTCCTCATCCTCGAAGCCATCAATACCAACGACGCCGCCTGTTTCGGCTGGGCCGTCGAGGAGCTGCTGGCCCCCGACGACCACGACTCCCCCGCCGGCGGCGGCGGCGCCGCCGCAACCTACGTCGCCAGCCCGGGCCTCTGCCAGCACCACCACCAAAACAAGCACAACCTCGTCGGCGCGCCGCAGTCCCGCGTCCCCGCCCCCGCGGGCAGCCCGCCCCGGCGCTGGAAGTGGCGCGTCTCCTGGCACGACCTCCGCCACCGCTACATGTACGAGCTCGGCTTCCTCGCGGGTGCGGCGCAGCTCATCGGCGCCACCATCTTTGGCGTCGCCGGCTTCACCGCCCTGCCGGGCATCGCGGAGCACCTCACGCCGCAGTGGCGGCTCAACGCCGCCTACTGGATCCCGCAGGTCGTCGGCGGGTGCGGCTTCGTCGTCAGCGGGCTGCTGTACATGCTCGAGACGCAGGACCGCTGGTGGCGGCCCGCGCCGCGGTTGCTCGGCTGGCACATTGCGTTTTGGAACCTGATTGGAGCCGTGGGCTTCACGCTGTGCGGCGCGCTCGGCATGGCGTACGGCAGCACCGGCGCGCAGTACCAGGCGGCGCTGGCGACATTCTGGTAAGTCTTTGCTGCGTCGTGTGTAATTTTTTTTTTCGTGCTACCACCCACCCCTCTTTCTCTTTTGCAAAATGTACGTTTGGGAACTAATTCTTGACTATTTGCCTTGAGTTAGGGGCTCTTGGGCGTTTCTGATAGGCAGCTACCTGCAGCTCTACGAGAGCCTAAACAAGCACCCCGTCGAGGATGTCAAGGCAACCGGCGACAAGGAAGCGCCGTGTTGAGCGAAGATGGGCAGGATGCAACCCGTGTTTGTTTTGACTTGACACTTAGAATACGAGAGAAAGGCGTCCTGCGTCACCGACCCCGTTGGTTGTGACTACAACTCTGCGAGGGCGCCTCACGCAGCAAGCCGCCTTGTACCACCACCACCGCTACTTCGCCGTGCGACAAAGAAGTCCCTTTACAAAGAGGCAGCACGCCGTAGACCGAAAGTTTTGCCAGTAGATACGTTGCCGCTCTTGAAGCGCGCGCATTCACCGTTTAATACAAGACATTTGCCTATAAATTATTCGAGAATCTTTTTAATTCTTTGGCAAATAAACACTGCAGGACTTTTCTTTCTTTTCTTAAAAAAGCCACATCTATTCACTCAAAGGGGCACTCGTAAGAACACCCCTACAAGTACACGTATTGAAGAAACAGCGAATTCGACCTGGATTCATTCGCGGGGAAACAAATACCAACAGCATCCTCACCATCTCAGTCGTAGGTGGGCAGCACCTGTTTTTTTTGTCTTTCTCTCCTATTTTTTCTGGCAAACATGGCATACACTATACAACAATGCGTTTACGGACAATTTGTCGACATCACCGAAGCCAGCCGACCAGACAGCCCCCGACCATACCCACGCAAGGCTACCCCCCCGCGCCCACCACGGCCACGCAAGGCTCCTTCCCGGAACTCATCACGGTATCCCCCGCGCACCGCCGAGACGCGCAACTGGCGTCCACCCGGCCAGCAAAAGCAGCGTCGCCCAAGACGCTCCGCGCGCCCCCCCGCCACGCCATCATCAGTCGACACCACCACCACCCGCCGGGCGCCGAAGAAAGTGTCCTTTTGCAGCGAGCCGGAGAGCAGCAGCAGCACTGAGAGCGTCTGTGCCGCCAGCACCGGGCCCGCGCGGGAGCGGCGCCGTCGTGAGCGTATGCGCGCGACATCGAGTTGCTGGGGAGGCGCGCTGCTGCGTGCTTGCACGGGAGGGAGCTCGACGTCCGGTTTCTATAAGCAGCCGCATGCGGCGGCGCCCAAGGCGTGTCTAGGCGACGTCAGGGTCGAGCGCCCAGCGCCTCGCAGGGTAGAGACAACGCCGCCTAGGCGGCTGCGGCGCGGTGGCCGCGACCATGTATCCAACGAGCCCCCATTTCCCGTCCCGCCGCGCAAGTACACGCTTCTCGACACGGCGACCGCGGCGCTCGCCCGACACCGTCCTCGCCTCGACCCGCACCAACAGCACGTCCAGCCAATGCCCTCCAAGCGGCCGCCGGCCTGGAAGCTGTTCTTCCGGCATGCCAGAACAGAGATGGAGCAGCAGCAGCGCAGGTACTGGATCTAAAGTCTGACGACGGGCTCCTGGTAATACGATCTAGCTGCAAGCATGTAAGCTCGAAACAAACACATTAACGGAGAGGCCATTGTTGTATATATGGAAAAGGAGGCGCGGTGAAGAGTCGCGACACCGGCACCTATGTATTTTGGGGGTATCTGAAGCTCGAGGAATAGCGTTAGTAAAAGTAATAAAAAGATCTGTTAAAAGTACAACCAGGCCTTTCTTCTTTCCACATGGGCTCTTCCACTAGCGTGCCGTTTCTTCCCTTGTCCGCCATTGCCGTAACCGCTCATCCTAGACGAACACCCGCCTCCTTGCGCTTCTTGAGCTGCTGTGCCGTCGCGCGGCTCATACCTGCGCTCTGGCTGGCGTCAAACATGCTCTGGGCCTCGCGCCGGCGGTCCTCCTCCATCTTCTTGAGCAACTTCTGCTTCTTCATGTTGCCGCTGTCCTTGCCGTGAAAGTGGTGGCTGAGATGCTTGAAGGCGTCCTTGGTGCCGAGGTCGCGGCCGAGGTCGTCGCGGTATTTCAGCGCCACCGTTGGCTTGTAGTTGGCTTCAAAGAGCTTCGCCACGCGCCGCGACTGCTGCTGGTCGCGCCACTGGTTCTGCTGCCGCGCATAGTCCTCGCGCTCGCGCACTGACATGCGGTCCAGCTTGCCATTGGCGCGGTCCCGCTCGCGTTGCCGCCGCGTCTCTTCGTCGAGCTCGTCTTCGAGCTGCTTCTTCTTGGCGAGGAAATCCTGGCGGTGCTTAAAAGCGGCGTACTCTTCGTCGCCCTTGGACTCTTCGACGAGGCCGCGCTCGCGCAGCAGCGACAGGGCTGCGCCCATGCCGCTGCCAACCATCTTTTCCTCGTCCTCGGCTTGATCTTGCGGCTGGGGCTCCGAATCTTGCACATGTTGAATATGTGCATCTTCCAAATCCTCCATGATATGATCCTCGCCATTTTCTTCTGGCCTGCGTTCTTGCGTCGGTGAGGGGCTTCGCTTCGGCTTGCGAACTTCAACTTCCGGCACACTGAGGCCAGAGACAAACTCAGACACGGCACCGATGACAAGACCGCCGTCTGGCTGAATTTCGAGCGAATCTTCTTCGTTCCCTTGTTCCTTGAGCATCTTTGCTAAGTCCTCTGGGCGGCTCTTCTTGCGCTTCTTGAGCGCGTTTCTTCTTTGCGCTGCTAATGACGCTTGCAGGTCATCATCGTCGACAAACGTGTCGGATACTGTCTTTGGTTTCTTGCGGATGCCGTCTTTGCTATCCACATCCATTTCGTCATTCGCTTCGGGTACGACTTCTAGTGGAAAGATGTCGTCTTCATCCTGTTGTTTTTGTCTTGTTTGTTTGGATTTCTTCTTCTTGGGCTTTTTTATCTTTATTTCCGAGGCATCTAAGTAGTCGGAGGATCCTTGTACGCCGTCGCCTATGAAACGAGTTAGTAACGACTGTTTTTTCTTCGGACTATGAGATTCGCTACACGTACCAACAACATCATCTAGGGAGATATTGTGCTGCTTCTTTGCGGCGGGCGCACTGAGAATATCCGCCAGCTCGGCATTGATCCCCGTTTCATCGAGCGTGAATCGTTTTCTCTTCTTGCCGGAAATTTCTTCGTCGTATTGCGCAAGTATACCACTGGCCTCTTCACCATCCACGGGGTTATAGCCAGGACGCTTTTTCAGCACATCCAACCTGTCATGAAGAGCTTCTTGTTCACGGAGGGTCACATTTTCCAGTTCGTCGTCCTCGTCGTTGGCATCAATGGCAGAGTCCTTCAGCGTGAGAATCTGCTCATCACCGTCGAGGAACGTGGACATGTCGTGACCAACCCTGATGCCCGCCAGATCCTTGGCGGTGTACTGAACGGCGGCGGCGGCCTCTGCCTCAGCCGCCGCCAGCTCCGCCTCAAGCTTGCGCGCCTTGTCGATCTTCCTTTGGCGCTTCTTCTGACCCGTCAACCAGGCGCGCGCGTCGGCAGGGTCCTCGGCGTCGGCCTCGCCCAGGCCCTTGCCGTCCAGGACCAGGTTGCGCTGGGCCATCTCGCGCGCCCTCCGGACGGCAGCGGCCTTTTGCTCGCGCCGGCGCTTGTTGGCCTCGCCGTCGAGATATTTTTGGTAATTGTCGCCGCCCTCGGCCTCGCGCGTTTCGAGCGTGCTGCCGCGGTCCTCCTCTGGTTCGGAATCCGAGTCGCTGGGCGCGTCGGCACCGGGAACGGGCAGAGGCTTCATTCCCAGCGACACTCGTATGCGGTTCATCTCTTCTATCGTCGCGGCGTCCATGTTGGCGGTGTCTGATGATGCGCACCTTCAAAGTTTGGAGGAGGGAATGTTGGCCACTGCTGCCTGTAAGTCGCGGCCTGCAATTTGTTAGTGGACCAGCCCAAAAAGGTTTAGCCGCGCCTCTTCCGTGGTTGCACGTGACGAGCCTTGTGCCCATAAAGTCAACGCTAAAATTTCTGCTTCTTCCCTTTTTTCTTTCTACTTCACAGGATCTGTGCCAGTCGTCCTCTGCCCCTAGGCGGTGCAGAGTTGATGTCTGTGCAACTCGATAACTCATGGAGCCATCCACTTGTTATGATGTCAATCTTCCTATCGACAGGTCCCAGAATGATCGGGGGTGTGGTTGCACTGCTCGCCGTCCTTGTGGCGGCAGAGTGGTGATTCCGGCCATGCTTCCAAAGCGTTATACTCCAAACCTTTCTCCTAGGTCGTTGGCCTATGCGGTTGAGGAAAACCATGCGTTTACATTTTTCCCTTTTGAATCTTTGTTGCTCTTTTAAACGAGCACTTTGCGACAGCGACGGGCGATTCTGGACGGAGCGGATGATCAAGGTTGTTGCCCGCAGGCATCTGCACTGAATGTGTCGTTCAGGCGATTCAACGCAGGTGAAGGTGACGATGCAATGTGCAGATCTTAGACAATGAAAGTGCCGCTTCGTCTTGATAACTACTAGGTAGACCTGACTTTACGGCCTCGCGTATGCCAACACGCAACCTGCCTGGCTTCCTGAGTAGCCCTGCTCAAACACCCGATATTATAGTCTCGCTATGACTTCTGTCTACAGTGACTTGGTACCTAGTAGGTACCTAGGGGGTAGTCATGGACTGTTGTTCGACTACATAGGAAACTGTCTTGCGGTTCTGTTTGCCTAGCAAACGCGTGTCACTGTATCGTCCTAGCAAATAATGCGCCTGTCGTGGTCACTCTGACCCAAAACTCGGCTTGCTTGGGCAGACGGACCGATTCACGGCCACTGCCGGCATTTACAGGTTCGTTTGATGCCATCTACATACGGTGGAAGTAACTAGACCCTGCCGTCCGACGCCGAATTACCTAGACCAGTGGACCGGATTAGTGTCGTTGGCGGGCCACTTACGCTGCAACCACCCACACGTGTCGGCCCGGCATACCTGTAAGTACCTAACAAGGTAGTAAGGTATCAACTAGGTATAGCCCCTCGCAATAATTAGCTGAAGCTGTGCAGTGATCTGCCTCCGTACATCGCCGCCGCATCTCCGCCCTGCAAGAGGTCCATTTCCCCAGACAAAAGGAACGCTTGACAAGTTAGGCCGAGCTTGCGCCGTCCATTGGTGGTTGTGTTCGCCTGCAAGCCCGACTGAGCTATATCACAGAGAGTAATAGTGCCCCCCATACTGTACTCCGTACTCCCCGTAGAACCAGCTACTGCTTTTCGACCTTCCTTGATGGGACTGTAACTACCCCGGTTTGCCGGTTCCCGCCATCCACGGATGACTTCCATGCCGCTATTCGCGCCTCCGCCACTACGCAGGCTGGCTTCCCCAAGTCGGGCCGTTCGCCCTCCGCCACTAATAAACCTTGGTTTGCGGAATCGAGCCGTACCCACCTCCATCTCCAACTACACGCTTGGTTCGGATTTGCTGTATATATAATCGCCCTGCCTGGCCCTCATCATAATGGATGGCCGTGCATTATCATCATTCTGGAATACTTCTTCCGTCTCCTTTGCACAGCCCATCATGCATGGTCTCGGTAGTGTTCTGTTGCTCGGCACCCTTGCGGCCCAAAAAGTGCTAGGCCTGCCTGGCACCAGCACCCAATGTATTCAGAGGCGCAACATCGACAGCTTCGTTTCTTCCGAAGGACCCATTGCGCTCCAGAAGCTGCTCTGCAACATTGGCTCGGACGGCTGCGAAGCGCAGTCGGCGGCCCCGGGCGCCGTGGCGGCGTCACCCAGCACGAGCAACCCCAATTGTATGAAGCCCTGCGCATATTCCATCGGCAGTTGCTAACATGGTCAGACTGGTACACATGGACACGAGACAGCGCCTTGGTGTTCAAGTGCCTCGTGGACCGATTCACCCATTCATATGATAGCAACCTGCAAACGCTCATCCAAGACTACATTGCAGCCCAAGCCAAGCTGCAGGGCGTTTCCAACCCGTCAGGCTCCCTGTCCGACGGCGCCGGCCTGGCCGAGCCCAAGTTCAACGTTGACCTTTCTGCCTTTACCGGCCCGTGGGGACGACCGCAGCGGGACGGTCCGGCGCTGCGGGCGATTGCCATGATTTCGTATGCGCACTGGCTCATTGACAATGGATATATAGACACGGCTAGCGACATTGTCTGGCCCGTCGTGCAA
Source organism: Cordyceps militaris CM01 (assembly GCF_000225605.1). NCBI lineage: Eukaryota > Fungi > Ascomycota > Sordariomycetes > Hypocreales > Cordycipitaceae > Cordyceps > Cordyceps militaris. The sequence continues at coordinate 1,845,584 of NW_006271975.1, read as the reverse complement.
AACGACCTCAACTACGTCGCGCAGTACTGGAACCAGACTGGCTTTGACCTGTGGGAGGAAGTTAACGGCAGCTCCTTTTTCACCGTCGCAAGCCAGCACCGATCTCTGGTCGAGGGCGGCAGTCTGGCCGCCAAGCTGAGCAAGGACGGCTCGGTGTACAGTCAAGTGGCACCTCAAATTCTTTGCTTCTTGCAGACGTTCTGGGTGTCCTCTAGCGGATACATCAATTCGAACAGTAAGTCCAAAAAATACACCATAAAGAGAGAGCAGTGACTAACATACACAGTCAACCAAAACAATGGCCGCACGGGCAAAGACGTCAACTCGATTCTGACATCGATTCATAACTTTGATGCCGCGCTCGGATGCGACACCAGCACGTTTCAGCCGTGCAGCGACAAGGCGCTCTCGAACCACAAGGTTGTTGTGGACTCGTTCCGATTCTACAGCATTAACAAGGGCATCTCGGAGGGCAAGGGTGTGGCTATTGGTAGGTACTCAGAAGATGTGTACTACAATGGTAACCCTTGGTATCTGGCGACCATGGCTGCAGCTGAGCAGCTTTACGATGCGCTGCACATTTGGAAGCAGCAGGGGTCCATTACTGTGACGAGAACGTCGCAGGCCTTCTTTGGTGATTTTGTGCCCAACATTGCCCCAGGCACATACTCTAGCGACTCGAGCACATTTGCTACCGTTGTGCAGGCCGTCATGTCGTATGCAGATGAGTTTGTGGCCATTGTTGCCAAGTACACGCCGTCGAGCGGTGCATTGGCTGAGCAGTTTGACAAGAACAATGGCTCTCCGCTGTCGGCCCGCGACCTGACCTGGTCCTACGCATCGCTTCTCACAGCCATTGACCGCCGCGCCGGCATCATCCCGCCGCCCTGGGCCAGCGACGGCGCCAACCAGATACCTGGATCCTGCGCTGGCAAGACGGTTGCAGGCAGTTACACGTCGGCGACAGCAACGTCGTTCCCCGCGAACCAAACGCCGAAGACGGGTGTTCCACCAACGTCGACGGCGCCCGCGCAGCCGACGTGCACCCCCGCGATGTCAGTGGCCGTCACATTCCGCGAGACGGTGACGACGCAGCTTGGGCAGACCATCAAGATTGTGGGCAACACGGCAGAGCTCGGCAACTGGGACACTAGCCGGGCGGTGGCGCTCGAGGCGAGCGAGTACACGGCGGACAACAACGTGTGGAAGGGGACGGTGACGCTGCCGGCTGGCAAGGCGATCGAGTACAAGTTTGTAAATGTGCAGGCGGACGGGACGGTTGTGTGGGAGGCGGATCCGAACCACAGCTACACGGTGCCCAAGACGTGCGCGACGACGGCGTCGAGGGCGGACACCTGGCAGTGAGAGGGGGGAGGGGGCGGAGGGGGCTAGCTGGAGCCTGTGAGTCGAAGGAATGATGATGCAGAGTTGATCAGAGTACGGATAGTTGGTATCCGTATCCGTAGCGGTGAAAAAATTTCGTGCTTGATGGACTCCATGCCAATTGGGGCACCATGGACGTGACGATCACGTATGCGAAAACCCCCCCTGTCCGTTTCTGTAGTTTGTATTTACGGAGTGGTACATTCTCGAATAACGCCACGTCATCTGGGTATTGAGTTCATCGCAGCTAGTAGTACATCCATCTAGTGGTACATCTCTTGCATCGACAAGGTTTTTGCTAGCTGACAGCCTGACACAACCTGGCCAGGGAGGATCCATCGCGCAATATCAGACAGATTGCGATATGGAACATGGCACTAAATCGCGGAGCAAACCGTGAGATACGGGGGATATTCGTCTGGGGCCGGGACGATGAATGGGAGCGAGTCGATGCAGCACGTGGGCGCGGTCTCGTCGCGGTCTGGGTCGTGGACTCGTGGGGAAAGCAAAGCTTGTCTGCTTGATCGGGAGGGGGAGGGGGCTACGGCCGGCGTGAGCAGGTTCTGATTGGGGTTCGGTGAGCCTTTTTGGGTTGATGTTTGTGCGAAGAGGGGGATGAGACCACGAGGGGACGGGAAGCCAAGACGGGCAGAGTGGCGATGCTGAGAACCGTCGCCAATTGCCGACAAGATGTTGTTGGTGTCAGATCTAGTTATGTATTTCTGGTAGCAGATTGCAGGTAAACTGGGTTGTTGACTACTAGCCGGTACAGGTTCGGTCCAGGTTACGGGGTTCAAGCTGGCATGCCACTCTGGGCCTCGTGAGCATCAGTTCAGTGGCAGTGCCACCAACTCGACCGCCCCATTGAGCAGCCCTTGTTTCCACTCAATTCGCCGCTTCCTTTTCCCTCTTGCTCTGGCTTGAACCCTAGTTATTCTTGTCCATCTTGCATGAACCCCCATCTAGATCAGATTTCTGACTGATCCGTATTCTTTCCTTTTTCGCCTCTTCTCCATACAAGTGCATCGTACATCCTCTAGCTTCTGTCCAGCCTGCCCCTCCCTCTGACCCTTCTGACGTCGCTGCGCCAGAACCAGACACACCTCCGCACGCCGGACTCAATTTGCCGCGCCCAGGGGCCTGCCAAGCAGCTTGCTTGTACCACCAGCACGAGCACCGCCGCAAACCACACACTTGCAAACAAAAATTTACCTACCCAGCGACACAATCCAAGATTTTCTCTCCCTCTCCCACTCCCACTCCAACGACCATCACGCCTCCCTTTTACTCCCTTTCTATACATCCTCCGTAATTGCCCGACGCCGACTACCGACACGACCTGATACAACCCGCCAGGCATTGCCGCGCTCCCCCGAAATTTGCGATCATCGGCGCGGCTATTCAAGTTTGCAAACGGCCCAACCACGGTCTACAATACCTGGTGCAACCTGCCACAAACCGGTCCCTGTTCTCCAAGCCGAGGCAACAACGCCCGACCCCCAGGCTCATCCCATGCTTACTCGCCAAAGACGTCTGCCGCAATAACCCACCGTCTACGCGAAATCGCATCCCGTCACCAGCCGGTACTCCATGGTCCGCGTGACGATGCGCCGAAAGCCATGCTGAGGCCCTCTCCCATTCTGACCCCTCCCTCAGCAAGCACCTCGCCCACCGCTTTTCGCTATGCGCCCGCTCAGTCGCCGCCTCCCCTCTCGCCCCGATCTGCCGTCCCCTCATCCGCGACCACGGCAACTCCGGGACGCTCAGCGGCCGCCGCCCTCGCCTCGAGCCCGCGCCTAGCGCTCTCCCCACGAAGCCGAACCCGACAGCGATCCATCGCTACCATGATTGTGCCCGACCCTGGCGTCGGGCCGTCCTCTGCGGCCACGTCGGCAACAGATGCCAAGATTGCCACCGTCTCAATGCACCAGCAATCACTGGCTGCAGACGATACTTCGGCTACCACCGGTGCCAAGCCGCACACCGCCGCACCTGCAGCTTCGCAACGATCCTTGTCCAATGCCACATCCAACGGCAGCGCCGCCACAGACATGTCTCCCTCGAAGCGGCGTAGTGAAGATGTCCAAAATCATGCTACTATGGCTCTGCCCGAAATTGTCAATGACGACTCCCCACAGCCCGCAAAACGGGCTCGTCCAGAAGAACAGCCTCCAAAGATCTTGCCCATTCTCTATGAGTTTTGTCCCGTCGACGACATGGTCGAGCTCATCGCCCATATGCTCAACGAACTCATTGCTACCAATGACGCGATTCGTACCACCAGCGGTGGTCTCACGCGATTTCACTCAAGGTACGTGTAACCTGCCGCTACTCCCAGTGTTGGTTGGAGCTAACCCATTTTTTTTCACGTACCTGCAGGGCGGCACCGGGAATATCAGTTCGTGATTATTTACATAGATTAGCGAAGCACGCCACCCTCATACCACCGCTCTTACTCTCCATGGTGTACTACATCGACCGTCTCTGTGCACTCTACCCAGAGTTCACCATCAATACCCTTACCGTCCATCGCTTCCTCATTACTGCCGCCACCGTCGCTGCCAAGGGCCTCTCCGACGCGTTCTGGAACAACACTACCTATGCCCGCGTCGGCGGTGTACGGCTTGCCGAATTGAAGATGCTTGAGCTCGAGTTTCTGTACCGCGTTGACTGGAGAATTGTGCCGAACCCCGAGGTACTGGTCGCCTACTACCGTGGCCTTGTCGAGCGCACTCCTGGCTATGTTCTGGAGGAGGACGGCACCGATAATATGGATCATAACAGTCTAGAGAACGATGACGATGATGATTAGGACTCGGACTCTAACTCGAACTCGGACTCTTGGCTTGCACAATAATGAGATACGAATCACTGGCGGTACACTTTCAAAGAACAAAGAAGATGAGGCAAAAAACGCTCAGAAACGGTGGTCATGTCCTTTCAAGTTATTGTTACTGGTATATTAATGCATATGGCGTTGTTCTGTTTGCTTGGTTTGGTCTTGGCTGGCATTGATTGATGCTGGCAACACGGCGGCGTTGATAGACGGGGAAAACGGTTACATGCGAGGAGGAAATTGGTTCTTTGGATTTATATCCGGCCTAGTTGGGCATGTGGGATATTTGATATGCTATTCCTTCTTCTTCTTCTTCTTCCAGCTATTTTATTTATGCTGCAGCTCCTGTAGTGCCAGGACGTGACGACGACAGCCACAGCTAGTGTCTCATGTATGATTGGATGGATCGCGAGGTAATTTTCGATGATTTCTTAGTATTATAGAGTAGGCATGCGGAAGCGCCGGCTGGGCGGTACCTGGGCAAGTAGTATGGGGTGTGGACGGACGTGTTCGTAGGTAGTTTATTGACCTTGTTTGCGTTGTTTGCGTTATTCCCGCTATTTGTGGGGTTTATATAATTCTTTTAGCATTTTGTGGCATTATCGTTATTCGCTATACATCACTCATCCTTTCAATCTCTTGTCTCGTTACACATTGTCAATAGCGATGAAGTGCCACCCGTACGACCTCGAAGCCGCACTCACCCAGTTCATTTCGCCTCGAGGCCAGCCGCAAAGTCCTGCACCGCCTCCAAGAACGTCCCCGCCGGCTCGAACCCGATGCCCAGCGCCCTCGAGACGTCAAACGCGGCGGGCCAGCTCTCAAACAGCCTCGCGGCGGCGGCCGTGGGCTTCTCCCTCCTGACCAGGCGGACGGCCTCGTCGCCACCGACCTCGCGCAGCGCGGCCAGCATCTCGCCGACGCTGACGGTGACGCCCGGCAGCAGGACCTGGCGAATATGCGGCTCCATGCAGTCGGGCGGGAGCACGAGGCACTTTTCCAGGTTGCGCACGAGCGTGCGCGGCGAGCACACCCAGCAGCGGAACCCGTCGTCGAGCACCGGCAGCACGCTCTCCCGGCCCTGGAGCGGCTCCCGCACGATGCCGCTCATCCAGGAGCTCGCCGCCTGGGTGGGCGCGCCGGCGCGCACGGTGATGCTGGGCAGGCGCACGGAAAACGCCGTCAAGAGGCCGCGCCGCGTGTAGTCGTTGAGGAGCAGCTCGACCATGAGCTTCTGCGTGCCGTACGACCCCTCGGGCGTGGGCAGCGTCGTCTCGGAGGGCGGCAGGGCGGGAAGGGGCGCGCCGTAGGCGGCGCACGAGGAGGCGTAGATGACGCGGACGGTCGGCGCGCACCGCGCGCGCAGGGCGTCGAGGAGCCGCACCGTGGACAGGAGGTTGACGCGGTAGCCGAGCGCGAGGTCGGCCTCGGCGCCGGACGACATGATGCCGTGCAGCACGTAGACGGCGTCGAGGTCGGCGGGGAGCAGCGCCGCGCTGGCGGGGAACGGCTCGGCGGCTAGGTCGGCGGCGAGGGAGACGGCGTTGGCGGCGGAGGGGGAGCGGCTGCTGGGGATGGGCGGGGCGGCGAGGTCAGTGAGGATGACGCTGTGGTTTTGGGACAGCAGCGAGGAGGCGAGGGACTGTCCGACGAAGCCGGAGGCGCCTGTGATGAGAACCTTCATGGTTAGGTCGTGCGCGGGGTGGGTGAGTGTGTCGTGAGGATGAAAGGATAATGTCTCGTGGGAGGTGGTTGAATGAGGAAACGAAAACGGCGATATGGCAACTATTATATAAGATATCACTTCTGTGTTTAGGTATGTATGATGGGGGTCAGTAAGAATAGATGGGGGTCGACTTGGACGGCCTTGTTCCCGCGCCGCCGAGGACGGACGCGGGGCAGAGTATTTGAGCCAATTACGACAAATGACCTACCTAGGTAATAGTATGTAACAGCCAGTTATTTCCATCAATTTTCTACGCTTCGTCTGCGCCAAGAGTCCCTGCTTATTTGGCATGCACAATTTATACTTGCGAGACGGAGAGTGCGAAACCGGCCTTTGCTCCAATTCTTGATCGACTTCCCGCGGCCCGCGTTCCGATGGCGGAAAACTGGCGCTGTCCCGGCCCCCCGGTCACACGGCGCTTTGAGCTATGTGAAGACGGCGTCAAGGAGCGCCTGGCCGAATTTCGGTTCAAATACAACCTCCGAAATCTTGCGCCGGAGGGCCTGGACAGCCAAGTACAAAGCGCTCGCTACCTAACAAGGCTACAGATTCCATGCCGTTTAATATCATTCCTTGTCAAATTGAGAATTATTTCCGCGTCTTCGACTTTGTTACCCCAGACTGCATCACAGGACCCTTGTCGCCGCGTTATCAGTCGGATGCATTGGATAAGTTGAGCGCAACTACTCCCCATTTTAACTGTCCCGCGTCAAGCAACATCGCAGCCTCACGTCTACGTGTATGTTGCCATGTGTAGACACTTGATTTTTATTATGGCAAAGGCATTTATATGCCCCTTCAAACCCTCTATTTGACTTGTTCGCTCGGCGTCTGCGCTGCATCCAGTGCGGACACGGCAGCCTTCTCACTTGGAGCAATCCAATCGGCAGTCTCTGTCGAACATCTGATAGCAAGCCTGCATGCATGCCATCTGGCCCGGGGGCGAGTTGCACCCCAACGCACGTGGGTCGACAGCCTGTAGCATTGTGCGTAGCTTCCTCCGAGGCAGCCTCTGCTGACGATCGCATTGCTGGGCTGCTCTTCTTCGCTCAGCATAGCAGGGAAGGCGATTGCGTTGCCGGCGTTGATGACGACGAGAGCCTTGCGTGCATGGCGTGTAAGCTGAGTAGTAGGATATTCTGCAAAGAAAAAGAATGCATACCAAGGCACACTGAATAATCAGCTTCATTTTGTATCGCAGCGTTGTTTTGATGTCTGTCAATCATGATGGTGACTAGACTTGACAAGGGACGATGAAGAATACTGGTGCAGAGCAGCATTTTATACATAGGAAAAAAAAACACGACATGTATCACGATACCGCTCACGTAGGCCAAGGCACCGGCAATTTCCTCTTTCAATCTATACAATTGTCATCATGGGATAGGTGAGGTCGCACTGTGCATGATGCGTCGGGGACACAGCGTCAGCCATCAATGCAGCTCAAGTCGCAAACGGAGCAAGGCCGCAAGAGCTTTACGAACTCTCTTGGGTATCGCAGGTCAAGTACTACGAGCCTTGTAATATCAGACTGCAACTTGTCGTTGATGCCAGCCCAGACGCAGTGCTGTGATTTCCTGGGCGGGGCAGTTATGCGATGATAGAGCGTAAATAAAAATGAGAGCGGGCATGACTTTTCAAGCTCTTCTTCTGCGAGCGCCTCGTTCTATTGGATCATTAGTCGACGATGCAGAAGGGTGCAGCTGCTGAATGCAGCCTGAGCCCGTTGTTGTGAGCCTCGTAACTCACAGTGCGTCGTCTCGCCTCCTCACGCCACCTGCAACTCGAAGCTCGCGTGCGGCCGAGTCTCCGCTTGTGATTCGATCGTTATATTTTGACGAATTTTTTTTGAAGAAAATTCCATCTCGCAGGGCCTACTTAGTTGAATGGTGATATTGGCGGGCATGTTTTGTTTCCGACTCAACTCTGGCCGCGGGAATAGTGTAGCCCCCTCGCCAATGTCTGGGCATCGCCAAGTATCCCATCTCTGGGCTCTTTGCCAAGACGTTGAAGGAGGCGTCTACATGTTGCTATTGCAACAAGCACATCCCCGTCAGAGCTGAAAAGGGCTGGATGGGGACCAAGCGGGTTAGTTGACGAAAACAGGTTGCTCAACGCGGTCCATTCCTGAAGCTTATTAGGTGTGTGGAATAGCAAAGGATATTGGACAAAAAATAGACAGGGCTCTTTTTTTTCAGAGCACGCATCACATTTATTTGTTTATTGGCAGGGATGGTGGAAGCTGCGAGCGTTCGCGTCAGTTGTCGGGAACGGAGCCGAGCCGAGCGACAGCTTCTTTTTCTCGGTTGTAGTTGGTCGCTGCTTTGGGGGCCAGGGTGCCGAGAGATCAACTTGGCAAAGAAGGCCAAGAGAGAAACTACAAGGGAAGTGAGAAGCTGCCCAGTCGATGGGCGCTTGGCAGCGGCGTGCATGGCCTGCTGGAGGATCCCGTTGGCTTCTAGGCGCACGTTTGTGACTGGGCGCGTCAGCTCTTGCCATATAATTTCGTTTGCAGACCATTTCTTCACAACTAAAATAGAGTCAACCGAGGCCCAAGTCACATCCAATATCTCGGCGGCCTGCGCGCTTCAGAGCTGAGTTCAAGGCGAGCCCGGCCCAGGGCATGGATGCGACGGCATTTCGGTTTTCCGAACGGGCACGCCATAAGCAGTTAGGTATTATTAGTGCAAGCCTCGCCTTCTGGCTCCTTGCTTTTGCTCCATGCGGCAGGTCGACCCGGCCCACCACCACCCACAAGCCGCGGAGCACATGGCGAGTTTGATGAGGGAGTGGGGGCGGAAAGGGCGAGGAGGATAGGGAAAAAAAGGACAGAAAAGATCATGCGACAAAAAACTTGCTCACTGATTTCGCTGAAAAATAGACGGCACAGACCGCAAGGGCAAAAAAGAATAGCTCCTTTGTGGCTTGCTTGCTTGCGTTGCTCGTGGTGGTGAGTCGTGACTATGGCCACACGCAACCAGTTCTCCACCCCACCTTATCAGATGATCAAGATAAAAATGTCGCAGGATCTGATAAGAAAATTCTGCACCACTGGACATCGCAGTTCGCCAGACAAGAAGCGGAACGGAACGGACCCAGTCAGTCGAGCTTTCAGAATCCCCTTATTTCCTGCATCTAGTCATCGCTGCTGGGCAAATCACAATGCAGCCTCGCCCAAGCTCGGACATAATCGGCACCTCCCTCTCTCTTTCCTCACAGGGTAAGGATCAGAGCTCGAGAAATAGTGCACTATTCGAAGCCATGGATGTGACGCCCCTCTCCTCTGGAGCACATGGTGGATCTAATCAGTGGGAATCCAGAACAACCATCACGTTTTGTCGCCGCTCATCGGCCGACGTCTTGCCGGCATGTGGCACTCGCAACGAGCTCTCTCCAGTCGTTGCTAGTTGTGCAACACCCCCGTCAGACGGCGACTTCAGCTCGACGCCTCTCCGCTTCTTCCCTCGCGAACCCAATATTGTCACCTCCTAGTCACGTATCCCCAGCAAAATTTCCCGCACCACCACACCATAGCGTCGCACTGTCATCCGGCTAGTCGGGAAACGTGCATGCGTTGCGTGGACCAAGGAAAGTTTTTCGCTTCCTTATTTTTGCGTCTATCCTGCTTTCGTCTCTAGTCTCCTTTGAAGCTCCAACGGGCAGAAGCAACAAACGTATAAACCCTGACCGATCGCCCACCTCCCGCCGTTCTGCCCAGCATGCCCTCTCAGTCGCAACCGTCGCCGCAAGACACGACGATCGCCTCGGCCTCCACCACCAGCGACGTCCACACGCATTTGCTCTCACACGCGGCTAGGAACAGGCACCCCGTGGCAGCAGAAGCATCCAGTACCATGTCGGCCAACGCGCCCACTGAGCCGGGCTACGGCACCGTCAAGCATGGCGACGTCGAGAATGTGAAGCCGAGCTCGGGCGACGACATTCGCGAGTTCCCAGACGAGGGCCCCTTGTCCGACGCGGACTCGGTCCACGTCCAGGACGGTGTCAGGCGTGTCGAGGCCATTACCACGGTCTGGTCCAAGAATACCATGATTGTCATGTTCATTCTGTAAGCAAAGTCCGGAGCTCTGCTGCTTACATGATGCCATCGCCGATTGCAGACGCAACAGAACAAAAACTAACGACATCCCAAGTCTGTACCTCGTCAGCTTCGTCGACACGCTCCTCCAGAGCGTCCAGGGCGCGCTCACCCCGTACGTCACCTCGTCTTTCAACGCGCACAGCCTGCTCAGCGTCACCGACATCCTGTCCTTTATCCTCGGCGGCGTCTGCAACCTGGCCATTGCCAAGGTCATTGACATTTGGGGCCGCGCCGAGGGCTTCTCTGTCATGGTTATCTTCATCATTGTCGGCATGATCATGAAGGCCGCCTGCATCAACGTCGAAATGTTTGCTGCCGCCAACTCCATCTACTGGGTCGGCCACATTGGTATGCAGTACGTCGTCCAGATCATGTACGCCGACATGACCACCCTCCGCAACCGTATGATCCTCTTTGGCATCCTGCAGCTGCCCACGATTGCGGCGACCTTTGGCGGCCCCAAGATTGCCGAGCTATTCTACACCCGCTCCAACTTTCGCTGGGCATTTGGCGCCTTTACCATCATCATCCCCGTCTTTGCTGCGCCCGTCGTGTTCCTCTTTTGGTGGAGCAAGATCAAGGCCCAGCGTGAGGGCAAGCTTGCCAAGCACGTCAGGACACGCACCCTCTTCGAATCGCTCAAATACTATGCGATTGAGTTTGACGGCAAGTACATCCATAGTATAACGTCATCAACCACCTCGGCTGCTAACTTTACCGCGCGTAGTTGTTGGCATGTTCCTGACCATTTTCGGCTGGGGTTTGCTTCTTCTCCCTTTCAACTTGACGTACTACGCCCCCAACGGCTGGAAGACTGGCTACATCATCGCCATGATCGTCCTCGGTGTTGTTCTGCTTGCGGCGTTTGTCGTCTGGGAAAAATACTTCGCCACTGTCCAGTACTTTCCCTTCAAGCATCTCAAGGATAGGAGCATTCTCGGTGCATGCCTGCTCTACGGCATCATGTTCCTTTCCATCTTCACCTGGGACACCTACTACTACTCGTATCTTCAAGCCGTCCACGACCTGAGCCTTTCCAACGCAAGCTACGTTCTGAACGCCTTCTCCCTCATGTCCTCAGTCGTTGGTCCCTTGTTCGGAGTGTGAGTACTCTTTCTATACCCGAAAGCCTGTTCATGTTGCTGACCAAAACCTAGCTTTGTCCGATACTATGGTTACTACAAGTGGCCGGCTATCAGCATGACACCCTTTGCTGTGCTGGGTACCGCTCTTCTCATCTACTTTCGTCGTCCCTCGACCCACGTCGGTTACCTTGTCATGTGCCAGCTCTTCAACGGTATTTACAGTAGTGTGTGGGCCACCGCCTCGCAGCTCAGCGTCATGGCCAATGTCAGCCACCAAGAAACCGCCGTTGCGGTAGCGCTCTACGGTCTCTTCGGTTCCATTGGCGCCGCCGTTGGTCAAGCAATCGCCGGTGGCATCTGGACCAATGTCATGCCCACGCAGCTCTACCAAAACTTGCCTGATGACCTCAAGGCCAACGTCACCGAGATTTACTCGTCTCTGACGGTGCAGATTAGCTTCCCTCTGGGCAGCCCTGGCCGAGATGCCATTATCGCTTCGTACGGCTACGTGCAGAGAGTCATGGTCATTACTGGATGCTGCTTCCTGCCGATTTGCGTTGCACTCTTGTTCCTGTGGAAGAACCTCAACGTCAAGAAGATGGAAGCGACGGAGCGCCGCAAGAAGGGCAACATCTTTTAGACTAATACCAGAGCATTTTACACGGCGATAGATCGGCGTCCCTCTGCTACACGCACTGAGGCGTCATTGTCAATATATTCCCACTTTAGTTCGTTTTCGTTTTACAAGGCTATTTCATCAATTCCACGCGCTGCATAGCCCTCATCCCGACACGTACCCATCGCTTTTCCAGCACGTTGGACCTAGACTGGTTTCCAATTGGCCGAGAGGGCAGGCGAGTTACAAGTGTCTGGGAGAGCGTCGCCGTGTGGGTGAAAAGTGGCACGTCTGTTGATCTCGTATGTTTCACGTTGTGTTTAACATACTAGAAACGGAGCTGTCAAAAATTCCTTCTCTCAGCATCGGAATTATAGTACAATGTCGCCGTATACACCTGGTGGGGACTTGATCCCAAGCCGCCTGGCGTAGACTTTGTGCCCGTGGCTTGACTGGCTCTTGGGGGTAAGAATATCTCAGCGAGGTTCGGTTGCAGGCCTGCGGTCGAGTAGTAACAACATGGTGCATACGGTGTGAGCTTGACTTGAGCATTGTCTCAATTAAATTACTACCAAGCTTCTTCTACTGCCTAGTGCAATTGGCATACCATGCCCCCAAAGAAATGTATTCGACAAGGACGACGCTGCCCCCGTGTATTCCGCATCGTACAGCGTCGTTGTATCTGGTGCTGACGATCCCATATTATTGTGTAAACTTTTGATTGCTTAGAGCAAGGCCATGGCCGCCGCGAGACCGGCAACGGGAGCGAGGTACATGGCGGCGTTGGTCGGGGCGGCGTTCTGGGAGCTGGTGGCCGAGGCGCCGCTGCCGCTGGTGCCCGACGAGGACCTGGAGCTGGAGCTGCTCCTGCTGGTGGCGCTGCTGCCGCTGCCGCCGCTGGTGCTGCTGCCGCTGCCGCCGGCGCCGCCGGTGCCGCCCGAGGCGGAGGACGTCATAGTGGGCGTGGTCTCGGACCCGCCGGAGGAGGCCGTGGTCGTGGCGCTGCTGTCAGATGAGGCCGAGTCCGTGTTCGAGCTGCCGCCGCTGCTGCTGCTGTCGCCGCCGCCGGGAAGCAGGCTGGAGACGGAGGAGATGAGGCCGCCGGCGCCACTCGAGGCCGAGGGGATGAGGTTGCTGGCGCTCGAAATGAGGCTCGAGAGCTCCTGGGCGGAGGCAGCGGCGGCGAAGCCGAGAACGACGGTGGAGAACTTCATGATGGAGAGAGAGAGAGAAGTTTTTGTATGGTGAGTGTATTAAGAGGTAGATGGAAAGAAGAACGATTGTATAGAGCTTGTGTATGTTGTAAAGACTAGACTTGAAAGACTACCTGGATACGATTGGGGCGGGCAAGGATGTAGCTTTATAACCTTGTTCACAAATACCGCGCAAAATAGAGCTTGCGTAAGACTCGTCTGTATCCTCCCTGGCCGTAAAGGCATTGTCGCCCACGTCACCCTCGAACACGAAGATGATCTATTCCTGGTCTAGTCTGGGATGAGAGCGGCCTCCCCCCCCCTCCCCTCCCCCTTTAGGATCGACAAGTGCATACAAAAGAAACCCATAGCAGACTGGTTTGGCATAAACTCTGTCTCGCTTGGCTGTAGCTTTCCACCCTCAAGATGGGTCTTGTTGGAGTCGAGATGACGCGGTGCATTGTTTCCGGATACGGACCCTGTCCCGTTCAGGACAAGCGGTGGCGACAAGAAAGAGAAGAAGCTTTTTTCGAGCTTCGCTCATCTGGTCGGCCGGCCCGGGGGGGGACGATCAAATCGAAGACTTGATTTAGATTTTGCTAGGCCCGTTGAGAAAGAAGAAAGTCTTGGCGCTTTTCAGATCGTGGCTTGTTAGATGAAGGCTTGCAGCTCGCGTAAGTGCTGACGAATATGCGCGCGTGCCATGCTGTCTCAGCAGGGGGGGGGATACTGACATCATAATAATAAACAACCCTGGACTGTAAAAAGGCAAGATGCTCGCTCGGCGTAATGGGACAAGAAAAGAGTTGCTGCGGCGGAGCAAAGGACACAAGTACATGACGTTTCAACCCTCTCCACCACAACACACAGCTCTTCGGCCCCCCCCACGTTGCCACCCCTTTCCTTTTCCTGGGGGCGAAAAAAAAACTATTATTATCACTTCTGCACGAACGCGGCTGGTGGTGGTTCTAGGTTGGCGCTAAATCCCTAGGTAGTGGCTAAGTTACAAGATCGGGTTCGGCGTTCCGCTTCTGGCAGCGGAAATGAAGCCGTGTCGTCATGATTACAACGGGATGGGGTGGGAAATAAAGACGCATAAATAACTTGGACTTGTACGAGATTTTCTGTTGCAAAGTGCTCAAAACGTTGCCGGACAACCGGACAACTCCCCAAAGGCCTGGACAGTGGTGGGACTTGCCGGTATTGACTGGGAATATCCTTTCCATCTCCGTCTGATCTTGACTCATTTGGTTTCGGCTTCTGCGCCTCGCCTCAGCCACAGCGGGTTGTCCATGCACATCAAACACTTGGTGCCTCAGGCAGCAAGGCCAGCGGATGGCACCAAGGGGAAACACGTTCAAGGTTGTGATAAAAGACTTGATGTAGAAACTCATCCACACGTGAGATGTAGTCGCTAGACACAAACGGCCAACGGTATATTCGTCATCACTGGACAATCTGGAATTTTTCAAATCGCTCCCTCCGCTGGTCCGCGGCCGACGACAGCGCCGTCTGATATCCTCTCGACCATGTTGAAAATGTGCTCCCCTCGCAGCATCCTGACCGTACGCGCCGTGAGCCTCCGGATCCTCCTCACCCGCCACCATCGTCGTCCTTGCGCACCCGGGCGGCGTACCCCGTCTCGTCGACAAACGCGGCAATCATGTTGCAGCAACTTGGCGCTCCTCGCGCACGCACCCCGGGCCGCCATGTGCTAGCACGCGCACTCCATGCAGTCCAGCGCGGCCGGCTCCAGGAGATGTGCTGCACAAGAGCGTAGATTAAGATACGTGCCAAGCGCCGACACGCTGGTTGCGCTGTCGATTTCGGCGCCGCGCAGCAATATTCCTAGGATGGGGGTTAAAGGTCGCCTCGCTGTGCTCTCGCTGTGCTCTCGCTGTGCTTATTTTCTAGTCCACTCGAATTCTGTCTCTGCGCCGTGGGGTGCGGCAACGAGAGCATCACTTCCCGGTTCATCAACGGTCGGGCAACGTTCAAGGCCAGCGATGGCAGGCTGAGCAGAGTAAATCCCACAAAGAGCGTGCGCCTTCTATCTTCGATACCGATCCACTCCTCCCACGCAACGTGGTCGGCGATGCAGTCCGGCGCGGACAGGCCGTTCGTTCGCAGTAACACGGCGATTCTTTTACTACCCAACACCGGGCAAAGACTTGGATGCCTCGAGCGAGACCCAATGGCGAGTGGCGACGAAGTAAATAGATTGACCCACAGAACTTCTAGCCCCGATAAGGCGAAGACGAGCTCGTCTTCGAGATCTCGGAACGTGAGACCGACTAATAGAAGGAGCACCTGGGCGATGTTCGTGGCTTGTAGGTGTAGGGACTAATAGAAGGAGCACCTGGGCGATATTCGTGGCTTGTAGGTGTAGGGACTAATAGAAGGAGCACCTGGGCGATATTCGTGGCTTGTAGGTGTAGGGCTTTGCGGGCAGACGTTGTGGCAAAACGCACGTCTGCGTGGGGCCGAGGCCATCTAGTCTCGGACAATTTGGAGTCGGAAGTGACGATTGTGGTAATTATTAAGCAGGAAGCAGGCATACAGGCGACAAAAAAAAGGCCACACACATAAGTCTATACTCTATTATTAAGAAGGTTAAACTAGGAATAGGAATAAGGGGAACTAAAATATATAAGTACGATAAGTTAGATAAGTTAGATAAGTAATATAAGTAAAATAGGTGAAATAAGAGGGATAGTAAAAATAAGGAAAATTAAAAAGAGAAAAAAGTTAATAAATAATAATAAATAGTAAGGATAAGAAAGAGGTTAGTATTGCATATGCTGACCGGTGATCATTTACAAACGGCAACTGCCATCGCCAAAGAGGTCGGTATTTTGTCGAACCAAAAGCGCCTGTCTCTAAACGCCGTCATGGCGGCTGCCGATTTCGCGAGCATGACCGATGATCAAGTGGATGCCCTGGACGACCTTCCCCTTGTCATCGCACGTTGCACGCCTGATCTGAAAGTTAAATTCATCGAAGCAGTTCATCAACAGTATTCCTAACCAGCAAGTTATTATCCCCCTGGTGGCAGGTTCGCATTAGTAATTAGAATAGGCATTAATAATTAGAATGGGCATTAATAATTAGAATAGACTTAATAATTATACCAAACAGCGGAACTCTATCAGAGCAAGGCGCTGATCCTCCGACCTCTCCACATACAGAGACACAGTACAGCCAGGAGTATAAAAGATGAACTTACAACATTTCACAATTCAATACGGGCTTCATTATCTTCAATACAACATTCCCTTTGATAAATCCAGCTGCCGCAAGATCAACATGGCGTCATCCAATCTTTTCAGGCCGATTACTGTTGGCAACACCAAGCTACAACACCGAATTGTCATGGCCCCTTTGACACGCTTTCGAGCAGACGAGAACAATGTCCCGCTTCCCAACATGCTAGAGTATTACACCCAAAGAGCCAGCACGCCGGGCACACTCATCATCGCCGAAGCGACACAAATTTCCCCACGGCACTGCGGCGGCGCCAATGCTCCTGGCCTGTGGAACGCGGCCCAAGTTGCTGCGTGGAGGAACATCACCGACGCCGTCCACGCGCGCGGCTGTGCCATCTACTGCCATTTGTGCGCACCTGGCCGTGCCGGTCGCTTGGACGGCTATCCGCTGTACAGCGCGAGCGCCGTGCCCATGGAAGCCGGCGCGACTGTGCCGCAGGCAATGACGGAGCAGGAGATTTGGGCCTGCGTGGAGGACTTTAGGACGGCGGCGGCCAATGCCATGGAGGCGGGCTTTGACGGTGTCGAACTCCATGGCGCCAACGGGTATCTGCTCGATCAGTTCAGCCAAAGCACCTGCAACGTCCGCGACGATGGCTGGGGCGGCTCCGTCGAAAACAGGGCCAGATTCATACTGGAGGCGACCAAGGCAGTCACCGAAGCCATTGGCAGCGACAAGACAGGCGTGCGACTAAGTCCATGGAGTACATTCCAGGGCATGAAAATGGGCGTCCCCCACGCGCAGGAGCAGTTTTCGTACATCATCGGGCAGTTGAAGAAGCTGCCGCTCTCGTATCTGCACCTCATCGAGTCGCGAGTTGTCAACAGCTCCGACTGCGAGAAAAAGGAAGGCTTGGAATTTGCTTTTCGAATCTGGGATAACCACTCGCCCGTCCTAGTCGCCGGTGGCTTCAACAGCGAGACGGCTCGCTCCGCCGTCGACGAGGAGTACAAGCAGTACAGCGCTCTTGTCGTGTTCGGGCGCTATTTTGTTTCCACGCCCGACTTGGTATTTCGTCTGAAGCACCAGCTCGAGCCCAACGCATATGATCGTTCCACCTTCTACACCCCTATGCAGAGCAGGGGCTACACGGACTATCCGTTTAGCGACCAGTTTTTGGCTCAGTGCAAAGCATAGATGGGTAGTGTGGAAGGCGGACAAGGGAGCATTATCCATACAAACGGCATCTTTTTTTTTCGGGGGCGAAGGAACTACAGGACCATTGATCATATGCGCAAGGATCACGGGTTGTGGTCGTGGTCTTGGAGTCCTGCAAAGATCGTCGCTGGGTCTAGAACCGGTGGCGGATTGGGGGCGCGTGGGGAGCAGGGATCACAGCTTGTGGCCTTATAGGGCAACTTGTCTTTTCGGAAAGCGCGGTTTGTGGTTTGTTGCAATACTCAGAAAACACGCAGAACATCTCGTAATGGTGTGTTGTGCTTTGTTTCGTTGTGGCGGTGCTGATGTCAGTTCCGGGTAGCATGCATGGATGATGGCGCTGGAATATTGCTGCAAGTCGCTTATAAAGTGATCGCAAATCACTCTTTAAAAAAAAATGATACTTGAGAGGGTCTGTTCTAGTAAATAAGCTTACTTACATAGATTATTCACCGTCAAGCAATTTTCTCTTGCCCCTCAAGGTATACCGCAGCTTGTGAAGAAAGGTGGTCGAAATGCAGGTGAGTTGTGATGGCGGGTCGCCCCGCGGTCGGGATGTCATGCTTTGACAGCAATTATCAAGCTGGCGCCTTACTATGCTTGCGGGGCCTGCAGCCGTTTGTCGACTTATTCTCTCATCTACGCCTCCATGGACTTGTCCACGACGATCTGTCTGGTCAAGAGCACCGTCGCTGATCCTCCAACGGCTGATTCTTGGCAAGCCGGATAATTCCACTATAAGTGGAAAAACTGTCGATTTTGCCGAACATCATGTTCTGAAGCTGACAGATCGTTCCCTATGAGTTCTGTCAGGCAAATGCTTCATCAGCCTTGACTAAAAGTCGAGTTAACGTTACTATCGAGACTCAACTTCACTTGCTTGCAGCATCAGCAGGGTACCAAGGACCGTCTTTGCCGCGTCCTTCTGTGACATCTATTTAAATGGAACAGCTTCCGGCATTGACAGAGTCGAAATACCAAACACACTCACACCAAGAACCCTTTTCAGAGACAAATCAGAACAACATTTTTCCAACATGAAGTTTCTCACGCAGCTACTCCCAGTTCTGGTCGCAGGCATCATCAATCCTGTCGCAGCCCATTGTAACGCAGCCTACCCATCAGACTCGAGCACATACTGACGGGTGTACAGCTGTTCCGTTCGAACGACTGAATGTGAACGACACGGTAGGGAATTCGCACCCCATTGTTTATCGGCTACTAATGTATGCAGGTGCTCCTCATTGTTGATCACCAAGTTGGCCTGTTCGATCTGGCTCGTGATTTCGAGCCTGGGCTGTTCTATCGCAACATGATTACTCATGCAGCCATTGGAAAGCTCTTTGACATCCCCGTCATTATGACTACCTCTGATGAGACTGGTAAGCAGTTGCACATTCAGCTCTCTCCATGCCCCCTCCCAGACACGAGCTCACCTTTGCCACCTCACAGGTCCCAACGGTCCGCTCCCGGCCGAGATTCTTGAAATGCATCCCAACACGACCCTGATTCAGCGGCCGGGTGAGATTGACGCCTGGGACAACCCCGATTTCAAGGCCGCTGTCCGAGCCACAGGCCGCAAGCAGATCGTCTTGGCTGGAATTGCAACCGACGTGTGTAAGTAGTTGATGGGACCGCAACGCAAAAAATACCAAAATTAGTACTGATCAATATTCCTCTAGGCACCACCTTCTTGGCGCTCTCTCTTCGGGCCGCGGGCTACAGCGTTTGGGCCAATGTTGAAGCCTCTGGAACCACGTCGACGCTTATTCGAGAGGCGTCCAACTCCCGTATGCAGGCAGCAGGCGTGCAGCTCGTCGGTGTGTTCAGCATCGTTGGTGACCTCTTTCGGGATTGGCGCAACCCTAGCCCAAATGCTGCGCAGTTTAGAGCTTGGTTGGACAAGTATGCCCCGGAATATGGAATGTCTGGTCGACTTTTCAACGCGGCAAAGGGCAAGAGCGCAAACTAGATCCGGTGCTGCACTTGTGGTTGCCCGTCAGCAGCTATAACACGCGCACACAGATATATATGTGGGCGTCATGTAAGGCTACCGTAGTAGCAATTAGCTGTCATCTCTTAAGCTCTCTATAGCTTTAGCATAAAAAATCTAGGCTGAACAACCCACAAACTGCTGCCCCAAAATATCAAATTGCTCCATGATTCAAGCTGCCAAAAAAGTCAGAAGAAAAGCCAGATTATGGTCACCCATGAAGCCATCATCCAAAATGGCCCGAGGATAAGCGCTCGAGCAGCAGGGAAGCTCCATTCGGTTCTGCACAAAGAAGCCCATCATACCCCAACTAGAAACTAGTTTCTGATGCATAAAAGCCTATTATAATGCCCTCTGCCAAGTGTTGCAGAATCGAATATCCACCTCCAACGATTTCTAACCCAGGATTTGTCATCCGTAGAGGAGGCGGCGAATTACTAATAAGTCATGACTATAAAGTATGATGAGATGGCAAAAGGAACTCTCCGCGGCGCATAATAAATATCTAAATCATCTGGTGCTACCGACAACGCTCGCGTGTGGAAATTACGAGGCTACTCACATTGAGCTTTTCCTTCATCACGGTACATGACCTAAACTATACCCTCAGCGATCTCACACGCCCGCTTACCAACAATGCAGCAAATCCTCTTTCGAAACCATGTCTGCCGAAAAATACAACAACCCCCCTGGCGCAGCTCAGAAGCACAGCGACCTGGGGCATTATTCGCAATCCGTGGACCTTGGTAACGGCGTTGTGAAATGCTCAGGCCAGGGAGGATGGGACCCGGAAACGGGCGCTCTCGACGCGAATGACAGCGACAAGCAGATTGAGCTGGCCATGAAGAATGTCGACATTGTTCTCAAGGCGGCCGGTCTTCGAGGGTGGGAGGATGTGTATCTGCTGCGTTCATACCATTGCGACATTCGCACTTCATGGGCGCCGACGGCTGAGGCTCTGCGCCTGCGGATTCCCGGTCATCGGCCGGTCTGGACTGCGGTAGGGGTCGCTAATTTGGCATTTCCCGCCATGCTTATCGAGTTGGAGGTTGAGGCTCGCCGATCAACAAAGTAGAAGAGCAACCATCTATCCGCGCACTGTATAATAGTAGTGGACGATGGAGAAGAATGCTCTCATAATTCAACATGTTGAGACATTTAAAAGAATCAAAATGAATTGAATAATTGAATAGAGATTGGATACATTTCCGAATGTACAGAGTGTATTACAGTTCCAGTGGGGTCCAAGGCACCCTCAGGGAGCTCCCGCCTTCAGCCCCCAGCGGGTGCGTGCCGCGCGCGATCCGAGGCGTAGTTTGAGGCTGATCGCTGATCGAGGCTGGTCGACGGAGGCTGGTCGAGGGGGGCTGGTTGGGGGTCGAGGCTGGTCGGGTTGCGACAGTCAAGGATAGGAAACATTGAGTTGAGACATCCCTGAACAAGATGTATGACTTTCAACTAGATTGTAGAACTTCATCGATGTATTTGGATATTTAAAATTAGAAAATGGGGAATTGAAAGGCAGGGCTTGCTTGGCATGGTGCAACCGATGGTTTCCTGACCGCTCCTCCTGATGAGACCTTTGTACGAGTAAATCCCAACCCAACCATCTTGCCAAGGATTCACAGCAGCCGCTAAGCAGGGAAAACAAAAAACAAAAACAAAAATCGCTCTTCGGAACACGCATGTCTCGTCTCATCGTCAGCAGCCAAAAATTTTACTGCTTCTTTGGCGGCGGCGCCGGCCCGTCGTCCGCGGCGAGCTCAAAGCAGACGTTGTTGGCCGGGAGCTCCGTCGCCTCCACGGGCAGCTTGCCGCCCGTGGCGACCGAGTAGTAGTCTGGCGGCACCGGGCTGCCGGGGCCTGTCGGGCACTTTTGGTAGTCCGAGACCATGTGCGACTGTCCCGCGGACCACGCAGGCGTCGACGGCGTCGCACACTGTGTCGCCGGGCTGAACGGGGCGTCGCTACCAGCAGCACCGTTCTGCTTGGCCTTGGCACGTCGTCGCCGCATCCACCAGAGAACGGCGAGCACCACGGCCGCGACGCCGACGGCGGCACCTACTGCGATGCCAGCAGTGACGCCTGGGTGGCTGCTGTTGTTACCGCCGCCGCTGTCGCCTGCGGCGGGCGCGGACGAAGAGGGCGTCGGCGAGGCGGTTGGCGCGGCAGACGACTCGGTCGCCTTGGTCGTGGTCGTGGTCGCCGTCGAGGAAGACGCTGGCGCTGCCGACTTGCCCGCGCCCTCCATAAAGGACGCGGCGTCCTTGGGGTTGCTGCTCAGCGTCGCGCTCCCGAGATTGCTCGACGGGCAGCCGCCGTTCAAACACGGGTTGGTCGTACAGCAGCCTATAAACGGTGGAGTGGTAAGTGCGCACGTGTACCACGAGGATTTGCCCTTTGCGCACTGCTGCGGCTTGATGTTGTCGTACATGGCCTTGTCAAACGTCATGGCCCGAATGTCGCTCTGCGGGCAGAGGGCGTCGTCGGTTATCCTGGGGTCACTGACGCAGCAGCCCAGATACGCCGAGGGGGTGTTGTTGACGTACAGCTGAGCACCATTGGAAACGCATTTGAGGCCGAATGGATTGTTGTCTGCCATTGTGATGTGTCAGTCTCTTGGGCCTTTTTGGAAGATTTTTTTCTGCGTGTGTTTGCCCTGGTTGGTATGTAGGTGTATGTGTGTGTGTGTGTGTGGCAGGCGACGAAGAAAGAGAGAGAGAGAGAGAAGCAGCTTCTAGTCATGGTTGGCCCGGGGGTAATAGGGAGAGCGGTTGGGCCAACATGGCTTCGACGAGGCTCTGGCAACGGTCAGCAGGATTTTCGACGCATGGGGCCTTTGTACGACAGTCATTTGTCACAAAGCAGGAAAGGGAACCGGCTGCATCCGTGGCGGATGCGGGTGGCTTAAAATATCTTTCTTCTTCTTTCATGGTGTGCGGGCTGAACCCATGTGGCTGTGGCGCAATGTTTGCTCATGCAGCATTGAGACAACCGAGATGGGGCGGAGACAATAGCAACGTCGATCTTTTAGCTGCAGATTTGCAAACTAGCAGCGCTTGAAATCGACGCCCATGGCCCCGGGAAAGCACATGGTTGGAGTTCGTCAAGGTGTTGTGTGGAACAAGGCCCACAGAGAGGTTATACTCAATCGATCAAACCATAGGCGGATCTTCATATATATAAAGACTGCAGTCTCCTGACTCGCGATAGTAGAGATGTCTCACACTATATATCTGCAAAGCGACCGAGGTAGGTGTTTCCATGGGCAAGCGCAATTTTCCTGCTTGAATGCTGTGTTTATTGAGTCTATATTCGGTTAGGAGACAAGTCTAATCTTTCAAAAATTTCAGGAAACCTCTAGCGATCGCGAAACCGTCGTGCTCATCTGCAACGCGAGACATTCCACTATTATATAACTCATCGGAAAAAACGCCGGCCGTGTGGCGCTTCAAAAGAAGTTCGGTGACAATGTCTTTGGTGAATTCAGGATGTCCCTGGACAGCAATGTACCTCCCAGGGGAGTACATGGCTTGCACAGAACAGACATTGTTGCTGCCAAGAGCCACAGCATCCGAAGGGAATTCGGCCACCACGTCGGTGTGCATCTGGTGGATTCGCTGGTGGCCCAAGTTAGTCTAACCGAGCACTCACGCAAACGACACGGCCACGTACCATCTTGTCCAGACCAAACACCTCTTTACCTTGCGGCGTCAGCTCGACATCCGTGACCGCCACCTCCCAGCCCTTGGGGTTGCGGCCGACCTGACACCCCAGCGCGCGGCTCAGAATCTGGTGGCCAAAGCAGACACCCACGACGCGGACGCGGTTCGTCGCGAGCGCCGCCTGCGTGTACTCGACCAGCTTGAGGATCCACGGGTCATTGTCAAACGAGTTATGCCGCGACCCGGAGATGAGGATGGCGTCGACATCGTCGAGGGCCGGGTAGGCGTGCAGGTCGTCGACGATGCCGTGGCCGGAGATGGTGAGCTCGTCGGCGAGTGTCATTGGCGGGATCGCCGTGTCGCACGCGCCCTGGAAGAGCTGCGTGAAGACGGCCGTGTAGCTGCCGACGCGCGCGAGGGTCTGCGGCTGCGGTGTGTCGGCCTCGAGTACGGCCAGCCGGAGGGGGGCTCCGGAGCGAGACATGGTCCTGGGTGGGGGAGAAGGACGTCGGGGAAGTGACGCAGAGGGTGGAAAAGTGGTGTAGAAGAAGCGTAGCGTGATAATGCAGAGGAGGAGGAATGCGAGGCGGAGAAAAAAGGGGAAAAGACGTGGCATGGAGGGGGAGCGCGGCGGGTTGATTTATCGAGGTCGAGGTGAAGAAGGGGCCGAACTCGGATGGCGGGGCGGGACGGTGTTCTACGGCGTGGCGGCGTGGCAGCGCGGCTAAAGTGAAAAGGCCGAGATAGGACGGCGGAGGCGGAAGAAGGCAATCTGTTGGATTTGTAATCTCGCGTGAAAAGGTTGCGTTATGCGAGTTCGACATGTATTGAACAGATAGGCAAGTAATGAAAGCAAAGACATGCACCAACTTCGTTTGCGTGCAAACAGGATGTGCTGACAGCTGCGCAGCTGCAGCAACAACTTGGGGGCCAACGGACAACTCACAGCCGAAATCATCAGATCAGGGAAAGTTTGATGTTGAAAAAAGGGCAGGGCGAAGAGGAAGTATCACGTAGGTAGAGAATATTCGGTAGTTAGGGTAGTAAAATTTACCAGCAGTATGCGCGTCGTTTTGTCACTATACTCACTGGAACCGTCGGTCCGCGCTGAGGCTGTTTGTTTGCCAAGCCAACCAACCGGCTTACCGCGATGCCATGCTCAAACCTCAAACACAGCCCAAGCCCGTCAGCCATAAGTTACCACCCGATTCGAATCCATCGATATAGTCGCTCGCAAAACTACGAGTCTTCCCATCCTATGCCCCTGATCGTCCAATGTAATACATCCACGCCCGCCGACAGCAGCTGTCATGTGCAGCCGCACCCCAGGGCTGCCGCTACCCGAGAACAAACTGAGTCGTGGCCTCTTCTTCCACCCACGACTTGTCTCGGCTCTTCCTTGGTCTATTCTCGTCGATCCGCTCAGACGGACAATTTCTCTCAATCCCCGAGACTCTCGATAACCGATTTTCCATCGATTGCTTCGAGACATTGTGCCAGCCACGATGGCCACCCCACAACCGCCATCGATGCCGCCCGCGGAAATAATGACCTAGCGCGCCCCTGGGTTTCGATTTGGGCGTGGTGCGCCTTTTCTCACTCAACTTGCTGCAAGAGTGTCTTATGTCAACACGCGTAGAAAAGCAACGTCCACCGCGATAGGCAGAATACGCCCGGACCCGGTCGTGTGTGTGGTGTAGCAATCAAGTGGCTGACTCCTCGCCAAGATTGGCCGCCTGGTTTGTCTTTTCTGATTTGCCGCAGATGCGAGCAAGGCACGCATACACATATTTAAAGCACCAGCCGCTGAGAAGCGTCCTTGGCCTCTGTCCTCTTCGTCTACAGCGACATTTTGCAGTGCACAACCGAGCAACCATGACGGCGAGCACAATTTCTCTCAAGGCGTTTCTGGCCACGGCCAAAGAGGCGTTGGCTGCGTCGCCTACCCAGCGTTCACTACCACTCACCTTTGTCGTGGGCAACGAATCGGCAGGTAATAAACATGCTGGCCTCGGGTACGCCATGGATGAGCCCTTCACTAACAAGTGCGACAGATCTCGACTCGTTGTGCTCAGCCATCGTACTGGCTTATCTTCGGTCTCATATTGCCCCCAGGCGGCTGCATATCCCCTTGTCCAACCTGCCTCGGGAAGATCTCGCTTTGAGAATCGAACTAGGCCCTGTTCTTGCCAAGGCAGATCTGGATGCCTCTGACCTCATCACATTGTCAGATCTCCCGCAAACACTGGACCCAAACGATACAGAATGGGTTCTGGTTGACCACAATGTCCTCACCGGTGATCTAAGAAGATATGAAAGCCGTGTTATTAGCTGCATAGACCACCATGTTGACGAAGGAGTCGTCGCTATGCAAGCTGCACCCCGCGTCATTGAGACATGCGGAAGCTGCATGAGCCTTATCGTCGATGCATACGCAGATGCGTGGCGCGCCCTGGCTCACGGCAACCAGCCCGCCATCAGCACAAAGCGCATTAGCAGCGACCTGAATCAGCTCGCGCAAATCGCCCTCGCCCCGATCCTCATCGACACCATCAAACTGACCGCCACCGCCAAGGTCCGCCCCAAGGACACGCGCGCGGCCGCGCTGCTCGAGACCGAACTCATGCACGACCCAGCCTTTGACCAGGGCGCCTACTACGACGCCGTTACAGCTGCCAAGGAGGACATGTCCCGGCTCACCCTGCGCGATATTCTCCGCAAGGACTACAAGGAGTGGGAGAATGCCGGCATTAAGCTCGGTGTCAGCTGCGCCGTGCAGAATCTCGACTTCTTCCTGGAAAAGGCCGCCGCCGGCAGCAAGGGGAGCGGCGAGGACGTGCTGCTACGGGCGCTGCAGGCATGGGCCGAGGAGCAAGGGCTCGACATCGCCGCCATCATGACCACGTCCAACCCGGGCGGCGAGTTTCAGCGGCACCTATTGGTGTGGGGGCTGACTGCTAGCGGTAGGAAGGCGGTCCAGAGGTTCACGGAAGACACCGCAGATACGCTAAAGCTGACGCCGTGGAATGATGGGATCTTGGACGAACAGGGCGTGAGGTACGCGTGGAGACAGCTTGCGCTGGATTCTAGTAGAAAGCAAGTGGCACCCTTGCTACGGGATGCCATGAAATGGGCTGGCGCCAACTTGTAGTGTCGGTCATGTGTATAAAAAAAAGTTCTGTTGCTAGACATTGAATTAAAGAAAGCAAAAAATAAAGAAAGCAAAATTTGCCATCGATGAAATGAGTATACAGTTATTCTATGCTCTTGATATGCTTTTCGGTTTATACTTGTTTTTACACGGGAGTAATGGTACAGTGGTGTGGTGTCTATCCTACAAAAAACGTCTGGGTACTCCACCAGCGACGACGTTGTATAGTCTTTTCTACGTCTCGAACCTGCTCCGGATCTCCGAGTCCAGCGCCTGCTGTCTCTCCTGCCTAGCCTCCTCCGTGCGGAGCTCCTTGCGGACACGCTCAACATCGCGCAGCATGACGACAAACTCGCGGTGCTTGAGGCTGCGCGTCTCGAGCGTGGTCATGTCCTCCTCGGGCGGCGGGTGGTGCAGCAGCTCCTCGGCCGCCGGGTCCGCAACGAGGATACACGCCCTGAGCGCGTCGTACACGGCGCCCGCGGGGACGACGGGCGGCGCCTCGCGGCCCATTTCCATGTACAGCCAGCGCAGGGCATCCGTGCAGAGCGCAGCGTCGCGGGTGGCGGCGACGGCGGCGTATGCGAGGGCGTAAAGCTCGGCGCCGCGCGGCTGCTGGAACCGCGCGGGCGCGCGAAAGGCGTCCCAGAAGCGTTCCCAGTCGTGGCGCGCGGCGTACGCGGCCATGAGTCGGCGCGACTGCTCGCCCGTGGGCGCGATGCGCCGCTCGGCGAGGAGGAACTCCATGTTGGCCTGCGCGCGCTGCAGCGCGGGCCCGTACGCGGGCGACGACACGAGCGCCTCGATCAGCGTGATGAGGATGTCGCCCGAGAGCAGCGCGATGCCGCGCTCCTCGCCGGCGAGGAGCAGCTGGTCGACGAGCTGGATGCGCTCCGCGGCGGTCTCGGGCCCGTCGGGCCCGGCACGGAACACGTGCTGGATCAGGCGCACGAGGTCCGCGGCGTCCATGGGCGCGCCGGACGCTTGAAAGTCTCGGACATGCGCCGCGACGGCGTCGAGGTGCAGGATCGTCGTTTGCGACTCGCTGGGCGTGCTCTCTGCGGTCCGGCGTCGCGCGCTCGTGGAGAAGTACCGCTTCTGCGACGCGTCCGCCATGGCCTGCCACTGCTTGGCGGACTGGTTGTAGCCCTCGGGCAGCTGCAGCCGGGCAGCGACCTGCTCCTGGAGCGCGTCGGGGGAGAGCGGCGGCTGGCCGTGGACGACGCGACCGTCGCGGATGCTTCTCTTGAGCATGCCCTCCCACAGCGCCTCGAGGTCGAGCTCCTGGCGGCTGGCCTCGGTCATGCACTGCACCACAATGGTGGTGCCGGCGGCGCCGGCGTCGAAGCCCGCCAGGCGGCCGGTGGCGTCAAAGTGAGCGTCGGCGGTCCTCACGTGGCCGGCGCCGTCGTCGTCGATGCCGAAGCTGACGCAGATCCAGCCCGTCGAGATGCCGTTGTCGCCGCGGGGCACAATGTTGGCGTTGGTGCCCATGAGCATGGCCTTTTTGCGCAGACGGCGCAGCTTGGTGCGCAGCTCGCCGGCACCGATGAGGCCGTCGGCCTTGGCCTCGCAGTCGTGGTGCTTGCGCAGCCAGCGCACCAGGCGGCCGGCGGAGACGTGCAAGTGCTTCTCGCTGCGCGCGGTGCCAAACACCATGATGAGATTGGGGCCGAGCGCGGCGTGCGGGTCGAGTTCGCGCAGGTCAAACAGCGCAAGGTCGTCGAGACCCATGTCCTCGAATATGTACTTCATCATGGGCTCCACGACGGCGGGCGCATCTTCGGGGGCGACGGGGAGTGTCTGTTGGTGGTGACTGGCTGGAGGCTCGGGCAGCTCCTCGTCTAGGAACCATGGTGTATCCTCTTCATGGCACTGGTTTGTGTCGTTGAGCGGTTCATCGACAGTGTGGTGTAGTTTCTCGTCGACTCGGAGTTGTCTTGTCGTTGTCGCTAGATTCCGCTGCTGGACATGAAGTGAAAGACTAGGCCTTGACACCAGACGCTGTGCCGAAGCTGTGGTTCTTGGGCGGCCTGCTCCTAAAACGGCCTTGAGGAGGCTGTTTTGGCAGCTGCGACAGCTGAAGCTCGCCACCGCAGGCCGTGCAATCATTTTGACGGCTTTGGATAAAAATTGCGAGTTGCTGTCGGCAAATTGGACATGGCTCTACAATTTCTTGAACCAAAAATTGACGACCCCGAACTCCGTAGTTTGGCCTGTCGCCTGGTTCTGAGCTGAGTGGAGCCGCTGTTGCGCTGAAAAATTAGCCTACACGTGACTTTTCAGGGGACGTTGGGTCCTCCCAAGATGGCGACAAAATCTCTGGAGCTGGCTAGTGACATTTTTCGAAAAGATCTTGCAAGCTGTGCTGGGGAGGCAAGTTGTATTCTGCTCTATTTCAACGATTGTATTTTGCATTTTTTGTTCATTCGACGTCCATGATTTAGTCCTACCCCTCTCGCATATCGAGCGATACTACGACAAGCGCACCCGGCCTGTCTCGTGCGCATCTTCGCCACAATGCTCTCCGGGCAGGCTCGCCGCGGCGTGTCTGCCACCCGAGCACTGGCATTGAGCCATGCACGACCACAATTGCGATCAATTCCTGGTCAATTGAATCTTCTGTCTGTTTCTCGGCGTCATATCGTCACTAGAACACTGGGACACTGGCGCATAGAGAGAGTGGACAATGGCGTCAGGCGATCTCAGCACCGCGCTCTTGCGACGGCCGTTGACGACTTCAAACTCGACAATTCCATTTATGGCAGCTTCCCTGCACCGTCGCTGGCCCCATTTCAACAACCTCTGCGCCCATACGAATTGACGCCGTTCGACCCAACCTCTCCTCTCACGATACCCGAGGCACCTGCCACATCCCCTATCCACACAAAAGTCAGCCCACACGGCATCCCTGGTGAAGCAGACGACATGCTTCTAGTCTTTGATGCCTGCATCAGAGTCGGGAAACTCGACCGCGCCGCTCTGGTCCTGAAGCGCATGAACATTTACCAGAGTCTCTCTCCTGAGGAGCGCATCCTTCTTCACAACCAATACCTAAGAGCCTCGCTGGGGCAGCTGAGAGCAAGTCCAGACCGACGACGAGCCGAACAGCTTCACAAATTTTACGAAATGAATATCCGAAACAAAGGCCTGCCACAAACGGCCGAAACGGTCGCTTGCATGCTGAAGGCGTCCATTCTATCTGAACGTGGCGCCCGACTGACTCGCCTCATCACGCGCTACATGGGGATGGCCCCTGGCGAATCCGGGCTGCGTGTTCTGAGCATGGCTGAAATTCTGAGCGATCAAGATCTTGCCGTTATTACTGCACAATGTCCAACATACAATTATTCTGCGGAACCAGACTTCGAGGAGGACATGGAGGATGACGGCTCTGGCAACGATACACAGATGCTCTCGGAAGACATGCCTGAAACTGCCCCCTCACCAAGCTCTGGACCTATTCCCGAACTTGTTCCAACTCCTCAGCGAGGCGATTCCTTGGTTGCCCTGAAGGAAGGCCTCAAGCTTGTTTCCAATCTCGAGGGCTTCGACGCCTCAAACCTCTCCAAAGACGATTTACATAGCTTGCAGCTCCAGCTCGAGCGCGATTCTATCAGCGCCGCTGTCCAAAAATGGCGAAACCAGAATAAGCAGCTGCAAAAAGTGGGAATTACCACTGGCCTGAGCGGACCAACTAAAGAGGGCTCATTGTCGAGTTATACATCATCGTGGCTTAACGCCATGGAGGCGCGCATCAAAGAGGAGATTGCGCAAGTGGAAGTATCCGAAAACAAGGCCGTCAAATCTGAGAGGGACATCGAAAGATGCATCTTCGGCCCTTTCATCAGACAATCAGACCCTGCGAGATTAGCCGCTGTGACCATCCTCAGCACGCTGAACGCCGGCACCCTCCTTGGAGTCGACAAGGGTATTGCCATCCAAAAAATTATTACCACAGTAGCCAAGCAAGCGCACGAAGATATCGAACTTCAGAAAAAGGAGAAGAAAAAAGTCCGGCGTCGCAAGGTGACATATGATGCTTCCAAAGCGAACCCCGACGAAGTCGCTTCTGTGTCTCAGATCACAGAAAGCAAAGAAGCGGCGAAGCGAATCGAAGAGTCTGCTAGTCAGCCTTGGTCCATGCAGATCAAGGCCCAAGTGGGAGCCTTTCTCGTCAAGGCGCTCATTGACTCAGCAAAGGTCAAAGCCATCAAGCGACACCCTACCTCCGGAGAACTTGTCAGCCAATACCAACCTGCCTTTACTCATATTCAACAGCCACGCAAAGGTAAAAAGGTCGGCATGCTCATTATGCACAACACCCTGGTTGAGCAGCTTAAGCGTGAACCGTTGGGCGATTTTCTTGCTAAGCACCTGCCAATGATTGTTGAGCCGAAGCCGTGGAGGAACATGAATGACGGCGGTTTTCTCGAAAGCAAAACTAGCGTCATCCGAGTCCAGCCAGGAAATGTTGAACAGCGACTCTATGCCAAGGCTGCTGTGGACTGTGGCGACATGAAGCAAGTTTTTAAGGGTCTCGACGTTCTCGGACAGACGGCATGGCAGATCAACCGTGGTGTCCTAAACGTTATGATGGAAGCCTGGAACTCGGGTGAAGAGATTGCCAACATGCCAGCTCTAGAACCAAAATTCGACGTACCCGCGGAGCCCGACTCGACAGCAAACCCTGCCCTGCACAAGAAATGGATACGCGACATCAAGGCCATCGAAAATGAGCGTTCTGGCTTACACTCACAGCGCTGCTACATGAACCTGCAGTTGGAAATTGCCCGAGCCTTTCGCAACCAGACCGTCTATTTCCCTCATAACGTCGACTACCGTGGTCGTGCGTATCCCATGCCTACGTACCTGAATCACATGGGTGCCGATCACGCACGGGCTCTACTTTCATTCGAGAAGGGGAAACCCCTCGGGGAAACTGGCCTGCGATGGCTGAAGATTCACCTGGCCAACGTTTACGGCCTGGACAAGGCTAGCTTTGAAGAGCGCGAGGCCTTTGCGAACGAAAGTGCCAGCCACATCATTGAATCTGCAACCAACCCTCTCAACGGAAGCCGATGGTGGCTCAAGGCCGAGGATCCGTGGCAATGCCTCGCTGCCTGCTTCGAACTGAAGGGGGCGCTCGAGCTGGAAGATCCAACCACCTACGTGTCTCGTCTTCCAATCCAACAGGATGGTACATGCAATGGCCTACAACACTACGCTGCTCTGGGTGGTGATTTGTGGGGTGCAAAGCAAGTCAATCTGGAGCCAGGAGACCGCCCTGCGGATGTTTATTCCGCCGTCGCGGACCTGGTCAAGGAGGCCATCGCCAAAGACGCTGCTGCTAAAAACAAGTTTGGCCTTGTGCTCGATGGCAAGATCACTCGCAAGGTTGTCAAGCAAACTGTCATGACCAACGTCTATGGAGTCACATTTGCTGGTGCTAAGAAGCAGGTTTGCAGGCAAATTGATGCTCTGTATCCCGACCTCGGCAAGCAGTGCGGTATCCCGAACCTGATGCTGTCGACGTATATCGCCCGACACGTGTTCACTGCCTTGGCTTCCATGTTTCGTGGTGCTCACGATATTCAGTACTGGCTGGGAGAAATTGGTGGACGGGTCTGCCGGGCCCTGACACCTGCTCAGCTACAGCATATCGCCGACGAGTATGCGAATGGGTCGACCGACAACAAGAAAGGAAAGGTAGCAAAGGCTTCCAAAGCAGGGAAATCAGGCTTTGACGAGCTCACAAAACAGTTTCGTTCTACAGTGGTCTGGACAACTCCGCTGCGCATGCCCGTGGCCCAACCATACCGCAAGACGACTGCGCGGGAGATTCGAACTTGTCTTCAGTCTCTTGCATACCATTCGAGCGACTCTACCGACCCTGTCAACAGGAGGAAGCAGCTCCAGGGATTTCCGCCGAATTTCATCCATTCCCTCGACGCAAGCCACATGCTGCTCACCGCGCTGGAGTGTCATGAGCGCGGTCTTGATTTTGCAGCCGTTCATGATTCTTTCTGGACTCACGCCGCCGACGTTAATGTCATGAACGAGGTCATCCGAGATTCGTTCATCAAGATTCACGAAGAGGATGTTATTGGGCGTTTGGCTGCCGAATTTGAAACACGACACAAGGGATCTCTATTTCTGTCTCACATCGATGCCGCGTCGCCGGTTGCTAAGAAGATCAAGGCTTTGAGGAAGAAGAGCAATCTCACTCCAAAAGAAGAACTTCTTCTCGAGCATAAACGCAACTCTCTGCGACTATCTGGCAATCCCTGGGACCTGGAAGCAGCTAAACAAATCATCACGCCTGCCGCCGTATACGAGGAAATGGCCGGCACAGAGCCCGACCTGGGCATTGCGGAAGATATCCGCGACATTGGTCTGGGCGAGATTTCCGCAGAGGATGCCACGGCTGATGCGGACGAGAACCAGAGAGCTCTTGCGGATGAGACAGATTCGACTCTTGACTCCGAGGTGCAGCGATCCAAGGCGCTTCTCTGTGAGATGGACGGTTCGTCATTTGAGAATGCAGCTCTGCGTGACCGACCAGCGACAAAAGCCAAGGCGTCCGCCAAGAGGCGTCAGCCAGTTCCTGTCTGGCTTCCGCTGACCATTCCCGACATTCCCGAGAAGGGCGACTTTGACGTCAGTCGCCTGCGGGGAAGTCAATACTTTTTTTCTTGATCAACTATTTCGAACAACTATACAACTATACAACATTTAAAAGACGACATCTGTAAGATATGAGAGGAGGACTAGGGAAATAGGGAAGTTTTACATCAGCGGGATTTATTGTTTTCTCTTGGTGGATTTTCTTTTGCATATACTAAAAAACCTGGGGAGGAAGATGTCCGGCAAAATTTCAGCGCGACATGCATTTACCGGGAGTTGTCTGAATTTACTACTGTTACAGGTTTTCTGGCATGGCTGCGCAGGGGAGGATTTCGATGTACATACGCGCCACATCATTGGCGAAGCAATCGGCTCACTGTAGGCAGACAGCCTAGCATCAATTCTGTAACATTTGAGCTGTGTAAATTACAAATACAAACATGTTGAATAATACATTCAAATCACTGAAGTCCTGAGAGTCAAAAGTTGTGTTTGCCACTACAGTGGCAGAAGGGTACATTGTCCATGCGTTATTTGCTTTTTGCTAATTTTTTGTTTCTATATATCATTTCTGTGCCATGTATTTCTCATTGATTTACCTAACGGTAGCGCCCTTGAGGGTCTGGACGGTGCAGACGCCGCCACTCTCGGTGACAAGCCTGCCCAGGTCCGTCTTGCCGAGGGACTCGACAGCCGCGGCGTCAAAGACGACGTCGAGCGTGTCCGTCGTGGTGAAGCCCGGCTGGAAGAGTTCCCAAATCTTCTTCTTGGGGTTGAGGACGCCCTCGGGCTCGCCCTTCCAGCCCTCGAAGAAGACGCGGTCGCCGGCCTTGCTGTCGGCGGGCGGGGCGACGAGTTCGACGGGGCCCTTGTGGTCGTCAACCTCGCCCTCCTTGATGCGGGGCGAGGCGGCGAGGACCATGGCGCACGACTTGACGCCGCGCATCTTGACGGGCTTGAGGTTGCAGACGACGACGACCTTGCGGCCCTGCATCTCGGCGAGCGGGATGAGCCCGTTGAGGCCGGAGCAGACGGTGCGGCACACCTGGCCCTCGTACTCGGCCGTGTCGTCGTTGGGCGCGTCCCCCATGGCAATGGTCGAGACGTAGAGCGAGTCGGCGTCGGGGTGGTTGACCGCCTTGAGGATGTGGCCAACGCGCAGGTCAATCAGGCACGGGCTCGGCGGGGCGGCGGCGGCGGGCGCCGGCTTAGCCTGCTTGGGCGCCTTTTCCTTCTTCTCCTTCTTCTGCTGCTTGGGGGCTACGGCCTCCTGGGCGTCGGCGGCGAGCTCCTTGACCTTTTCCTTTGTGCGGTCGACGAGGTCGGTGGCGGTGGCGGCAACGGCGGCGGCACCACTACCACCGGCAGCGGCAGCAGCAGCGGCGGCCTTTTCCTTCTTGAGGCGCTCCTTCTCGGCCTTGGCGTCGACGACGGGCTTGACGTAGCGGACGTCGTCCTGGTCGATGGGGACCTTGTCCTTGACCGCGAGCTCAAACACGGACGCCGCGTTCTGCACAAAGTCGAGGTGGCGGACAATGTTGGGGCGGCCGTGGACGCCGGAGCGCTCGTCGGGGGACCAGGCGGCGACGACGGGCGCGAGCGTCTGGTAGAGGGAGACGTCGGCGCGGGACGGCTTGCTGCCGAGGACCGTGGTGCGCGTGGCGAGGTGCGTCTCGAGGGCGTCGAGGTGCCCGGCGTTGTTGCCGTCGGCCCCGGACCGGATGCTCTCCGAGGCGGCGACCCATTTCTGGATCTCCGACTCCTCGGCGGGGGAAAAGGTCTGCGCGCTGAGGGCGGCCATGGCGGACTGCAGATGGCGGCGGCGGATGTGGGTGGTGGCGGTGCTGGGGCGGCTCCGGAGGGGAGTGGCGAGGGAGCGGAGGGCAAACAGCTTGGCGGTCGCGATGCGGGGGAATGTCGTGACGGGGAGGAGGACGGGACGATTCCGGAGAGAGGGGAATCGAAATGGTAGGAAAATGAAGCTGGTCACGATTTTGATGACTCGAAGCCCGAGGTGGGGGAGTCTGGTGGTGGGATGCTGTTTTTCTGCCGGACGGTGCCTGGGCGGTGTGCAGGAGCTCATTGATGACCTACTTTTACTTATTACGACTTGTTCAAAACATAAATGTAGCCATGTTTCTTGATAGCTTCTCCCTCAACTTCTCAAATTCTGTTTATCCCTGTCGCCAATATATCTCCCAGCGACCGGACTGTTGTCTCATGCCTGATTACATAACCCCTACCTACCGTCGGCGGTTATTTATTCCATACCCCTCACTCCCTGTCTCACTCTCGATTCTTCCCAACACCTGTCTTTTTGTCCATCGCCGGGTCAGACTACCTCCATGAAATGCAGGATGCAATGAGCCAGCCGACTCCGGTGCGGATGATCCTTCGATATCGCGAACGGCCATTTCAGCCCCTAAGTCCAATCATCCAAGCATTCTTCGAATGGCGAGATGTTCAACCTGGAAAAGACTACTCTCTGCGTATATCTAGTAACAGCTATTCGTCTCCCTTATATCTCATTCTCGATCTCTATTCCAAAACATGCCCAACTGTCAATCTTGAAGAGGTAGATGTCGAGATCTTCAAAGTCACAGGCATCAATCCATTGTGCGTCACCCAGCCTGCCTCACTGACTAGACTGACTGTCTGTAGTACATTTCTGGATCTCGGAGAGGCAGCTCGTAACAGGGCTCGCCAGCTATCTGTTTCTCAAGAGTGGGGTGATGCCAACCTGTTTCGTCAAATAAGCGGTAATAACCCCGGGCCTTGAGGTTGGCGCCTGGCTTTTGGCGTACGACCTGTCTAGTCAGAAGAATTCGACGGTGTGAGTCCAGCACACGGAGGACAAGGTCCCGGTAAATTCGTGTCTTGAACATCCAGACTCAAGGGAAGATTGCGCAAAGATCCAGAGGCTGGTAGACATGCGACCTCTGCAAGAGCTCTCTGGGGCGTACAATAGATAATATGATCTCGTTGTATGTGTTGGGGATCACGCCTACAGACTGCAAACGTTTTGCACGCCCATTCACACATGGCGTCAGAGCGAGGGTGGCTCGAGGAGGGGACTTTCCGTATTGTCTCCAGAGCAGATGTAGTCTGTGCTACAGTTCTGAATGCCTGGAAAGAATGTAGAGCACGTACGTTTGGTAAGATGCCGCAGTCGAGGGAGTACCTAAATTATGAGTTCAGAATCAGGGGCGACGCCAGAAGCTGTCTGCTGGAATTCCGCTCGGGTGAACAAAGTATGAGCCCTCCCCTCCATTCGGGATACCCGATATATTGGGGGCTGAGAACAACGCTTTTGCTTGAAACATTATTTCTCATCGTGGCGCAATAAGCCGCTGTACATATTACAGAGTACGGAGTGACAATAATACGGAGTAATAATAACACGGTGTATACGGTTTTCAGCTATGCATCTGCTAAGCGCTCATCCCAGCTGCAGCATTCTGATTGGCGAGGACGCCTGTCAGACCCAATCCTGCAGCCTTGTGTCCAATACTAGGTATAAATTACTGATCCTGCTCCTCCCTCTTGCAACTCGGAATCTGTCTTGATCGAAATGTCTAGAAAGACTCTCTCTGTCGCCACAGTTGCCGATTCGATTCGGCTTTACTCAAGACCACGGGGAGCGACCGCCAACGCTCGTCGCAGGGATCATGTCCACTCTCGGCCCATTGACCACGGTATTTACGCCTAGCCCGTCTTGCGCCTCAAATACTGGTTACACAGAGTTCTTCAATCAAGATGGTGGCTCGTATCTAGTAAGAGGGCCCGTGGTGACAGAGGGATGCTATCCGCCGGGCTTCAAGCCGCAGCCCGACTACTATTACACTCCAGGGCAATGTCCGTCTGGATACGCCAACGTTTGCGGTTCCATGATGGATAGAATCACTGTTGCGGGAGTGGATGCTTATTGCTGTCCCCAGTATGATGCCCTTTTGCGCCTTAAATTATACCATTCCCTCTAACTCAGACTGTCCCTTCAAGGCTCGAGACCGGAGCGCTGCGGTGCGCCACGAGAGGCAATTCGAGCCATCCTTTGCCCACCAGTTTTGCATGCATGCAAGTCATTACAAACACCACCACTGTGCTGCCCATCACACAAGTTTCCGATGGATCGATACGGTCTATTGTCACGTCGACAGTGACCGCTGCAACCATCGGCGCATACGGAATCCACGTCCAGTACAGCCTAGACGACAAGCTCGAGCAGCCCCCTGACCCTGAGCGATTCAACAAGGTCAGGCTCACCTACACTACTGGAAGTATAGCTCATGATCACGGCCTCAGCCCCGAAGCGAGGATGGGTGTGGGTATTGGCTCGTGCTTCGCTGCCGGACTCATTGTACTCGGTGTCATCGTCTTCTTGAAACGAAAGCGCGATTCGCATCAGAGTGAAGCCGTCATGCAGCGGCCATTACTTTCTACACACAGAACGCCAAGCTCCGCCGCGCAGATTCGCCGCAAGCCGGTCCCGTCAGTACACTCCTCGGAGCATTCCGGCGGATTAGCCGACGGGTACCGTGCCGTGAGCACAGGCGAAGTCCAGAACGGCACTCACGGAGGCGTGGCTGGAAGTCAGGGGCGACGCCAAAAACTGTCTACTGGGATTTCGCTCTGGGCGTGGGAAATGCTGTCTTTGTTTGTCAGTGTCCTAAGTTTGGCTTCCATCATTATCGTCCTCGATGTCTATGAGAACCGACGACTGGATGAATGGACGCCCAAGATTTCCATTAACGCCGTCATTTCTGTTCTGTCAGCAGTTTTCAAAGGATCACTGGCGTTACCAGTGACTGAAGGTAGGAATATACCGCGTCTTTCTTCTACTGTTCAAGACTTCTAACCGTATCGATAGGCATCAGCCAGTTGAAGTGGCTCATGTTTGCAAAGCAACCACGAGCTTTGTCTGAGCTGGACGTTTACGACCGAGCAAGCAGAGGAGCCTGGGGCTCAGCGCTGATGATTTTTGGGCAATTTAAATCTGAGTCGAAAGCGTAAGTACACGCCAAATGGAGACTCGAGAGGCAAATATTAATACCGTCACTAGCTACCTCGCCAGTTTGGGAGCCGCGCTGGCTCTTGTAATTTTGGTGACAGATCCATTTGCCCAGGCTACGATTTCGCTTTCGAATTGTCCTCAAAACGGAACGGATACTGCAAGCATCCCTCGGGCCAGCAACTATACCCTGGATCTGGAACATTACAATCAGATGATGGCCGATACATTTAACCTCCCGATGCAGTTGGCAGCGTACCGGGGCATCCTGGAACCGCCAGCAAACAGCTCTGTGAGCGTCTCCGTGTCATGCACCACTGGCAACTGCACATTTCCAGAAGATGGCGGCGCGACATTTACAAGCTTGACAATGTGCTCTCAGACATGGGACATTAGTGACCGAATTCAGGTGAATCATACCAGCAATGGGTACGTGTATTCCCTGGGTTCCAAAAGCACGATACAGGGAGGGGATAGTATCCGGATGAGCTACGTCAAGATGCCTGATACATCATTTAAAGAGTCCGACAGTAACCCGTGGAACCGCACCAGCGTCCTCGATGTATACATTTTGAGCATGGTCAAGGATAACTCAACCACCTGCAAAGCGCCGCTCTGCACATTGGTCCCGCAATACAATGCACGCTTCAGGCCGGCTGCGTTTGTCTTTTCCCTCTTTCCCTGCGTCCAGACCTTTGCGGCAAACATGGACCGCGGCCAGTATAGTGAGAAGGTCATCTCGGAAGAATACCTTCACTACATAGCGCCGAGCAAAGCTGGCATGTTTCAGCTCCCAGTGAACCGTACCATGCTGAACGGCACATGGGGACAGTGTGCTGGCACAGACAAACCAAGCGATACCAATACAGTCACCGTCTTCTCAGGGCCCTTTCTCGAGAATTCGCCGTCGCCATCCGCTGTCTGGTACTCACCGGAGTGCGTGTTCGAGTTCTACGGAGGACTGTACTTGGCCTTGTTTCTTGGAGATACATTCTTTACTAACAGTAAGCTG
This sequence comes from Cordyceps militaris CM01, assembly GCF_000225605.1. Lineage (NCBI taxonomy): Eukaryota > Fungi > Ascomycota > Sordariomycetes > Hypocreales > Cordycipitaceae > Cordyceps > Cordyceps militaris. The sequence goes on along the minus strand of NW_006271975.1, from coordinate 1,806,762 downwards.
TCGGGTACCACGGCGTGGCAGAGCTATCTCTGGCGGAACGGCTCTACCGAAACCGGATTGGTGGCCAAATTTGCGAGCGGCCTGGCGACGTCCCTCGGCGCGCAAATGAGGATTGGCGCGACCGGCCCGAGCATGCTTCGGGAGGCTCGGGGCACAACGATTGTGGAAAAGACGTGCATTCGTATCCACTGGGGGTACATTACATTCTTCGGTGTCGTTTTTCTCTTGGAAGTCTTGTTCCTCGGTATCGTGATGATTATGGGCTACCGGAGCAAGCTTCACGCAGACTGGAAGTCGTCGACTCTGGCGGTCGCGTTTCTGAGTGCGGGAAGCTCGACAAGGGGCGGGTGGCCTGCTAGGAACCCTGAATCTCAGGATAGTCTACGAGAAGCGGCGCAGTCCGTCAAGGCGTCGCTGACCGAGGACGCGGGACACTGGCAGCTCCAAACCGAAGGCAAGAAGTTTTGACAGGATACGGACAGGGACGCAGTTATGATTGATGAAATACCGGCTTAGGCTGCAGTCTTTAGAGGATCTTCCCGAATAAAACGCCAAGATTGAGGATATTCGTGCGCGAGCTTGTAACCCAGTACATTTTCCACCAGACTGAGTATCAGAACTGGAGGGAGCAGCGTGCCCTCGCGCGTGTCATGCGGCGCAATCGTCAGCGCGTCGTACACGACACCAAGCCCAAACGCGCTTTTGTTGAGACGGACATTCATCAAGGCAGGCTGCTACTCGTCAGCTCACGGCAACTCGGGCAAGCATGAATTGTTGGGGGGGGGGTTGACTTACACGGTCGGAGCGGCCGGGGATCGCTCGGCACCACTTCTCGAGATAGCCCGCCAGCAGCTCGAGCGACGGGCCGTGGCTGCAGTGCACCTCGATGTGGTTGCCTCGATCATGCACCATCAGCCGGTACGGCGGCTGCAGCTGCAGCACGTCGGGCCGCGGCACGTCGTTGAGCGTCGGCAAGAATGCGGCGCCCTTGGCCGCGACCGGGGCCACCACCACCGCGGACGTGACATCGCCCAGGTCGGCCCAGTCCTCGGGCGGCGGCGCAGACGCAGACGGCTCCTTTGCTTCAAAGGCGCCGAAAATGTCGGCGCGCAGCTCGGCCGCGTGGTCGGGGGCAAAGGTGACGCGGGTGCTCGGCAGCGCCAGCGTAAACGCTGACGACGAGGGGTTCCATGTACTACCCGCGACTCTAGGTTTGCCAATCTAAGCCCCAGGCCCTTGGGTCAGTTGATACCGCGAGATGAGGGAGAGGGGGGAAGGGTCTTGCTTACATGTACGACAAGGATGACGGCTTTGCCGGCAGACTCGCCGACAATTTCGAGAAACTTTTCAGCCCATACCTCGTTGGCGGCGTCGCTCAGCAGATTGTCGAGCTCCTGGCACCAGATCCGCACCAAGGCGGCAACGGCCGTCACAAATTCGCCGGCATCTGGGTACACCGTCTGGAGCGCTTCCCAGAGGACGCCGAAATCGGGCGTGCACCGGACCGACCAGCCGACTGTCTCTTGGATGCTTCGGAGAGCCTTTTGAACGGCCGAGGTATCGGGCTCCCACAGGTCGCGCACAGCAACACGGGCTTTCAATGGCCTTTGCAAGTTATATTTGTTAGTGACTGAACCAACAGCATCACCAAGTGAGTGCGACAACGTACAGCGGCATTGTTTTCAATCGTGTCTGCCTAGGCAGCAGTGTATGAGTCGACGGCCAGCTCTCAGACAAACCGGCTCCTTCTTATTCACGCATCGGCAGCTTTATCCCTCGATTCAATTTCAACAACAACGGCCCGCGTTTCTTCCCCTTTCGGTCAGCCAGTGCCCTGTGCCTGGCAAAACGCCTAACGGGGCTGACACGGACGGGGCTTCAGCTTCGCGTGTGGCGTCCCCCGTGGTGGCGTTGGCCCAACCACTCCCCAGAGAGAAAAGAGAGAAAAGGCTAAATTGAAGCTTGTCTAAATTACAAAGAGGGGGTCGTGGAGATCACCAAGGCTGAACGCGGCACGTAGCTGCCGGTCTTGGCTCGTCGGCGGGGTGAATACTGTGTGCCTGGCCTGAACAAACTCCAAGCCAGACTGTGTTGGTAACTTTTGCGAGAGAGTATGGCGTCGAGACTTGAGCAGGGCGTTATTTGTGCTTGGTGCACCCCTTGATCTTGGGGATCTGGGGTTGATACCTATAAAGACTCACGTTGCTCCCGCCGAGGACAATTACATCCAATTCAGACACACCTTTCCCGCTTAAAAGACATTACTGCCGACTATCTTGGTCCCCTTCTTTCTCAATTGCCTGAGTAGCTTTGTCTTGATTACATCTCCAAAATGAGTCGCCTTCCTCCCGCCGATAAGCTTCCCCTCGCCATCCGCAAGGACAGTATGTGCTCATTGCTGCCACATATGATTCGCTGCTAACGAGTGCAGTTCGAGACAACTGGGAGTCGAAGAAGGAGGAGAGCGAAAAGAAATTGAGCAGCATTCTTGGAGAGACGTGGACCATCGACATTGACCCCAAGAACATCTACCCCTATGGCGAGGATGGCTCATACGCGAAAGAATCCACCGGTGCCATGATTGCAGAGTAAGAGAACTTTCAAGACGCAGCTACACAAAACCCGCAAGCAGCTCACATATTCCTCGCTCGATAGATATGTCCGCTGCGCCATCAGCGGCCTCGGCCGGTACATTGACAACTACGGCGCCGACGGCAAGCAGGAGATCAACAAGCTCGCGACGGCGCGCACGCTCATCATGGACCTCGACGTGGACAAGAAGATCAGCTACTGCGGCTGCGGCATCACGCCGGCCGGCCAGCTCGCCATCCTGTGGCAGGACGGCAACCTCGCGACCAACATTGACAGCGTGTTTGAGGAGCGCAAGATCAACACGGCGCTCAACGCGGTGCCGAGCGCGGGCATCGGCTACGAGACGCGCATCGACATCAAGAAGAACTACGAGGAGACCATTGCCGACGTGCGCGCCCGCATTGCCGCCACGCTCAAGAAGGAGTACACCCTCGAGCCGGGCTTCGAGGCCGCGTACGCCAAGCTCGGCGCCGCCAACCATGCCGACTTTAAGGAGAACCTCGGCGCACTGGTTTACCGGTACTTTAGCGCCGTCGCCGACGCCCTCGTTCGCTTCCAGTTTGACTCGGATGAGATGCTGCAGGAGGGCTTCAACGAGGAGGTCGCGTCGGGCCGCATTGAGTTCCGCATCGTGGACAAGGCGCAGCTGAAGGAGAGCTACGGCGAGGTCGTGGTGGAGAACGGCGTCCTCTATATTCAGGTATGCAAGATACGTGCTTATTCGTCGCGGTCGTATATCACAAGCTAACAGGCTGTCGCAGACGTCGACCGATTCTTATGGCTACAACATTGACCATGTGGCTGACAAGCTGGTCGACCAGCTGTAGAGTCATTCCGAGGTCGTTGACAAGTGGCGGTGAATCATGTGCCCCTCATGTTGAGAGTTGAATGTATATTATTATGAAGGATATTATTCAAGGATCATGATGAAATCTCAAAACAGGATAGCAAAATCAGAAGCATCACCAGCGTCAGCCAACAGTCACTGCCACCTGATGCGCCTCATGCGCTCTTCCGACGGGTCGACAAACTTGTGCCCATCGACAAACTGGTAAATCGTAGCATCCATCCCCATCATGACCTGCACGAAGCAGTCTCGCTTGGAAATCCTGCCCTCGCCATGCCACGTCTTCAACAGCGCCATCAACGCCTCCTCAGCACTCCGCATCTCCGGCGTGCCGAGCCACGTCTTCGCCCTGTCCGCCGTCATGGCGCTGTATCCCGGCACTGGACACGGCGCGGCGACGAGCACCGCGACGATGCTGCCCGGCACCTGCTCCGGATCCCTCGCGACCAGGACCTTTGTGTTTTCCACCCGGGCCCCTGGCAGCGCGGCGCTCGACTGCGGCAGCTCGCCCTCGTCGGCGATCACGCATCCGGCAAAGTTCCGCTCCATGAACGCGACGGCGCTCTGGTGGCCGGCGACGAGGCCCATCCGCTCGTACCGCGCCGGGAAGGCCTTTGCTCGCCGCCGCATCTGGTGGCGGATGTGCTGAAAGTGGCTCTCCGAGTCCCACAGCCGGTGCTCGTCCTTCCTCTCCGTCTGGACGCCAAAGGTCTCCTCCAGGTCGGCCATGTCCTGCGGATGGGCGGCCGGTGTCAGAGACGTGAGGGAGCCGCCAAACAGCACCTCGGAGAACTGCCGCACGTGCTCTGCCGTTTCGCCCTTGGCGTGCGGCGTGATGAGCATGTAGTGTGTTGTGTCCTGCCCGACCCAGACGCGCAGCGCGCATCGGTCGAAGCCGCCCCGAAAGGCCATGACCATGCCGTGCTTGGACGCTTGCGTCAGAGCGGCAAGCATGACGGGGCGGTGCTTGTCCAGGTCGCGCTTCGGCCAGGCTTCTTGGGGGTCGACGGGGACAACCACGGCGAGGCAGACGATGCCGCCGGGATCATCTGACGGGTCGCGCGCGCGAACAAGCGTCGCCACTACATCTCTGCCGTTGTCGCCGGGGCAGCGGACTCTGAAATCAAAGGTCTTCACGTCGCTGTTTCTTTGCTCGAAAGCGCGGCAGACCAGGAGCCGCGCAGGGTACGGGTATGGCGCATCGTCGATATCAAACGTCATTTCTCCCGCGTCCCAGACGGTGCACCCCGGGTAGCTGGTTTCGAGGCTGTCGAGGACCGACATGAAGAGGCGCGGCCGGAAGAGGCGGTGCTGCGGGCTGCCCGGATCGTCGCTCCCCTCGTCGCGCGCCGTCGGCTGCGAAATCTCCGGGCCGGCGTTTTCGCTCACCAGGGCGCAGCTCGGCATCAAGTTGCGCGGCTTATACCGCGCGGAGAGCATGACGGCGCCGACGACGACGCTGAGCACCGCATGCCTGACATTGACGCCGTCCTCGTCGAGCCCCTGCACGACAGAGGCGAGGTAGCGCTGCGCAAGCTTCGTCTGCGGCGCGCGCGCGATGCTCGTCCACGCCGCCGGGCTGTGGATGACGAGCGTGCAGTCGTACAAGATGCCGTTCTGGCCCTGGTCGACCGTCATCCACAGCGTCGTCGCGACGGACGGGTTGGCGGCGCCAGCGCTGCCAAAGGGCCACTCCTCGTCGCGCATGCTGGAGATGGTGCCGGCCTCGGCGCATTCCGGATACTCGAGCGCGAGGAAATCCCGCGCGGTGCTGTTGACGACCGGCCGGAAGCTCTGGCGGAGCTGTTGGGTGCTGTTGTTGCCCTTGGCTTGCTCGTACAGGTAGTGGATGTACTGGCCCCAGATGGGTCGGTGTGCCCATTCGAGCTCCGGCGTCGGTCCCAGTTCCTCTAGACGCTTGGCCATGGCCATGGCTGGGCTGGAAGGTTTGGAGGATGTGCAGCCCATGACGGCGGCGGCGGCTGGGTGGTGTATGGACGCCAGACTTGGCGATGCCGGGAATACTCTACCTGTACAGAGACAAGGCGGCGGGAAACCAGGATTGGAAGTACTGACTTTTTATTCAACATGCTTTCCTTTGGCAGTAGGCATGCAAGTGGCACGGAAGGACGGCAGAGTTGGCCTCATTTGAGTCACGCCGTCTTGTGGGCAGCTGCCTATTTGGGGCGCAACGAGGCTTCATCTTGTCAATATTTCCGTCAGGGCTGCAGCGGAACCATAAATCTGATACCATTTTGGTGGATACATGACAAAAGTTCGACCAATCAAGCCAACTTGCAGTTGATGAGGCGACGCCATTGTTCTTTTGATCAAGCCCCCAAGTTCCGATCGGAGGTTCTCATGACTCCCCTTGTTCGAGTCAGAGATTGCGTGTTGCCTGGAGGCATCTAGAGCTACTTTGTAGGATGCCTATGGGGAAACAAACAACTGCTTTATTTAGAAACCGTGCTGTTGCATTGATGTCGGAAGTTGTTTGCTTCGCCGTTTCCCGTCATCACATTGCAACGCTCTCCCATAGTCAACGGGATTTCGGCGATCAGCAGACGAGTTGAGCTCGCGGCCACTTCTATTGTATTGAACAATCCAAGGCTGTACAAGATCAAAACTGTCTGTCAAATATCGGATTCGGTTGTTTGACTCTCTTGTTGTAATGTCGATTCAGAAAATAACATGGACGCCACCCGCGCCTTGTGCATCGACTTCTTACCGACATCAGCATCCCGAGTAGTGATGCTCAAATCATTGTCAAGGCTGGCTCCCCATAAAGCTATTGCCCAAGGCCATCCAATTCTTTCATCTTCCACTCCATGTTCGTGCTGGCCCTATTCCGCTACCTGCTTCCCCGTTGATGCGTCCAGTTCGTCACAGATGGAGTAATTCAACCGACGAGACGAGTACCGCTGTTCCTACGCACAAGGCGGCCTAAATAGCCACGGCACTGCCGACTTACAGCTCATATAGTTTAAAGCTCCAAAATTGGTATCCAGAAGCATTGTCTAACTCAGTTCTTGGGCGACGCGACGCACATTTCATACCACAGCCAAGCATTTATGGGCTTGTCAATGTCGACGATGATGTTGCAGGCAGCATTGGCGGGATTAAAGCAGCTCGACGCAAAATTTAAGGTATCGCCAAATTCCTCCAATATTGGACAAGGCCTTATGCGATAAATGAGTCTCGCTCCTTTCCAAAACGGACTCGTCTGCTGGCCATGACGAGAAGCTCCTTCTGGATGCATACTACAAGGTGTCTAAGAAAACCCAATTGGCCCCAATACTTTATCCCTGACTTTATTCCACTCAGTCAGCGCTCTGCTGTCGATTTACATCCAAGCAACAGCAAACCAGACAATTCTTGCCATGTATTTTCAGCATTGGCATCGCTTCCCGGATTGACGATATGTAGAGCCACGGGCGAGCATGCTGGAGCGGCACTCACCCTCAAGGCCTAGTCCGCTGTCGGTCGTAGTTTGTGGTCGCAGAAATTGGTTTATAAGTTCCTCTCGAATACTAACAAAACAAGGCCCATGTGGCATGATTGAATAGTCGGTTCTCTACCATCTTGTCCGTGGCAAGGTGCCCGAGTGCGCCGCAACAGGCGAACTGCTGCTCATAGCTCTTGATCTTTCTCCGCCGCCACAATTCACCATTCTGAGCTGTCTCTTTACTCAGCCTCTTTCAATATTTCATCATTGTTCGGCCAAGCGGAAGCGTGTCTTTAGTGGGCGTGCACAACTTCGATCATGTTGGCGCGACACATCCCTGGAGATGCTTGACCGGCTTTGATCGTCGGTCATTTTCTCGTGTTATGCATCTACTTTGAATAATTTTAATCAAAATATGCAAACGTATAGTGTAACTATGCCAAATGATGTATCGCCTAGTGTCTCTTCGCCCGGGCTTGTCTTGGCGTGCATGTGCAGCCTGTGGCGGAAGTATATGCAGAGTATCGCTTGCACATAACTCAAATAGGCAGTCTTATCAGGCAGGCGCTGGCAGTGGCAACGCCGAACATCCGAAAGGAATGTTCTCGTGGTTTTTGTCCTGGGCCTCGGGCTCTTCCGGTCATGTCGAGTGCAGATGGGTTGTATACTCTAGTATAAGTGCGCCGTTCGCTCTACAAATTCAGGACCTTTCCGCTCACCACCCATCGTTCTAGCCTGCCCGGATCGGCTTTCTCTTCGTAAACAATGCTGCCGCTGCTCCTAGTTCTGCGCCCCGATGGCATAGCGTGACTAGTACGCCGAGATGCGGCAACGACTTCGGGTCTGTGACGGATGCTCTGGTATCCTCCACGTGCTGCCTCCAACTGAGTATTATCTCATGGAGCAAAATCATGCAGCAAAGTGTGTACTTGCGGTCCCAGGCACGTGCTATCCGGATAGTATTGGCTCATAGACTTGCCACGTCGCAAGCTGGGTATGAGATGCAAGGATTCATGTTGAATCTGCTCGCACGGCCACCTGGAGATTTTGTTACTGTTAGTCAATTGTCGGTGACGGCTTTTGGGGATTTTTGCATCGGGATTCTGGTAACCGATCTCGCTACCCCAGCTAGCGCTATTTATTCGAGCCATTTTCTCCAAAAGCTCTGCGCTATTGTCCAATGAGCTCACGAGCAGCGGCTTCCGGTGCTACTATCCGTTTCCATGAGGTCATAGCGGTATACAGCTTTATGGCAAATTGCTTGGCAACTCTTTGCCATGATAGCATAACCGCAGCTAAGACAAAAGAAAAAGCGCTCTCCGGCCCTCCGTGAATAAGCGGTACTGTCGCATTCTTTGCCGCCCATCTACCGCTTCCATTTCGGTCATCCGGCTCAAACGGGGACCATTACTGCAGCCGTAGACCAGGCCAGGAAATAGACACACGCCAAGCAAAGGCATGTCTTCAGCTCTTCCGTAGAACTCCGGTTATGACGGCGCCGCGTATACTTGAGGGGGGTTGCCAGCTCACCACCACCACGCCGCCACTCCCACTTGGTTGCGACTTCACGGACCTGCTTTGGGTATTAGTTTCTGGTCGTGTGTGTGCACACGGACGTCCTTCCTGGCTACGCTCCCGCGTCCCCAAGTCCCCGGCCGATGCGGATCTCGGACCCCTCTTTTTGCTGGCTTCCCACGGGGCGATATGCAAGGCAATCGGGTGTTCGGCATGGCCTAGCTATCGAGTGGCGGACGATGAGGAAACTAGTTGGGATCACTTGTTCCACCTAGAACGGCGAGAGGCGCGGGAGCGCATGGTTCAAGGTTCAACGCCGCTTTGGCTGAGAGATAGCTTGGAAGAGTGAAGATAGCTCCGAGGGGCAGTGCAGCGACAGCCTTCTTCACCGGACCCCTGTGCCGTCGTAGCATCGTCAATGACGTTACTACGGTGGCGGGCGGGCGGTCGCAGACGCCTTTTTAGTTTTTTTTTCTGTCATTTAGCTTGTGCGAAGAAATTCGCTTTTTAGCCTGTACGGCACACATACCGTGGGTGGGAGCTACGCGGCGCCGGCCTCCAGAACTAGACTGCCGATCGTCCACCAATGGCCATGGATGTAATTCGTGTTGAGGCTTCGAGGAAACTGGATTTATTAGCGGCGGCTCATCGAGACTAGATTCGGATCCCGGATCCCTGGACACTCGCATGACGATATTGACTCGTGCAAGCCTGACGGCATCAAGATGCCGAGCCTTCGACGTCCAAGCACTGCTCGATGGAGGGTATTTAAGAAGCAAGACAGTCCTCGCACTTCGGGCGTTATTCGCAAGTCTATTTCAAAAAGTAATCTGTCACTCCATCTTTAGCGGCTACGACATCGGATCTACTGCAGCCACGATGATATTTAGCTCAAAAACATTACTACTGCTGTCGTGGACAGGTAGTGCTTACTCGGCGCCACAGTAAGGACATGACGAACTCTTTTGCTGCATGACAAGGTGCTGACAGGTCGGAACCCAGAATCAAGTATGGCGGGAATCAAGGCCCGATCGGCGGCGTCACGCCCCCCGTCACTGGCGTCCAAGTTCCGGTCGGCAGCCTCCGCGGCGACAGCAGCCTCCTCGGCGGCAACGCCCCCCTCCCCGACCTGACCGTCCAGGACGGTGGCTCCGTCCAGGACCCGACCCTGGTCCCTGGGCAGTCCGCCGACGCCGACCTCGGCCTCTACCTCGACCTCAACAGCGTCGAGAAGCCGGTTCCCCTCCGCGGCAGCAGCGGCTCCGCGACAGCCGACGGCGCGCGCACGTACCAGTACGAGAAGCTCAACCCGGACCTCTTCGCGCCGCCAGGCACCGACGCCGGGAGCGTGCCCAACGCCGTGTGGCCAATGGGCCTCTCGCACAACCGCTTCGGCACGGGCACGCGGTCCGGTTGGGCACGGCAGCAAAACACCGACGTGCTGCCGGCGGCGACGAACATGGCGGGCGTGGACATGAAGCTGGCGCCGCACGCATACCGCGAACTGCACTGGCACACGGCGGCCGAGTGGGCGCTGGTGCTGCGCGGCTGCGTGCGCGTCGCCGCCATCAACGACGAGTCGCAGACCTTTACCGACGACCTGTGCGCCGGCGACGTCTGGTTCTTCCCGGCGGGCGTGCCGCACTCGATCCAGGCCTTGGCCGACGGCGTCGAGTTCCTGCTCGTCTTTGACCAGGGCGACTTTGACGAGAACGGCACCTTTCTGGTGTCGGAGATGTTTGCGCGCACGCCGACGTCGGTGCTCGCCAAGAACTTTGACGCCCCCGTCGACGCCTTTAAGGACATTCCGCGCGGCGAGCTCTACATCTTCAACGGCACGCCGCAGCCCGACGACATACGCAAGCAAAACGTCACCGGGCCGGCCGGCGCCGTCGCCCCCGCGCACGCCTACACGTACCACTGGTCGCGGCAGGCGCCGTTTGAGACGCCCGGCGGCACCGTCAAGATCCTGGACCCGACCACGTTTCCCGCCGCGGCGGGCTTCTCGGCCGCGCTCGTGACGGTGCGCCCCGGCGCCATGCGCGAGATGCACTGGCACACGTCGTCGGACGAGTGGGACTACTTCCTCGAGGGCGCCGGCCGCGCCACCGTCTACAAGGCGCCCGACGCCGGCCGCACGTTTGACTTTACCGCCGGCGACGTCGGCTACATCCCCCGCGCGGCCGCGCACTACGTCGAGAACACGGGCACCGAGGACCTCGTCTTCCTCGAGGTCCTGCTCGCGCCCAAGTTTACCGACATCTCCGTCGCCCAGTGGCTCGCGCTCACGCCCAAGCAGACGGTCAAGGATCACCTGAACCTGCCCGACTCGCTCTTGGATAATCTCCCCAAGCAGAAAACGATTCTCAAGCAGGGCAACCCGAATATGACCGCAGTAGACTAATAATTACAGTATTGCCTTGCTTCGTTGGGACTATGTTCACTGCATATCTGGAGCTTTTTGGCGTTGGATGGCCTTTTCTATTTTTACTTCAGGTTTAAGCAGCTTTGCCTCTGTAGCGGCGTGGGCGGTTGCCTTGAATTGATTTATTCACCATTAATCTAGCGCTTTATGATGACCCGGAGCGACACTAGTGTACATGCATCGGCCTTGTGATCTACCAATGAACGAGCTTTCCCTCGACGTTTCCTCGTCTTCGCCCTCTTGTCTATTCGACCTTGTTCAGCTCCTTCTTCTTCTCAGTGCGCGAAGACAGGTAGCCCTTGACGTCACCAAAATATCCTGCCCGCGTAAACTCAAAAGCCAGCCAGGACAACATCATGGCATGAGCAAGCACGTTCATCAGCGCGAACACGCTGAGCTCGGCCTCGGCCATCTCTTCGACCGAGTAGCCCACCCCAAAGAACTCGTGGACCATATCCCGGGGCAAGAAGCTTAGTGCAAAGCCGATACCTAGGAGCGTGACGTAGGCCACCCGCTCAAGACTGATGTAGCTCGCGCAGATGGTGTGCAGCACGGCCCATTTCCGGTGGCGCGCAAAGTCCTTGGCCCGCGCCGTGACGGCCGCCTTGTATATCGTGAGCCAGTAAAACGGACCGATGATCCAGAGCGTGAACTCAAAGGTCGGCCAGCTGACGGACCCAAGGCCTTTGAAGCTGTGCATATGGAATACGTTTCTGTGCGTATAGGCGTTGTTGGACAAGAAGAACCAGTAGCCCGTCGTGCTGAGCACCATGGAGAGGGAGAGAATGGTGTATCCGGCCACGCGGTGGACGACGGGCCATCTCTTGCGTACACTATCGACATGTTGCAGGGGCATGGCAATGCTCCAGATGATGGCCGGGACCGCATGCAGTGCATGATAGACCCAAGGAGCGGATGCTTTTCGACGGTTCAGAAAATGCTCGTCCGTCTTTCGTAGATTAGCGCAGTCTGGGCAAATTTTATGGGGAGGGCGTTTACCGGCGTGCGACTTGTAGTGAACAACAGGGCTTGGCCATCCTTTCTGAATGGACTATAAAATCCAGTAAATGAAAAGGTGGCAAAGATGATCATGAGGATGCTCAAGGGTATCGAGACCTGCAGCGGGATACGCCACGCAGATTGGACGGCCATTTCGTAGTCGGGTCGGTATAATTGCAGCAATTCTCACACGATTGAACTGGGACTGCTGTATTGAAGCTTTTTATACTAGTTGTCGTCGTGACAAGGGGTCTCGAAAACCCTGTTATGAGCCTGCTGCGAGGCACTCTAGTTAGAACCCTCAACAAATCTCACAAGCCGAATAGTCGATATGATTGCGTGGTCCCACGACAGAGTCATCTATGTTTTCTTGAAAATAATACCCCAGAGTCAGCTGCATCACATGTAGGAATGCATTGCCGTTTCATCTTCCACCACTCATGGCGACGACCGAAAGTTAAATCAAGCCACAACCCCGCATTCGCCCTGCCAGGAACTCGGTCCGGCCTGTTCACGCTATCAAGATGGTGATCGAGATGGCGCATGAAGAGGCGTCCCAACAAATTGAAGGATGGATTTCGTAACTGTTTCTCGCAGCCGCGTCATCATGTTACCATGATTGCACATCAATCTTCGTAGTACCACGCGAGCACGGGGATCCTCTCTACATTGTTTAGGGTTAAATTCTAAGAATTTCAGAATGTACTTATCTAGAACCAGCCTTGTGGCCCCTACCGCCCACCAATCACAATCTTCCAATTAGACAAGTCCCTCATGTTATTTCGACACATGAGTATGTAACTAATTTGTAGAAGCTCGAGTGCATAGTGAAGACAATTTCCTCCTCTAGCATGTGTCACATGGTATATGGTACCCCACAGCTCGCTGACTCGTTGTTGGAGCGTATTCGGGGTCGCGAGTCGCGACCCTACGAAGTACGAGGCACTATCCTCTAGTAAAAAGCAGATTGGATAAATGTGCAAAGAAAATCAGTTCCCTCTAATACATCCTACAAAGCAACTGAGGACCCTTGGGTGGTCCTTGTTTAAAGTACTAGAAAGTACAAACATGCCTCAGGCAGCTATTCCAGACAGCTGTTTGGCCGCCACTTGAGCCTAGCTGTGGTCGATTTCACCTCTACATATACCAGTCAGTCCTCACAGCCTGACACGCAATGCCGCCAAATATATCCGCCTTGTCTCAGTACCAGATACAGAGGTTCTTCCAGGAGAACACTTCTGTAACGCCAGAGTTATGCAACGCCGAAGCCGAAAAAATAGCAGGCCAGTCCGTTACTGCCACGCTGTCCCAGGGCGGTTCCAGCTACACTGTTGAAGGCGGCCAAGTCGTTGTCCAGTTCCGCGTCCCGAGTTCTGATCTAGACATGGACTTGCTGAAAAGCATCGAACAAGCGTATCGCGGCTTCGCACCACAGCACGAGTATCGAGGCAGGCTTGGCCAGGCCAGGGTCTATACCATGAACAACATGGGCGGAATCTGCATGTATCTGGCTCGGACCGAACTACAAAGCGACAACTACCACCTCCTACGAGTCACACTTGATGACTATGCAAGGCTTGTTGACTTTAACAATACGCTCTCAAGCTATAGTGACTACTAATCCATCTGAATTGCTGCAGATTCTTTGCCTCCGCGTATCATAACACACCTGCCAAAATGGCACGCCCAGACCGCACTCAGCTAGAGGGCAAGTACTTGTCACAGCTCCAACAGCTGCGCCAAGGACTTCCAGCACGTTTTCACCCAAAGCTTGACGAGGTGATACCCAAGCTCCCCGATCTCTTCGCCACAGTCCCCACAGAGTGGCCGCTCGTACCCAACCACATCGACCTCCTCGAAAACAATATTCACGTTGATCCCGCTACGGGCAGGATCACGGGTATCTGCGATTGGAGAGGAGCCGAAGTCAGTCCCTTTGGCATGTCGCTCGGGGCGGTCGAGATCATGCTCGGAACTCTCACCACAAGCGGAGATTTCTGGCGCTACCATCCAAATCACATGGAGCTCCGGGACTATTTTAGGAATCGCTTCTGCCACTACCTTGGAGGGACATCGGACGAGGAGAAGCGTCGCATTGAGACTGCCAGAGTCGTAGGTCTCTTCCTGGCCAACGGTTTCCAGAATGGCAAGCCGGTGACCGAGGAGGGCGAGGACTTGGGATTTCTCGGCGCCGTTCTTCAGACGGCACTTTACCCCTAAATATCAGTACTACCCTGTGAGTATCTCAGGCAGGCAACGATGGCGCATACCCCGACATGAAATAACAAACTACGCTGGCGGGCATCAGCCTCCCTCGTGCAGGTTGTCATTGCTGACAACCGTCGTGATGATATCGGCGTAACAAGAACAGTAGTGCGCACGCAGGAATCGCGTATTGTTATGAAGAAGCTTCGTTATCATGAGGCTTACAACGTGACCATGGGAGGCGAGCCAGCCAAGGTGGTTGGGGAGCAAAAAACCACAGTTCTGCAAGCATAACAAGGGAACAGACAACGATACATCAATTTTTTTTTATCTCCCTGAGAGTGCCACCGTATTCCTGATACTTTAGATACTCTAGCTCCAGTTCCATCCCTCGCCTTTTTAACAACATGCAGCTCCCCGACATAAACTTTTACTTCTTCTGGTGCTCTTCGTCACAAACTGCGACTAAAATCCCCGGCCGCGCTGATTAACGCATTCCCCATCGAGAAGCGTCTGGCCTGGGCGACAGCGCTGCGCGACGCATTCTCCGTCGAGACGGACCTGACCTGGGTCGCAGCCCCCAGTCACGCCTTGATTTGGACTCTGTCTCGTGCCCTGAGACACGCATTGGCCATCGAGAAGGACCTGGTTCGGCCTGCAAGTAGCAAGTGCCTGGGGAGGCAGGCGAGGCGGCTGTAGCTGAGTCGACGGGGGAGGTAGGCGAGGAGGCTGCAGTTGAGTTGATGGAGGAGCCGGACGAGGATTATTGAGCTGGGCAGACGCCGCGTTGGGAGGTAGGCGAGGCGGCTGCAGCTGAGTCGACGGGCGAGGCAGGCGAGGAGGCTGCAGTTGAGTCGACGGGCGTGGAAACTGTCGGGCCTCAAGAGGCCTTGGTGCAGCAAGGCTTATCAAGCCAGCAAGGACGAACAGGTAGTATTTCATGGCTCTTTAGCTACAGGCAGCTACAGGTAGGAAGGCTCAGAAAGATGAACAAAGGTCAGTATAGATAAGAATGTAAGGTTAATTGACGGCTGGAAATCGGAGTATAGACTTGAGAGTTGGCGGCGACCAACTTGAACTTATACAATCAAGACATGACCACGAGTTGAACGGAATGATCACTTTCGAAGTCATCACTTATGGATATTGTTTACTGACTCGGTAAGTAACACTGACTTGGTCTGGTGCGTCAAAAAATCAAACGTATTACATCTGACTCAGTATACTCGGCAAATGTCGCTTTCAAAATGTTGTATCTGCGGCTACTCCGGAAACAGGGATTCAACAAGAATGGTTACAAGGCTGTTACGGGGTACATCAGTCTTCATCCGGGTGACATACCACTATCCGAAATAGCTCACAGTACTGGAGCTAGGTAGCAGATTGGGGTAGGTCAGTGATGGCTTCCCCATGTATGGAGAAAGAGTAACTATTTTCATGTAACCTCTGCGAGCCTAGTAGGGCGGCAATGGGCCCGCTCTGGGGTTTTATAGGATATTATCACCATAGTTTTATTCCAAGGGTTGCTTCTAGCGCCAGGCAAAACTTTGAGAGGGACCTCTGCGTCAGTCTGTGCGACGAACTATATGAATACATCTCATTCAGTCAGTGCGGCGAACTGCAGAACTAGTATATCAGCAAGCTTGATCAACATCTCAAATAAACTCTATTTCCATCTTTATTTCCATATTCCTCCATTTAGCGTGATGCATAAAGCTATTCAAGGACACACTGGACGACGGGCAAGCGCCAATCCCTTTCCCCATCTTTCTTGCCAAGCGTACCTTACCTTGGGTTGTGAATCAACGTCGATCAGACGGCGTCTCAAGGCAGCCAAGCAGCGTCTCACAATCCTGACGCATGACCATTCCGTTCCAGGTTCAACAACACTTGCTTCAAACGTCAATCCACGTGCGTTTGTCCGCCGTAGATTTTCTGACGGTGAAGCGCCGCATCAGTATCTACGGGGTTTCCACGGCTTCAGGCTTCGGTTCAGAGTTTCAAATGGTTCAAAATCTCATACCACGTTACGGAGTGGACATAGCTTCTGTCACGGGTCGTATTTGAGCTAAAAAGTTGATAGTCTTTAGTAAGCTCTAACAGATTGAATTTTTAGTGGTATTTCCATTACAGCCTGTTATCTGTATAAATATGTGCTATATTAATTCATTCCGTGACTATTATTGTTACGAGTTGGGTTTTGATGTTCACGAGTATGTTTTTTTCATCGCGGCCCCTTCAATAGTGATGATGCCTGCAACGGGGAGGCCGACACATATCACATATTCGAACCATCATGTAGGTAGGCTGCCATATTACGAGTAAGGCGCGGTGGAATACGGCAAAGTCATTTCACTGCGCAATTCACCAACTGAGCGGGCGAGACTATATACCTCTCCGTGATTTGCGATCGTAGCGATACAATCCATTGCCCTTGCTTCTTGTCGTATTTCTGTTGCCGGGCCTCTACTGTGTGGCACGTCACCCCCAGAGCACATTGAGCCTGCGCCATCCTCGCGGCGGCGGCGGCAGCTGCTCTGGCTCCTCCCTGCGCAGCACCTCCACAAAGTGTCGAATCGGCAGCTCCCCGAGCGGCACCACCTTGGTGCCCCTCGCCGTCTTGTACCCAAAATACAGCGCCAAGATGAGCGGGACGTTGAAGTACGCTGAGAACAGATCCTGGGGGCTCCAGCGGCCTCCGACCAGCAGCGGGACGCCGCCCGTGAGCAGCAGCACGACGCACGACACGAGCGCCACCCAGGCACCGTACGGCTGGAACGGCGCCTTCCACGGCAGCACCTCGCGGGCGATGCCCTGCACGCGGGCGCCGTAGTGGAAGCGCAGGTAGACGAGCGCAATCGTGATCCAGTGCACGAGCGTGGCGGCGGCGACGAGGTCCTGCAGCCAGCCAAAGACGGCGGCCGCGCCGGCCGACAGCGTCATGAAGCCGAGCGGCAGCGGCACGGCCACGGCGGCGACGCACGTCCACGGCACGCCGAAGCGGTTCGTCCACGTGAAGAAGCGCGGTGCGTGGCCGTCGAGCGCCAGGCCGTACAGCGTGCGTGTGCCAACCAGCATGGCTTTTTCACCGAATCGTGTTAGAAAAAAGGTTGCTCTCGTCGGGAGAGCTGACAAAGTGCATACCTGAATTCGCGGCACTCCACGCGCTCGTCACCACGACGGCGTTGATGATGGATGGCACCACCTTGATACCCGCCCGCACGGCCGCAATCGCAAACGGGCTCGCGCCAGCATCGCCCGAGCGCGCCATGAGCGCCTCATCGTCCGACCGGACCACGAGCCCGATGCACAGAACGGTGGCCAGATACAGCAGCAAGACGCGCCAGAAGACGCGCCGCGCCGCCTTGGGGATGTTGTGCCGCGGGTTCTGCGTCTCTGCGGCGGCGACGGACACGTTTTCGACGTTGGAAAAAGCATAGGCCGCGCTGAGGAGCACACGCCAGAAGCCGAGGAAGCGGCCGCCGGCGCCGGGGAG
This sequence comes from Cordyceps militaris CM01, assembly GCF_000225605.1. Lineage (NCBI taxonomy): Eukaryota > Fungi > Ascomycota > Sordariomycetes > Hypocreales > Cordycipitaceae > Cordyceps > Cordyceps militaris. Next base: position 1,789,238 of record NW_006271975.1, on the reverse strand, counting down.
GTGCTCAAACTGCGCAAACGGGCCAGGATCGCGCCAGTACCGAAAGCCAATGGCGTGACCGCTGGGACCTGCGCCGGCGGTGATGCATATACTCTGGGTATACCATGTCAGTGATGAGGACGCAGCGTTCTTCGGAATTGGGATTCGCTTGCCATGATGTCGACGCCGACAATGAGCGCCATCTTGAGCAGCGCACACGCAAACTCCAACTCGCCGTAGACGCTCACCAGGAACAGATTGCTCACCACCAGCAGCCCGCCCAGCACCGTGATCCACACGGCGTGATGGATCGCATGGCCCCAGTAGTCGAGAATGACGGCGCACGCCGCCATCTCCGCCGGGAGCAGCACCGCATTCGAGTACACGCTGTTCCAGCCCTGCGCAAACGCCAGCGCCGGGTCTGCGAACAGGGCGGCGTGCCGCACCACGCCGCCCGACAGCGGCACCAGCGCGCTCATCTCCGCCACCGAAAAAACGACGGCGCAGACGAGCGTGCCGATGAGGGCGTACCCGAGCAGTAGACCCAGCGGCCCGCCGGCGGCCAGGGCCCGGCCGGTGGAGAGGAACAGGCCGGTGCCCACGGTCCCGGCAAGAGCCATCATCTGGATGTGGCGCTGTTGCAGCATGCGACGGGTGCCGCCACCCGCCAGCTCGGCCGAGGCGGCGACGGCGATAGTGGCGTTGGGGGCGGTGGTGGCGTTACACTTCTCGTTGGTGGCGTCCTCTTGGGCGGAGGCAGTCGTCGTCTGGGCGGCGGCGGGGACGGGCGAGATGGCGATCGCGTGCTCCATGTCGCCAGGTTGCGTGGTGGAGATGGTGTTGTTCTTCATGATGATGGCAGACGCGCTTCGAGCCTGTGCACAACTGCTAAGAACAAGACACCAGTTTGTTTGAGGCAGCTGGTGATGCCTCTACAGCATCTATCGCAAGACCAGATTGTATGATGCCAGATTCGAGGGGCACGCCGCGCTGTCTTAAATCAGCTTTGCTACCTAGTTAGTGGCCTATATCGGAGAAACCCCCCGCAGCAGTTGCATACGGTCACGTATGCTGACATGTCTTGCATACATCGGACAAAGCAAAGACAAATTGCAAAAAGTGTGTTTCATTATTCATATTTCATATACAATATAAAAGTCCTCATTACGTTTTTGGACCCGCTCACAGAAGCGCCTTGAGCTTGACAAAGTCGGGCACACCAAGACCAGTGGAAGCATCCCAGCCCTTGACGGCAGGGAATGCAGCCTGTGTGGAGCAGACGTTGTTCTGTCCTTTGGAAATGTCACGCAGACCGGCCTTGCCCTTCTTGTAGAGCCAAGGGTTAAGGAACCCAAGAGGGCTCTTGCCGTTGGAGACGAGGTAGTCGTTGAGAAGGGCAATGATGGAAGCAGTGGTAGGAGTGGACGCGCTGGTGCCACCGCTGGTGCCTTGGCGGCTACCGCGGAAGAGGGGGAAGTTGGTGTAGAGTGCCGCAATGTCAGGGTAGGCACGACCAGAGGCGTTGAAAGAGGCTTTGGTTGAGCTGTTAAGCTGTGCCACGTAACCCTTGACAGTAGCTGCCTGGTAGTCGGGAGTGCCAAAGTGGTTGGAGAAGCCACCACCACCATCGCGGAAGCCTTGCTCGTTGGAGCCGTAGCCAGTGGTGCCGCCGACGACGGTGACCCAGGGGCAACTGGCGGGGAACGAGGGCTTGTAGGTAACCTTGCCGTCCTGGCAAGCGCTGCTGCCTCCAGCGCCCGAGTCACCGGAAGCAGTGAGAATGCTGACACCACGCGCGCCAAGCTTCAAGAATTGCGCGCAAACGGCGTCGGCGTAGTCGTTGGGGACGGTGGGCTCATCGTCACCGTAAGAGATTGAATAGGTCTGGGAAGGGTGGTCCAAGTTCTGAGTGTACGTGAGCCAGTCGAGGTACGGCTCGTTTTGCTCGCCACCAGGTCCAGTGGTCGGGGGGCTACCGGGGGTAGAGTAGAAGACAGTCTCAATGGGGTGGACCAGTGCGACGGAAATTTGCACATCGAGGTCCGCTTCGCCTACACCACCAGGCGCAGTGGGGCCATTGTTAATAGCTTCAACTCTGAAAGTAGTGTTGGAAGGAATGTCGCTGTCGAACTTCTTCAGGTAGTTGCTGAGGCTGGTGGGGTCCGGGACTTCCCCCAGGAAGCCGGTAATGCCAAACGTCGTCTTTCCACTCGAGGGAGTATATCCCTTGATATTGTAGTTCTGGCGAAGGCACTTGGTCGATGAGCCCTCCTGAGCGCAGACATCTCCAGCGCGGGCCTGGTTGGAGGACGCAGGGAGCTCTTGGAAGGGAATCATGTTCCTGGTGCTGAGGCCAAGGTCGGAAAAGAGGGTGGTGGGCTGGACCATGTCGATGGCACTATGGACATATTGGGGGAGGCTGTAGCTGGTAGTGCGTACAGTCTCGCGACCTGTGGCGGCGTTGGTGTAAACGCCGTAGTCGGTGTTGAGCATCTTTTGGGCCTGGTCGACGCTGACAGAGACAGTCAGGAAGCCGCTCTGGATTTTTCCGGCATCGACACCGTGGGACGACAGCCACTTGGTGACCGAGTCAACAGTGTCCTTGGTAGGAGCAGTGAGGGTATCAATCTCAGCCTTGGTGAGGTGCTTTCCGTAGTCTGCATGGTCAGGGTCGCTAATCTCAAGAGTGCGCTGCTGCAGCTGATCAATGTTCTGTTCCTTGAGACGGATGTAGAGATTCAGCTTCTGGTCAACAGGCGCGGCGGTCTTGAGCTGCCAGCCGTCGGGGACAGTGTCAAGAGCCTGCTTGGTGATGAATTGGGTCAAGGGAGAGGCAGCAGCCAGGGTAGCCACGAGGATGGGGAGAAGGAAAGCCATTGCTTGTGGCTTTGGACAAGAAAGCAGAGAAGGGCAGTTCAGAAGGAATCCTGGAGAGAGGATGGGAGAAAGCAAGGTAGTCAAATACTGGCGTGGAAACCCTGTTGTTTTTGAAGTGTCTTATTACACGGAGTAGCACCGGGAGTAGTCGCGTCGACGACGCATGGTGCAATACTAGGGCGGGCTGGTGACGCCCTCGAGCCAACTATATTGGCCAATGCGAGTAAAGCACTTGCCTAAGGAGGAAGGCAGCCAATGCGGGAAACCAGGTCGGTTGCTTTGCAAGTGGAACAGGGCATGCAAGCAAAACAAGAGCGTCTGGGTTGTTGGCAGGAATGCAGCCCCCCGTTTGGCGGAAAGCAGCGGCGATCTCATTGTGGAACTGGTGGCCTCGTGTAGGTTGTCCGCCCATTGTAGCTCCTGCGCTACCTTGTGGAGAGGAGGTGCATGAGCCGCCCAGCCACGCTATCTGCGATGACTGAGATGGCTTCTTGGCCAAGAGGGAGGGGGAATGACGATAATGAGGGGCTGGTACTTTTTTAGCCGATTCTCTGTCGTCTCCGCACCCACACGGTCTGGCCATCAGGGGGGTTGCCTCTGAGGCTACCCGACCACGGATTGCCGTCGACGTCACGGAGCTGGACTTCCCAGACAGGAAGCTTGTAAAGGCCACGATCCGACTGGCCAGTAAAAAGGTCAAAGGACCACCCATGCTTTGGGCAGGTGAGACCGGCGCTGAGGATAACGCCAAAGTCCTCAATGTCAAAGGGTGTCCCATTGGACAGCGGGTATGCGTTGTGCGGGCATTGCTAGGGGACGAAAGTGACGGTGATTAGCGCAGCTACAGGAACTTGTGCAGGTCTCCCAAGTTTACAAATTATAAGTACTCACATGGTCGAGGGCGTGCACCTTGTCGCGGTACCGAAACACCACCACCTGGTCCTTCAAGTCTTGGCCCTCGCTTGGCGATGTCGCCGCGCCGGGCGGAATGGCAATCTCGGCCGCCTGGGAAGGATCGGTCTTGGGGATGAGCAAGATGCGGCACCCGGGCAGGCTCTTGGCGGCGTCGGCTTCGCAGTTCCTGGGCTGGATTAGATTGCCGTCCTCGGCGCCAACGTCGGGGAAGTGCGCAAGAGGGCCCACAGGAACCCATTGAGCATCAGGCCTAGCCTGGGACCAAAGGTGGCTCATTGCTCGGGATACGAAGTACCTGTGATGTCGTGCTGCGCAAAGGAGGGGAGGATGGAGGAGATTGGTCCTGTTTGTCTGGATATTTTCTGTTGCTATTACGCTTGAGAGCCACTCTGCCCCCACACAGCACGGTCGGGCAGCGGAATAGTCCACCATTTGACATTTGACCTGCCATTCTTGAAACAAGCTCAAAAGTACAAAAGTACACTTCTATACAGTAAATAGTAACTATCAATATTATATATTATTTTTCAAGGTGCTAGTGGCTAGTGAAGGGACCAATCATGGTATCTGGTGTTTCACTGTACCGCGGTCGCTGGCCCTGCCCTGTCAGTCCAGTTATGAAGCCACACATACTCTAAAGTAAACTCGGAGCGGCAGTTGCATTTTCATCTCTCAAGGTTGTGATGCCTGAGGGTATTTTTAAGCATCAATCTAAGGATACTTGACGTTTGGTATGCTGGTGTAGGCATTACTGGTGTACATAGCAACCCGCACTGACTGGGACATTTGCTGTATGTAGATCTCAGAAAAGAGGTTACGCGAATGGTACACCACGGACATCACGTAGGAACTACTAGAGAAAAGCAACTATCTTTCAATCTACGCATATTTTTTGGCGTTTTCGGTACCGGACCCAAACCCAGTCTATCATCGCGTTCCTTAGCGTTCTTGGTAATCTCACTCCACGTCATGATTCGACAATTCGACGTTCTCGTCCAACAACGATCGTCTAGTTACCGGCAAACAGCAACTTTCGGTAGGAAATTACCACTCAAACATATATTTTCAATTGTCCTATTTGTTCAAGATGTTCCCCCCTGCTTTTTAACAATCAATTTCCTGCGACTGCCATTACCCAACCATCACTTTAGCTTCACGTGACTTCGCGCTATCACGTCGCGTCGCGTTCCGGTGACGGGCACGGTGAAGGCCAATTGCATCATACACTATTTTATTAAGGCACCAGACATACTGTCGCCGTCTGTTGGAACTTTCTTCGGAGCTTTCCTTCTGGCTGTTGACCAACTCACTGCCCTCTCCGGCTCACTTCAATGTATCGCGAGCCCCAGTGCGACAAGTGAAGAAAATCTGAATCGTAATTCACCACCTCCTAGCGCCACACGCCGCCGCTCCACGTTGGAACTGCCGCGTGAACCGATCTTTTCCTCGCCCAATCAACCCAATTGAAACCCAAAACGCTATTTCTGTCGGAATTTCCAGGCGACAAGATTGCGCATCGCGAAAAAACCATGGATGTAGGCTCATCTTCCGACGCCGAGTCCATCATGTCCAAAGCAAAAGACGGCTCCAGCCCCGCCAGCTCGCCGCCACCAGCCCGCTCGCCACAGGCACAAGGCAGCACCAAAGACGCAGCCACGGCCGAGACAATAAACGAGGATCAGCTCGTAAAGGAGGAGGAGCAAGCTCGCCTTGCCAATAACCGGGCCGAGGAGAAGCGCCGGCAGACTGTCGCCCGTAAGCGTAGAACGCAAAAGGCGACGACCAAGGCCGAGCGCGAGGCGCAAGCAAGACAGCTCGACGAACTCCTTACAAAGAGCGCGGCATTTAGCGACATTTTGACCAAGAAGACGCAGGTCTTGGGGCGTGTTGGAAGTGGCCTGGACGGCCAGACTCTCGGTGAACATGACTTGCAGATGGCCACGCAACCAAAATGCCTGGTTGGCGGCACCATGCGTGATTACCAGCTTGAAGGTCTAACTTGGATGTTTGAGATTTGCTCACAGGGCATGAGCGGAATTCTTGCCGACGAGATGGGACTTGGTAAGCTTTCATCGCTATGACGCGGGCCAAGTCCATGGGCTAACAAGTCTTAGGCAAAACCGTGCAGACAATATCTCTCATAGCTTTGCTTCGAGAGCAAGAAAACTACCTCGGGCCTCATCTTATCGTTGCGCCTCTAAGCACCTTATCTAACTGGATGGATGAGTTTGACAAATGGACCCCGTCCATCCCCGTCGTCATGTATCACGGAACCCCAGAGCAACGCCAGCAAATCTTTTCCAAGGAAATAATGAAGCACCTGCAAGCTGGTCGCCCGACCGAAAAATTTCCTGTCGTATGTACCTCATACGAGATGGTCCTCCAAGACAAAGCATTTTTGTCGCGCATCAAGTGGGAATTCATCATTATTGTAAGCACGCCGTAACGTGTGGCGGCAACCCCTTCTAATAGAGTCAACAGGACGAAGGCCACCGCATGAAGAATGCCGATGCCAAACTCTTCAAGGAGCTACAGCAGTTTACTTCTGCCACCCGTCTTCTCATCACTGGTACGCCGCTGCAGAACAATTTAAAAGAGCTGTGGTCTCTGTTGCACTTTCTGCTGCCCAACATTTTCACAGACTGGGACTCGTTTGAATCCTGGTTCGACTTCTCCGGGCTCGAGGACGAAGAAGGAACCCAGGAATTTATCCAAGACCAGATGAAACAAGATCTGGTGCGGAAAATGCACCTGATTCTGCAGCCTCTCTTACTCCGCCGCATCAAGCAAGACGTCGCCGCCTATCTACCTCAGAAGCGCGAATATGTGCTTTTCGCACCCATGACCAAGGAGCAGACGGATCTGTACAATGTCTTTAGCAATGCAGACATTGATCCGCGCGAATTCCTCCAGAACAAGGTGGAAAGGCTAATCATGTCGGCGAAACCAACACGGCAAGAGCCCAAGAGCAACGGCAAGCAAAAGAAGATTTCGCTTCCGGTCCGAGAGAGCCCTAGAAGTAAGCAATCAGATGCCAACAAGACAGAACCGCCGGCCGCGCCAAACGCTTTTGCTAGAATGATGGGCAAAGCTACTCTCCAAACGTCTTCCAAGCCAAAGCAAGAAAACGTCACACCGGTAAAGAGCGGCTCCAAGCGCAAGAGCCAAGTCGCTGCGGTGGCGGAACCCGAGTCGAAAAGCGCAAGGTCCAGTCGCGGCTCTACCCCAGCATCGACACGCGGCCGCCCTCGAAAGTCTCATACATACAAGGAAGCCGACTCAGAAAATGAAGACGAGCTCTCCGATGCCGAATTCGAGGCCAAGCTCGTTCAAGAGATGGGCAGCGCCGAGGACTCCTACAGAGAGCCAGATTCGAGAACGCCCGAGGAAATTGAGCGCGCCGAGCGTCTTGATCTAGCCAGTACGCAGCACCCCTGACAATTGCACAAACCCACTGCTAACAGTCTGTCTCTGAAGAAAAGCAAATCGCCGCCAAGAAGCTCGGCAACGCCCACATCCAGCAGCGGCTGGCGTGCAACAGCCCGCACAACTTTTACAACCCCGGGGCCGTGGCGACGGACACGCCCGTCGACGCGTCCATTGTCACGTCCTCGGGCAAGATGCTGCTCCTGGACCGGCTGCTGCGGCACCTGCTCGCGCGCGGGCACAAGGTGCTCCTCTTTTCGCAGTTCACGACGCAGCTCGACATCCTCGAGGACTACTGCCGCGAGCTGCGCGGGTGGCCGGTGTGCCGCGTCGACGGCGGCGTGTCGCAGCCGTCGCGGCGCGCGCAGATCCACGCCTTCAACACGGACCCCGCCCACCAGCTCTTCCTGCTGTCCACGCGCGCCGGCGGCCAGGGCATCAACCTCGCCAGCGCCGACACCGTCGTCCTCTTCGACTCCGACTTCAACCCCCAGCAGGACCTGCAGGCCCAGGACCGCTGCCACCGCATCGGCCAGCTGCGCCCCGTCATCGTCTACCGCCTCGCCACCCGCGGCACCGTCGAGGAGCAGCTGCTCCTCGCCGCCGACGCCAAGCGCCGCCTCGAGAAGCTCGTCATCCGCAAGGGCGGCTTCAAGAGCATGGGCCAGAAGATGAACGGCGCCGCCGCCGCCGCCGACGCCGCCAGGCTGGACGAGAAGACCCTCGAGCTGCTGCTGCTCAAGGACGGCCAGGTTTTTGAGACGACCGGTGGGGAGGACATATTGAGCGAGGCCGATCTGAGCGTGCTGTGCGACCGGAGCGATGCGGCGTATGAAAAGGCGGCGAGTGGCGAGACGGAGGACGCCGAGGGCTACTGCGTCGTGGAGACAGGCTCGGACTCGATCAAGATGAACTTTAAATCGAGCAAAGAATAACTGCTATTTTGACCAATGGGTTAAGAAAACGGGTGTTGATGTTCATGATGAAGATGAAGAGGCATTAGATTTGCATACTGTTGATCCTTTGTTGTTATACAAACCTCATGCTAGCTACGTTATTATACGCTGTAAAACTAGGAAATGAATGAACACATGGCTACCGGCCGTTAGATGGTCTCAACTCGAACCGTCATGAATTATTCCTGTCCCTTCTCTTTCCTTGAATTTCTCAATTCAACTCTGTCACGTACCCAATCTGCCGTCTCTGATCCACACCAGCAACAACAGCAGCTCCATTCGCCAATCTGCTCGCCAAGCGCTCCTGGCTATCCACCAGCTTTCGCTGTGCGTCGATGCGCTTCGCGAGGCGCTGCTCCGCGGCCCGGTCGACCTTCTCGAGCGCCTCTCTCTCACTCACGCGAATCGCGCTGATCGCGCGCGCATTGTCGGCGCGGTCTTTGCTGACGCGCGCCTCCCACTCGATGGCTTTCCGCTGGCGGGTATCGTCAGCGTCCGTCTCGGCAATGGCGAGCGCGCCAACGCGGTGCATAGCCGCCTCGGTCACGGCGTTCTGGTCGGCGAGGCGCCGCTGGAGCGTCGTAGCGGCGATGGACTCCTCGAGCTGGGCTCGCGCGCGCACAGCCGCCAGGTCCTCGTTGTGCTGCCGCCGTCGCCGTGCGTCCTCCATCTCGGCCTTTTGCCCAGCAATCTGCTGCTCTACGCTGGCTATCTCGCGACGCCGCGCAAGCGCAATGGTGTGTTCCTCAGTGTCGTGCGTGAGCCGCGCGAGACGCGCGCGGCGGGCGCGCTCAGCGGCGGCCATGTCGTCTGGGAGGCCGACGGCATCGTCGGGCTGCACGTCGCCATTTGTAGCGTAGAAGGCGTCGACGGCGCGGCTGGCACGTAGCACAGCGAGCAGCGCGTCGCGGCAGAACAGTGAATGCATAACCTTGCTGATATACATGGTGGGCGAGTAGGTGAAATGCTCGTCGGTGCAGCGATTGAAGGGCTTGTTGATGTGCTTCCACATGCCGGCTTTCAAGAGCGCGCGCGTCGTGGCCACTGGGTCGTGCGAGGCGAAGCAGAGGTGAAGGAGCGGCTTGCCGTCGGCGCCAATGGCGAGGTCGGAACCAGCGTCGATGAGAAATCCCATAACCTTTTGCGCCAGTCGCTCACGCTCGGGTGGCATGTCACTGTCAGTCGCGGCCCGGAGGCATACCTCGCCGAGTGCGCTGCGGCCGTCGTGGAGCGGACTGGGGAAATCGGGGTCGTGGCCGGCCTGCACCAGCACCTTGACCGCGGCGAGGTTGAGCTCCCGCGCGGCGTTGTGGAGGGAGCCGTCGTCGCGGCAGGGCTCAGCGGCCAGGATGCTCGACATAATTTGCACTGCGACGTCGCCTTCCATGTCTGTCGCCATGGCGAGAGGTGTGCGCCCCAGGTAGTCAATGACGTCGACCTCAGCGCCTTCGATGAGAAGTAGCTTGACCACGTCCGGGCGGCGGTTTAAAACGGCGAGCATCAAAGGTGTCGAGCCAGATAAAGATGAGGTCACGTTGATCTTTGCTGTGCAGTGTTAGCACTGAATCACTGCGGAATCCACCTGTGATACTTACCACCTCGCTCAACAAGAAGCTCAATGACAGATGTGCTCACTCGCTTCTGCGGCTGAGAAATGGCCCACGAGAGTAGTGTAACCTCTTCCTCTTCAACATCGGTATGGAGGGTGCACGTGGTGAGCTGATCATGGTAATAACCTGCATCTAGGAGGGTTGATAGGATCATAGATGATCGTGGGTATTGCTTGATGGCTCGCACCAGAACCGGTTCCGACCCTTGCAAAGTGACCATGACGTCAATTTGAGCATCACCATCTCGATACTCAGCAAAGAGCTTAAAAAGCCCCAGAACTTCTTCCTGGCTGAGTGCTGTATCAAATATGCATTGAAAAGCCAGAGACAGCGTCTCAGACGTCGGCTTGCAGCCCAAAAGCTTGCGTGTCCATTCAATGTTGGCCACAGACGCAGCCTGCTGAAGCGGCTGACCATGGTTATAATTGACATCGGCCCCATGAGACACCAGGATATCGACAAATCGGTGTGCAAGATCACTGGTTTCTGCAGTCGAATTTTGCATGACCAGCAGTAGCGAGTTGCTCAAAGCATCTCCGCTTGCGCCTTTGTCTAGAAGTAGCTGTGCTGTTTCGAGACCACTGGAGCTGAACCAATTCTTGAAGGTCTCCGTAGTAAAAGCTCCATTAAAAGCCTGATTGATGTCTTTTTGAGCAATATCGCGCTGAAGCATGAGTGATAGGCAAGAAGATGCCATATTCTGCACGGCGTCAACCAAGGACTTGCAGCTGTTGGAGGTGGCAGATGCACCGTTCGTCAAAAGTAAGCGCACGAGGCGCTCTTCTGGATCTTCTTCGTTGACCGCGTTGTTCAGAGCCATGTGCAGGTCCTCGCAGGGCTGTAGCCCGGCTTTAAACAAGTCCTCGGCAATAGCATAGCGGGTATCGCGATTGAGATTCCACGAGGCTTTCAGTGCACGAACTAAGGTTGGCTGTGAGGGCGATTTCTGAGCAGCGATTAGCAACAAGAAGGACACTCGGAAGCCTACTGCATACCTGGCTCTTTCCATCATCCCACAAACCTAAAAGTAACTGCAAGCTGCGCAAAAAAGCACTCCGCGTGGCGGCGGTTACCGCTTCACCACTGTTGTAGTTGGGATCCGCTCCAGCTGCGAGTAGCACCTTGAGCAGACTTTCTCCCGGCTCGCCATATCTCGCAGCTGACTGAAGCTGTGCATCGATAAATTCGCCAGACGCACCGCAGCGGAGGAGATACTTGAAAACGACAGCGCGTTTATCTAGATCCCGTACTTCGGTAGCAGCCTGAAATGCTTCGTTTAGCGTCTTTTTTGATGTCTGCCCATCAGGTTTGAGAAGAATTTTGAGCACATCAATGGACCCACCGCGGCAGGCCTCAATAATCGCTTGTCCATTATTCGAAGTGATGTTTGCGCCATGTGCCATGAGCAAGTCGCCGAGAGCTACATCACCGTCCCGAGCGGCAACTAGGAGGGCAATGGAGGCAGTGTCGGCGGGAACACCAGATGCCAAAAGCAGCTTGCAGATATCATGTCGCAGATTTCGCGTCGTGATGTCCATCGCACGAGTCAGAGCTGTGCTGCGTGCCTCGGACGACGAGGTGGAATTCTTCAGCAGCAACGAGATGAGCTCTGGTGATTCCTTTTCCACGGCGAGGGACAGCACATCCCCGTCCCCTGTATCTGCTTTGGAAGAAAGCAGTTCAATTAGTGAAATATCCTCCGGATGAATCTTGATAGCATGCTGTAGAGCTCTGTTGATTTCAGCAGGCGGCGCTCCGGCTTCAACCAGTAGACGGTTCGTAGAGAGTCGCGCAGCTTGATCACCAATTCGGAGTGCATGTGGCAAAGCAATACCCAAGGAAATGGGCTTCATTGCTACGGGGCTCTTCACAAGATGTGTGATTGTTGTGATTTCTGCAGCGATGACAGCATGGCAAAGCGCAGCGGCATTGAAAGCGTTCGGATCGGCATTGTAGCTCAGGAGCAGGTCCAAGACATCCAAGCTTGGCTGCAGCGTTGCGTGCTCGACAATGGACTTTACTTCAAGAATCAACACACGATTCAATTCAATCGTCTTTGTGGATTTTGAAATGATGGTTTCAAACTTCCACTTCTTTACATCGTTGGATAGCTTTGGAGCCAGGGCATCTAAGCCGCGTATTATCGATGGTACCGAGGGGTTTCCGTAAAACAAGACCAGCTCAAGGACCTTTGGGTCAGGGTTCTCTATGGCTTTTGCTATAATGTCACCATCGCAGCCATTTATATCAGCACTGCCTGTCTCTAGAAGTAGTCGGAGAAGCGACATGTCGACTGGCTTCTCTGATAATGTGTCCAGAGTTGCAGAAGCCACCTCGGACACGCCAATGGTTGCGCCAGCATTAAATAAGATGCTGAGGGTCTCGAATCTTGATCGGTGATCGGGGACCTTCATTGCATCTGGAACACGCGAGGCTGCTGTTTGCGGAGAGATGCTAGCTCCCATGAGAGCAAGAAGATTCAAGTCCATTTGCTTGATGAGTGGCACCAGACCTTCTCCGGAATTGTAATTGATATCAGCGCCGCTAGCAAGGAGCTGCTTGATGAGGCTGTCGTCCCTTTGGGATTGAGGCGGTGCGAGCGCGTCTTGTAGAGCGCCATGTAGACAATCTCCAGAGAGGGAGCCTTCTAGGAATAGGCTCACGATTTGGTGCCTTTCTTGGACAGGTAGTTTTCTCGTGAGTGGAAATACTGCTGTGATGGTTTGAGGCGATGGTCGTGCTTTGAGGAGCTTCTGGGAGAGATGCGCGTCAGCCCGAATCACAGCCGTTCGCAATGCTTCACCGCTTCGATAATCCGTCGAGGCCACTGCATGCGTGTTCAGTGGCGAGCCGGCCCCGTTCGAAGCTCCATTATTTTGGGGTGGGAATCGAGGATTCAGAAGTAGATCAACAGAGCTCAGGTCGCCCGACTCGACGGAATCAATGAGACATTGACTCAGAGCATGACCATTAGCACCACGGTGGAGGAGCCGTATTAGAAGAGAGTATCGTGCTTCGAATGATGCCTGCTTCGGGATGAGGCCTACACATGAGGACGCGTATTGCGGGTTCAATGGCGCCGTGCTGTTTAAGAGCCTTTCCACAAGCTCCATCTCGCCATTGCTGATGGCATATTTCAGTGCAGAAGCTTCATTGTATTCGATAGAGACGTTGTAGGAAGACAGAAGAAACACCATGTCGTAAAATTGAGACTTGCAAGCCTGCTCCAGGGCCAACGCTGGCGCTTCACCTGTGGCACCAGCGCATAACAACAGCTCTCCGATGTCGAGTTTAGTAGCGGGGCTTATAGAGGGATGCGAGTAAAGGGTGATGAATGCATTATTGAGTGAGGACGGTTGCGGCGGTTTGTTCCCCGTGATGATGGCCAAGGCGATGTCGCGTCTGCCCATGTTGACTGCCGTGATGAGGGCCTCTCCGTGATTGTAGTTGCCATCTCCGGTAGATCGGCTTAGTTGTACGACATTATCCAAGCAGCCGGAACGGGAGGCATCGCCCATTGCTTGCGATATTATGACTGCTGAAGGTCGCCCGGCCGAGTTGAGGATCATGCCAATCATGGCGCCTCGGTCATTGTCAGTGCAAGCCTGACGAAAAGCATCTTGCCCGTCAGCCGTTTCACCCACGTTGGCGCCATACTTCAATAAGAGCTCCGCGATTTCCTTGTCGGCTCTTCTAATGGCAGCGGGGATACTGGCATCGATAGCTAATGCATCGGCATGAGGTACCAGAACCTGAACCATGTCAACGCTGCCGCTTTCGGTAGCGAGACGGAGTAAGCGGGCACGGTCTGGTAGAAGATCCACGCTTTTCCGGCGGCTCAATAGGCTCGATTTTTGCTTTTGATTTCCGGACAAGTCGACCCCGGCAGCAGAGAGCTTTGCGATCAAGGCTTCGGCCACGCCCGGCGAACCGCTGTTGGCCACGTGCGTAGCCAGCGTCTCTACTATCTCGCGAGGATCCCAGTGCTTGCCCTTTTTGAGGTTCGTGGTGGAAAATGCTCTCGACAGGCTGCCCTTTGGCCGCAGCTGCGCGGCATCTGCTGCTCGCCTTTGCATCAAGCTCTCGGCGACGTCATCGTCACCAGGGCCCTGAAACGTGGGCGTTTGCAGGGGTTTAACAAGGGCCTTGGGGGCCGGCGGAATTGCGACGCCCCATTCTGAAGATAGCTGGAGGATTCTCTTCTGGCGTTCGTTGGGAGTGAATGGCGACATGGTCTCATGGAAGCGACATGATAGGTGAGTGGCGAGGGAGGATGGGTGGGAGCCCACGGCCTGAGGTTTCGTCACAGAGTACCTAGTGATGGTGAAGCCGCTCGAGGTAAAATGAGAAGAACTCGATTCCAAGTAACGAGCGAACCAATGTTACTCGACTGACCGCGCATGCAAAGAAGTAGAAGCTTGATGAAAAGAAAAGGGATGAAACAAAACTACCGAAGAGTCAAGTATGCAATCGGCAACACTCTTACTCAGCCGGGTTGGCAGTAGAGGTAGAGCCGGCAGGACGTGTCTTGGCGTTTCTAAAAATGGGAGCAAACGCATTCCTGGGCAAGGTTAGGTACCTACCTAGGTACTAGGTATGTAGGTAGTTCTTGTAGTACTACCTGGTTGATCCTGTGTTATCGAGTCCTTTTATAAGAAATTGCACCTTTTCACGATATTAAATAATGATTGGTACTTGTTCGACCCATTTGACAACGTATCGGCAGGCTGTTACTATGCTACATATGTCCAGACGGATGCAAGGGCTACAAGCGGTTCTGGAAGCCAGCCTGGGCTAACTACCTACCTACCTAGGTACCTAGGTACCTTAGTACCTATAACACAACGCATAAACTCCGTTTGTCTTTTCGGAAAGCTTACGGCTTCATTTCCTTCTACATGATCCTCTTTCATCCAAATCATACATACATCGTCATCATCATTATCCAAAATGTTAAGCTCCGAAAGTCTTCAGCTCCGAATCCGCCACGTAGGCTGCCTCGCGCCATCTTGTCTCGTTCTGGAAAGGATAGGGCGACGGACCAGTCTCGCCCGCTAGCACTGCCCGGTTCCACGCCCAGCAATGCGCCAGAGCTGACGCAACCGCATGACAACATCGCCAAAACCTACACATGTGCGAATAGCTACCTAGATTATTCGCATAAGGCGACAAACCGAGTCAACCGAATCGTGACGACGGTTATTAGGATCAAAAAATATAGAACAATGGCACCTTGCCAACCCCGCCCGTCAAATATCCAACGCCGCAGTCCAGTATGAGAATAAAACAGGGGAAAAATTGTGACTGACAAAAACCAGCTTGCAATTGTCATTAGCCTATCCGTGATGAAGTAAAGCCTCCGTCAATCGAAAAACACCCTAGCCACTACAGCTGTTCGCCAGATCGGAACAGAACCACACGATGCGATGGCCAGCTCCACGCCAGCGATCAAGTTTTATTGGTGCGGCTCTACAAGCTTCCACCACTGGAGCGGGTTACCGTCCGTTGAAGCCATCCAGAGGGGGCAGCGTCCTGTTCACAGCTTAAAAGGCGAATAAAACATTCTCTATAAATTGCAAACATTTCACGAAGCCTAAAGCTTGTTTCTCTACATCGAAAATTCAGTACGCCGTGTTGCCCCTGACAATGCCGCTCTACCGCCCAGACAACTCGGACGCTCCCGTCCTCTCGCAGTTCTCCCTCAAGGGCAAAGTCGCCGCCGTGACGGGCGGCGCCCGCGGCATCGGCCTCGAAATTGTGCGCGGCCTCGCCGAGGCCGGCGCCGCCGTGGCCATCATCTACAGCACCACCACCAGCGCCCATGACGCCGCCCAAGTCATCGCCGCGGCCACCGGTGTCAAGGTCACCGCCTACCAGGGCGACGTGCGCTCGCGCACCGCCATTGCCGAGACCGTGCGCCGGATTGCCGCCGATTTTGGGCGTCTCGACATCATGGTGGCCAATTCGGGCGTCTGCGCCGATATCCCCAGCCTGGAGTACACTGAGGAGACGTGGCAGCAGAACAACAGTGTCAATTACGACGGTGTCATGTGGACTGCGCAGGCGGCGGGCAACATCTTCAAGGCGCAGGGCCGCGGAAACCTCATCATCACGGCGTCGGTCAGCGCGACGCTGGTCAACATCCCGCAGCAGCAGGCCGCCTACAACGCCTCCAAGGCGGCGGTTGTGCAGCTGGCCAAGGTGCTTGCTGTCGAATGGGTCGACTTTGCGCGGGTCAACTGCGTTTCGCCTGGCTTCATTGAAACTGATAGTAAGTATATAGACCAGTTGTGGTCCATGGCGGATAGTGGAAGATTGACTTTTGCAGTGCTGTACAACCAACCAAAAGAGCGCATGGAGCAGTGGCTTTCTCTGATTCCCGGCCGCCGCATGGCAGCCACCTCGGAGTTGAAAGGAGTACGTTCACCCCGTATTGCAATCAATTTACAGCCTTCGATTAACTTTTCTTAGATTTATGTGTTTCTCGCCAGCGACGCTTGCTGTTATATGACGGGGGCTAATTTGGTTGTGGACGGTGGATACACATTACTCTGACACATTTGCATATTTAAATGACATTTATTCTCAAAACTTTGCCTCTACCGAAATCAAATGAAGTGGCTGCACAACACAGTATACCGGCCCATGCTGGATGTCCATATTCCATTCAACGGAAGCCCCTGCTCTCTTCGACTATCTCGCAATATGCCCATCAGACCGCAAGAATCCAGAGCGCCCGAAACGACTGTCGATGTGTAACCTTTGTACCAGATGATTCTTTTTTTTTGACGGTTCACTGGCACAACAGTCGTCGAAGCTGCGGCGTGCAGTCGCCTAACGCAACACCAAGCCTGGGAAGGAACCAGTCACTGCTTCAGTCGCCAACCACAACTCCAACGAGCTCATCCTTCGTTTCCTTGCAGCACAGTCGGGCTAGCAGCGTCAATTTATTGATAACAATCACACAATGCGTGGTCACCATGAAGAGGTTGACGATTCCGCCGCACCACATCTTTCCCAAGCTAACGTTTACTCTGCAGGGCGTTGCGAACAACCACGGGCCTTCGAATGCAGATAGATTATCTGCTCCGGAATACAAATACATTTTCAACGCTCTCAGAAAACAAAACGCAAATCTTCAACGTTGCGAAATGTACCAAGAAATGTTGGAGCTCCATAGTGTGGTGCTGGGACTTCTCAAGCGCATGATACTATCCTTTTCTATGACAACCTATGCAGGCTAGGACCCTGATGACATTGTAGCTCTTGTCAAAGAAGAATGGCGACGGGAACAGGGCAACATGTTCTTGAGAAACCAGATCACCCAAGGGCAGCTCTTCTCATATTACAGAGTGATAGACAATGTGCTGCAAGGCGTCGAAAACTATGTGAGGAGCAAGGAGATCGAACTTGGCCGACATACTTCCATTCAACATTATATAACAAAACTCCAAAAAAAGGTCCGTCGTATTGAAAAGGGCATCAAAAAACTATGTCAAGAGCCGGTATATGGACAAAAACGAGCCGGAACAGCCACCAAGGGGGGCTGCTGCCACAACGGTGTCCCGAGCGACCAAGTGAACGTACCCGCGCAAGATAAAGTCCATGTGCCCGGCGTCGATACTACCAGCAAGACATTGGAGTTTGCTGCGATCCCGCTTGCCCAGGTTGAAGAAATGAGGCTCTTTATACTCGCCCACCCCCACATTACAAAACGCAAAGAGATTCGCAACTTGATCTTGTTGGCCTACTGGGACACATTTATACACAGAGGCCTGGCTCAGCAGGGGCTCAGTCACATACGCCATGCGATAGTGCTTGTGCACGCCAGCTTTGCCAAGTCGGACGAAGAACTGAAGCACCGGCTGGTGGACATTGGCACCGTGGGAAGTCGGTGGAAGGCCGAGTTTGACGCCGACGTGCTGAGCAAGTGTGTACATTTGCGGAGGGCGGCCGGGGCTGCTGTGACTTTGCAAAAGGACGAGGAGAAGACGGCGCAGCGGCGCCTCGCACACCCCATGGATATACTCCAGGCGACGAGTATAGAATGGAAGCGAGAGAGGTTGCGAGGGTTCCAGGCCATTCTCTTTTCTCTCGACACTTATGAACCGCTGGACGATAACTCTCATGCAGGCGAAGGCCCTAGTTGAGAACGATGTCGGAATGGGGTTCAAGCAATGTAAGTCCCCCCACGCGGTTTGTGAAACATGACTAGCTCTGACGCTTAACAGAGTGATTTTGGATATTAGAAAGCAGCAATTGCTGCGATAATGCGACAGAAGATCCTTTTTATGTTTAGCGTAACCACAGGTACTAATACTACCTGTAGGTAGACAGAGAGTATTGCCAGTATGTCTGTATGCGTTACGAAGTTGGTGTACTAGGAAGCGGTGCATTGCGAGGAGAGATGATGGCGAGAGCAGCGCCATAGATAGCGAATCATGTCTCTATTTACCAAAATATTAAAAATCATCAGAAATTGGTCACAAGTCTTGCCGTGCCGTTTTGTCTGGTGCAATAATAGTCTGAGTGGGTCGAGCCAAAGACGCGCGAGAAAAAAGGTTCAACCCACCTCACCAACATGCGACCAGAAGCCAAAGTCGAGCACGATGTATTCAACGACGACGTAAAATGACATTGCTCGCAAAAAGACGAGCAAAGAAGAAACATCTTCAGGTCACGGTGGGGATCGAACCCACAATCTTCTGGTTCGTAGCCAGACGCCTTGCCATTTGGCCACGCGACCGAATCCATTTGATGGAGGCGTTGGCGAGATAAAGACTGCTAAGAAGCGGGACAAAAGACGGAGCTTTGAAGAAGAAAATTCAGAGGGCGGGTCGGATGTGTGGTGTGGATGACGTGTGGTGGCCGAAGGATTGAATGGGGAGTCGGCATGTTCGGGGGTGGGTGTGAGAGCCAAGGCATGATCGCGAAACTAATCACTCACTGTTGATGAGATGGGGTTTTACGTTGGCAAACATATTGGGCTGTGTACAGAATGTAACTAGCGTGGATCAATCAATCTCAATCGTGGCGACGAGCCCACCGACTGACTGTAGGCTTCAGGAACATGCCATGCATGTACAAGTTCATGCATGGCTATATACGGCGCTCTGCGTGCTGAGATTCGGCTCGAACGGCATTGACAATTACAAATCTTGCGTAATTGTCCAAATCTGACGATATATCTCCCTGCAAGGTGCATCATCGCAGGCCCGTGTTAGTAGAAAGTCACCACCAACAAACCAGAAGAGAAAAACTACCAGCCGAGCCAATTCACATCGAGAGAATTTTGTTCCAGTTTGGTCCATACGTATTCCTACCAGACAAGCATGTGGTTTAGTTCTCCCCTCCAGTCGCCATCTCCTCGTCTACAAAGCCCGTCGTGTCCAAATCCTTGATTGTCTTGGCCGCTGCCATCGACCTATTAGCATTCTGCACACCCAGAGCGCCAGCTTTCAATTAACATACCAATCAGGACAAACGTCACGCGGCAGGTCTCGTCCGTCCTGTTCTCCCAGCTGTGGATGGTGCCGCGCTGGACGCAGACGTCGCCCGCTCGGAGCGTCTTTTCGGCGCCGTCGTCCAGACGGCTTTGCATACAATCAGAATAACCCGCACGTTTTACAAGGGAAAAATCCCACTGCTCACCAGACAATCTCTCCCTTGGTAATGATGCCAAAATCAAGCGACTCCGTACGGTGAAACAGCTACAAACCGACAATCCAACCTCGTTAGCGATGCCCGGCCCATTTGATTCATGGTTTGTCGTCGCTGGGGGGGTTACGCACAGCCCTGTTGCGCGGTTTGAAATCAACCACGCGCAGCACGACGCCGTCCTTGTTGGCCAGGCTCTCGGTGCGCCTCTTGACCGGGTCCGTCCACTCGCCGTTGTCGGCGGGGAACTCGTGCGTCTCGTAGAGCACGGCAAAGTTGATGGTGTCGGCAATGGGCACGGCGGGGACCTCGCCGTCTGCGACAAAGATGGCCTTGCTGGCGCTGTCGTGGCCGGTGACCACTCGGCGGGGGTGAGGGAGTTCCGCGACCATGGCGACGATGGTATATGCTATGCCTGCTTTATACGAGTGCTCTGTGATGTTTCGCGTTGAAATGGAACAATGTGCGTTGACAGTAAAATAACTCGGGTGATTCTACAAGATGCGCATGATTGTCCTACCCCTCAATGTAACAACGGCATCTCGTTGCTGACCTACGCCATCACGTGAACCGGGCATTGGTGCTTCTCGACAGGGCTAAAGGTGAGCAGCTGCTGGATATCACCATGTGCTGTGAAACGGCGTTCTAATTATCTCAGCGGTGCCCAGCTTGGCCAGCTGGTTGGTTGGTGGCAGGTAGAGAAGCACTGGCAGAGCGTTATTCAGCCGATGATGGCAATCCAGAGCCGCATAAATTACAAAAACCAGCTCGCAAAATGTAAGCGACAACTCGCTTGTCGCGAACTGCTGCAAGTCTGCGACGTCCAGATCGAGTTTTAGGTCTAGTGGTGTTGGGGGCATTCGACTCGGCGGGCCCATCGGCAGCGCCAGCTTCATGCGCCAGTGCCGGTCGCGGGGTAATAAGCTCCGGCACGGCCACCTAGGACACGCCGTGCTGTAGCAGCGTCCGGTGCCGCTGCACAGTCTGGTGGTTGTCGGGAATGAGGGCGAGCTCGGGGATGCAGCGAAAGGCCTACCCGGCACAGCGCTCAATGGCGGGGGGCGAGCTTCTCAACGTCGGCGGCTGTCGTCGTCCCGATGCTTGAAAATCCTGCCAGTCATTTCGGGATTTCCTGGCCCGGGGGTTTAATGGTCGCGTTATGCCGATCAGGTGTTGAGTTGATGGCGCGACGGATACGGTAAAGAGGAGGATACCGCACGGTTGTCGCTTGGCGGAAAACGGGCCGATGGCTGCGACGTAAGTTGAGGGCTTTTTAATCCTGGATGAAGCTCGAAAGGAAGAGTCTAGTCTGTTCTGCGCGCGCACACGAGCATGATCCATCTTGAAGAGCTGAAATCCGCTGAGCCTCGTTACGACTAAAGATTTTCCATCGCATTGTTGGAGTTTGAGGGGACGATAGTGGGTAATAATGTGTGGACAGCTGGGGATCGGGCCGGTTCAAGTCCTCGTTTGTTGCCATCTGCCGACCTACATGCATAATTTGTACACCGCAAAACAGAGCAACTGTGTATGTCTGTACACAATTTTCGAGCTTCATCATCTGTCGACGATGCCGAATCATGGCGTGTCCACCATATCCATCGAATATCCTCTCGACAATGTCTGCAGCACGAATGACACTCAAACCACTCAAACCTTACTGCCCCATACATAGGTAGGTAGTTTGGTACATCGAGGCTGCCTACCCCGGAAAAGCTTCCGTCCATCCCATAACAGCACAGCTAACCAGCTCTCAGTTTTTTAGCCCCGAGGCTTAAATAGCGCCCTTGACGTCAATGCCGCAGATTGGTACCAAGTTGCCCAGCGGAAGTGCCTGTTCCCAGCCCAGCCCAGCGCCACCAACCCATGGCGCCGCGTGATGGCGCTCCGCAACGAGCCACGGCGCTATTACGGCCACAACAGCAACAGGTAAATCGGCGGGGCTGGAAGAAGAAGCAGAGAAGCAGTGGGGAGCGAGTCGAGCGAGCAACGAGGGTTGTTTGCTCTTGCTCTGGCTACGGAGTATGTACGTATCAACTCCAACTTAATTGTCATAACTGACCCCAATGTCTCAGCGCTAACGTTAAAACGTTAGCTCAGTCGTTGTTTCCGGTGTCGTGTATCAGCGACTTTCAGATACCCAACGTTGAGCTAAGCAGACACCACGGTTCTAGCAACGATGCCCGTTCAACGACTCCTCTTCATCGGCCAGGCTGCACGAGTAATGCCATGAATTCAAATCCACCCATCGACCCCCCAACGCCCCAGCCCCAAGTCTCGCCGAGAAAGCAAAAAGTGGCGGCGCGCCTTGTTGGAGACCCCAGCTTGTTGTGTGGGGAACGAGCAGCCAACCCCAGACTTGATTCCTACTTCCGGGCGACTCACAGCCAAAAGTCCTGGCCGGTTAGGTTTGTCTGACGAGGATCTAGCCCGACTTGATCTGGCTGTATCCTGGTTCACGTGGCTGCATATTAGCAGCAGCGGGGCGTCGTAAGGATTTTCGCCGTCCTGCCCGAGCTTGATTTCCGAGTCGTTGGCCACTCATTGCCTCTTGTATTCGTACATATATCAGTACTGCAGTCCCCTCGCATCCCTTCCAGAGAAAACGCAAGCTCCATCAATCAATAATTCTTCCTTTCCAGGCGCAATTCAAAACAATGGCGTCGTTCAAGCAGATTGCGACTGCTCTGGCAGCTTCGCTACCTGTCGCAGCAGCGCTATACCAGAATGGCTCCGTCATCGCTCCCTGCGACTCTCCAATTTACTGCCATGGAGACATTCTCCAGGAGGTCGAGCTAGCCAGGCCGTTCACAGACTCCAAGACATTTGTCGATATGTAAGATACCAATCTAGGTCCTGTTGGGAGCTGCTCCCTAGCTTCTGCGACCACAATGGCCCGCAACTAACTTGCGATCCAGGCCGGCGAAAAAGCCACTGGCTGAGATTCAGGCTGCGTTTGACAAGCTAAAGAAGCCCCTCTCCAACAACACTGAGCTAAACGAATTCCTCACCACGTATTTTGAGGATGCCGGCGGCGAGCTCAAGGCCGTCTCCAAGGACAAGCTCAAGACGGATGCCAAATTTGTCGAGAAGCTCAATGACACCGTCATCAAGGAATTCGTCAACAAAGTCATTGACATTTGGCCTGACCTGACGCGCGAATACTCCGGCTCCACCAGCAACTGCACCAGCTGCCCCAACAGCTTCATCCCCGTCAACAGAACATTTGTCGTTGCCGGCGGCCGTTTCCGCGAGCCCTACTACTGGGACTCGTACTGGATCGTCGAAGGCCTACTCCGCACCGGCGGCGCTTTTGTCGACATTACCAAGAACACCATTGAGAACTTTTTGGACCTCATTGAGCAGTTTGGCTTCGTGCCCAACGGCGCACGCCTCTACTATCTGAACCGTTCGCAGCCCCCGCTGCTGTCGCAAATGGTCAAGGCCTACGTTAGCCACACCAACGACACGAGCATCCTCGAGCGTGCGCTGCCCATTCTCGTCAAGGAGCACGATTTTTTCATGACCAACCGCTCGGTCGACGTGACGGTTGCTAACAAGACTTATACTCTCAACCGGTATGTTCCACGCCAGCCACCAGCGCCATTGATTTAATACTAACAAATGCAGCTATGCCGTGTCCAATACCCAGCCTCGCCCCGAGTCGTTCCGCGAGGACTATATCACCGCAAACAACAAGTCGTACTACGCCGCCTCAGACATCATATACCCTGTCAAGAAGCCTCTCAATGAGTCTCAGCAATCAACCCTCTATGCCAACCTTGCTTCTGGTGCCGAGTCTGGCCTCGACTACACCACTGCCAAGTGGTCCAGCAACCCTCGCGATTCGACCGAGGACATTTACTTTCCCCTGCGCTCGCTTAATATTCTCAACATTGTTCCCGTTGATCTCAACTCGATCCTGTACGGAAACGAAAAGGCCATTGCCGGCTTCTACAACATGACGGGCAACTCTAGCGCCGCAGCTAGCTGGGACAAGAAGGCGGCTGACCGCGCCGAGGCCATCCACGCCGTCTTCTGGAACGAGACGCTGTTTAGCTACTTTGACTACAACCGAACCTCGTCCAGTCAGCACATTTACATCCCCAGTGATTCGGACACGCAGCCATTCGAGAATGCGACTGCGCCCGCCGGTATGCAGGAGCTCTTCACCGTCACCCAGTTCTACCCCTTTTGGATGGGCGCGGCCCCAGAGTACATCCGCAACAACCCGTACGCTGTCAAGAACGCGTACTCGCGCATCGCAAAGTACCTCGACCTCAAGCCCGGCGGTATCCCGTCGTCCAACCTCCGCACCGGCCAGCAGTGGGACCAGCCCAACGTGTGGCCGCCGCTGATGCACATCCTCATGAAGGGCCTGACCAGCACACCCGCCACCTTTGGCCAGGACGACCCCGCTTGGCAGGACATTCACAAGCTCGCGCTGCGCCTCGGTCAGCGCTACCTCGACTCGACCTTTTGCACCTGGTACGCGACCGGCGGCTCGACGTCGGCCACGCCGCAGCTGTCGGGTCTCAGCGCGTCCGACGTGGGCATCATGTTTGAAAAGTACGACGACACGACTATCAACCACGCCGGTGGCGGTGGCGAGTACGAGGTCGTCGAGGGCTTTGGCTGGACCAACGGCGTGCTGCTGTGGGTGGCCGACACGTTTGCCAATGAGTTGAAACGCCCCGACTGCGGCAACATCACCGCCGCCAACGTGCACCCGGGCAAGCGCAGTCTCAGCGCCGTGGAGCTGAGCAGCCGCGATGCGCAGAGGGTTAAGAAGTTTGGCCGCCGCGCCGAGGGACAGGTGAAGATGCCTGGTTCTCTGTGAGGGAGAGAAAGAAAATAACTCAAGGCAGGTCACCGCCGGCTTGTAATTAGCTCTGCTTTCTTGTGTATACGACGTCTATAGATACGTAATTATAGGTTTATGAAGTTTAAAACATTTCTACAGTTTCAGGCGATGAGCAATTTTTGCAATCCTTCCCTACGGAGTTAGTACATGATGTCACTACGCCGGGGATGTCACTATCGCAGCAGGGCGTCATTTCCACGCCCAAGCTGAATCGAGACTCCACGATTGCTCGGCTGATGCGATCCACCCTTTCTCACCAACTGACCAGTCGCATGGCCGCCGCAAAAAATACGATGCATACGGCGAGCCGAACCCCGGCACAGTCGGGCGAAGCTTCACGGGACCATGGCTGTAGATCGGGACCGGTTGGAGTCTGGGAAATCGGAAGCGAGGATGTGGGAAAAGTATAAAGGGGTTGGTTATCCTCGCGCTCTTCTAGATGGGTTTCCTTGTTGTACTGGCCTTTCAATTACACGGACAAGGTTTGAGTTATAGACAGAGTTCAGACTTTCGTTACCCTGCACCGCATCAGTTTGCCCACCCATACACACGCATCTATCACAAACAACAATTGCGAGCGCAAAAAATGTCCGGATCAAAGGGCAAGACTTCAGGCGACCGCAGGGAACCCGCCAACATTCCTTCCCAGCTATCCGATCTGCACTGCTTCACCGAGACGGACGGCGTCGTGACCACTAGTACGTTGCTATTCCTAGCACGCCCACCGGCAGTATCGGCACCGAGGGCAGAGCTTGTACATATCCGCTGACTCTTTTACCTTTTTTTTTTTCCCTAGCCATGATGGACCTGCCCGGGTACAAGATTGAGCAGGTGCTCGGCACCGTGTACGGCATCACGGTGCGGTCGCGCAACCTGGGGGCGACGCTCGGCATGGTGGCCAAGTCGTTTGCGGGCGGGGAGCTGAGCTGGTTCACGAGCATGCTGTACGCGTGCCGCAACGACTCGATTGCGCGCGTCGTCGACGAGTGCAAGGCCCGCGGCGGCAACGCCGTCATCTGCCTGCGCTTCGACGCCGCCAGCATGGGCGGCTTCGCGCAGACGGCCGCGTACGGCACCGCCTGCCGCGTCGTCAAGATGGATGAGGCCGTGGCCGCGCCGCCGCAGCTACAGGCGTAGAGGGGATGATCTACGGGGGGGGGGGATAAAGGATAGGATGAACGGCATCGTGTAGGGTAGATACCAATTTGAATTTCACTCGCAAAGAACATGGCTTTGAAGTCGGTATCGGCCGTTTGTCATTTGTTGTGCATCGCTTCGGAATCAGCTTCAACGGCGACCCGTAATACGTTTGCGCTTCGGAGCCGTTGCCTATGTGAGCTGTCCACCCATATTGCCGTCAGATCTAGTTACGATGACCAGGTACATATGTAGGTAGAACACGCTAACGTGACTAGCTCTACACATTACCACGCGCCAGGAACAAATTCTGTCCTTGATCGCGTGTGCTATCAGAGTTTACTAAAAACGCACGGCATCCAAACGCGTAACACGAGAACCAGAGTAAAAGTACATTATCGCTATTATGTATTGGGTTATTGGCTATGTCGCGTGCAACCGGGCACGAGGCGTCACGTGCGCCGAATCCCATTCTTTGCGCATCTTTTTTTTTTCTTGTCTTGTTGAACACTGGCTGAAGCCTGCAACACGGGTCGCCCACTGGGGTACCGCGCAGGAAATCCAGCGGCTATATACATCCGCTTTGCAAAGGGGGGGGGGGGGGGTGCAAAAAGTAATCCATCCACACAAACCCTTCCCCCATTTACAACAGAGCAATGGCGCCGAGCGCAGCGACCAAGAGGGCGGTGGCAGCCGCCGGCCCGTGAGCGACGGCGGCGTTCTTGCCGACCTCGCCAGCGCCGCCGGTGGACTTGGCGACCTCACCGTCCGCGGGGGTGGCGGCGGGCTCGCCGGCACCGGCGCCCGACGTGGCGGTGACACCGGCCTTGCCGGCGGGGCACAGGTTGGCAATGTTCTGCAGGGCGGCGTTGCAGTCCTTTTCGACCTTGGAGGCGATGCTCGTGTGCACGCTGGCCCACGACTCGGCAGCCTGGACGAAGCTCGTGTACTCGCTGGCGACGGTGCCGGTCAGCGTGTACGCGCACGGGTCCGTCAGCGTCTGCGCCCGTATAAAGGCGTCGGAGATGAAGGCCGTCGGGATCGTCGGCAGGTCGGTCGCCTTTTGCACCTCGGCAAGGTCCGCCTGGCACTCGGGCGAGAGGTCCCCGAGCGGCGTGTTGACCTGCCGCAGCGCGAGCAGGTTGTTGGCCGACACGGCCGTGGCCAGCAGGGAGGCGAGGATGATCTTGGTCTGCATGGTGGTGGAGATGGGGTAGTCTTTGCTGATGGTGTTCTTTTGGCTGTAGAAGTGGTTGTTGTCGGGAGAACAAGGAGAGGTTATTGACGAGGGGGAGGGATAGGAGGGAAGAAAGAGCAGCTTGGCAAGTTCTTATATGACAACAAAGGCGAGATTACAAACTGGGGAAGAATGGGGCCTTGTCTCATCTTATAATAGCTATACCAAACCAACTAAGTCGACTAGTTGACTTAGTTTCTTCATGGGCCCATCAAACGTCCAACCAGCCCTAGTGACAAGGCAAGCTGGCCCCTTGCTTGCCAGGGTTTCCAATTTCCAGTTCCCTTGAATCCTCTTCTTTCTTTGCCTTGTCAAGATCCACCAGGGACCCCGAAGTTGCGCTTCAAGTTGTCCACAACTTGCCACCGGCCTATCTGTCAGCCGGGCCTGTCCTCGTTGCGGGCCACCCCCCTGCGTAACAGCGAACTTATCATGTGCTTTGTTTCTATGCCACGAGAGAAAGCCGCTCGACGGAAAACGGTGGCCGCAAGAGCTGTGAAAGGATTGGAGCCACATCTCATTTCGTCGGGCTAAAGGAGATGTATCGTGATGGGTAAGGCGGAAATGGCCCCAAACCCGACGCCAACTGTGAATACAACCTTCCTTTTTGCCTTTCTTCCCCCCCTTCGCGCGATTAATCTGATGTTGCGAGTTTGACTCGGGCTCCCTCTGCTGCAGAAACCAGCCAGACGTGCTTGCGACACGGGGGGTCCGTCTCAAGTTTCATGCCATGACTAGACGACTTCAAACGGGGTCACTTTACAGAAATGCCTCTCTTCCTCCCCCCCACCCCCATCTTCCCCAGACGAATAATGTGGGAATTGACATACTATTACAACTTATCGTTGGACCCAAAACAAATAAAAAAGCCTCTTCTTGAGGACTAGCAATAGGCTCATGTTTGATCTGTTAAAAACTCTAAAAGTCGCCTTATTCACCCGCTGTTGGCCAGCCGCCCTTCTAGCGCATCTAGACCAAATTCCAGATGCGGGTAAAACTTTTGGCGGCGCACAATTTGTTTCATGCCGCCCGTAGTTATTCCAAATCGGAGCCTTCTTTATTTGGCAACACCAAAAGGAACTGTCATACTCGGTTCGTTTTCTTCTCGCCGACATTGACTAGCTGTCTTGAGCCCTCTTGACCTGGGACAGTAGCACTGGGCGGCTTGCCCGATTTGAACGGCACTCAGCTGCAAGGCACAAGAGTATCTCTCCCGCTTGCCGATCATGGCTTACACAGCGCTCAGCCCTGTCGACGCCACTGATGATAAAGGTTGTTGAATGGGAAGGGAGCTAGTCAACTAGCGGTACAAGGCGTCAGTCTTGGGGCTGAAGGAAAGGGAAGCAGCCGCCGCCATTCTGAGCCACTCGTTAATAATAGGAATGTAGCTTGGGCGTCGCCAAAAAATGCCGGGGCTCTGATTCGGCGGCGCGGTGTCCCGCCGACGTGAGGGGTCCGGAAGGTCCCCCAACGCCGGCCACCTTGCTCCAAGAGCGCCGGCTGGCTTCATCCATCGTCCCCGGCTTCTCCGCGGTGGCTACCGCGGCGGTGGCTGAAAGTAAGAACAAGGCCAGAGGAGCCTTGTCCTTGTGGCGCCAAGATCAGAAACAGCCACATAGCTCTCGGAACCCTCGCGTGAATCCACGAGAGTCGGAAAGTTTCCGTCAGCAGCCCTGCAAAGATGAGAAATCGTTGGCGAGCGGGTAAGGTATGGTGCTAGATATAGATTGCGTCAAACACAAAAGCCGGCAGCCCGTGATCTACTACAAATTCGAGCCTCGTTACCCCCTTTGGCCCATTCGAGATAGTGCGTTGTAACTAGTTGGACTTTGTTGGCGGCCTGCATAGGTAGCCTTGAACGGGTTCTTTTTCTAGAAAAAAAAAAACCCCCCTCACGATAAACCAAGTCAGAAGCACCGACGCGAATCGTACGACTCAGACCAGCGCTGAGCAAGATGCATTTGTTAAAGCTCCTATGCATTGCATTGCGCTATGCGTGCGACAAAGGTGGATCGCCGGCGTGCGACGGAGGACGACATGCAACATTTTTAGAAACGCCAAGACGACGGACACTTTGAACGGGGGGCTATCGCAGAACATTCATCGTAAGATGGTTCCTGTCCAAGACGTGTCAGGGTTTTGGGACAGTCGCCATCCCGCAAAGTCGGCAGCCGAAAATCGAGATCCAACTCGGTGTATTTGGCGCCTAATGTCGGCTTGACCCAACATATATCAAACAGTGATTGATAATGTAGACGAGAACCCATTCATTCAACGTTAGATTTCATTAATCGGCAAACTTATGGTAGCGCCAAGTCATATAGAACCCTCATATACAAAGACCTGCATAACACCGTGGCATTTCAGCATAGGGGGCAGGTTGGGCGACTGGTGCTGCCCGACCTACACCCTCCTGTACCAATTCTCGCGCGGGTCGCCCAGGCACTCGCCCACGGTGACGGACCGGAAGCCGTTTCGAAACAGCGACTTGAGGGCGTACTCGGTCAAGTTGTACACGGACTGGTACACCGTGTCGTGCTCAATCTGGAGCCACTTGGTCGTCTTCGGGTCGCGCTTCTCGACGGCGTCGTCCCAAATGTCCTTGCATTTTTGAATTTGGTCCGGCTCGTCGTGCAGGTAGCCTTCGGTGTCGAGGTTAAAGTACGTAACGTGGTAGCCGAGCTCGCCGAGCCAGCGGTCCGTCTCATCGTTGCTGGCCGAGTACGGCGGCCGCATGTACGTCGGAAAATATCCAAGAAGGTCGGCGAGTGCCGCCTCGTTGAAAAACATCTGGTTGCGCAGCTGCGTCCTGCTCAGCTCCGTCAGGCGCTGGTGCGACCACGTGTGACTGGCGACCTGATGGCCGCTGGCCACCATGCGCTTGATCAGGCCACCCCAGGCGTATCGAGGGTCGTTTATGGCGCCCTTGCCGAGATTGTTGCCGGTGACGAAAAAGGTCGCCTTGGCATTGTAGTCCTGTTGAGGTGTGTGCCGTTAGAGATGGCGGGGGAGGAGGGGTGGTTGGTGGTGTAACACAACCGTGTGGGAGGGCCAGCTGCTCACCTGGAGAATGTTCAGGAGATCCTCAGTGTACGTGTAGGGACCGTCATCAAAGGTCAGGGCAATATCGCCATACCGCTCACAGTGGTAGATGGCTTCGCCGTAGGGAATATTGCCAATGTGCGGCCGTGCAACCCGCTCCGTAGCCGGACCCTTGGGTCGCACATTGGCGTCACACCGCGGGCCAAAGTCAATCTGACAGGCCGGCGCAGAGCAGTAATCGTACCCAACTCCGCACCATCTGAATCATTTTTAGTACGGGACGGGAAAATCAAAACACCAACGTGAGACCGTACCCCGCGCTCGAGCAGCATTCATCGTTTTCGCACGTCGTGCCGAAACCTATCCCGCACCGTCCATCTCTCGAGACAACTCGGGCGGTGCTGACATCTGGCGATACATTGGGATGGCCCAACACCACAGTTGCGAGCTGAGAAAGCGAAAGCAGTTGGTATAGCATCTTGGCGAGGAGTCAACGCGTGGACTTGTTGCTCAGG
This sequence comes from Cordyceps militaris CM01, assembly GCF_000225605.1. Classification (NCBI taxonomy): domain Eukaryota; kingdom Fungi; phylum Ascomycota; class Sordariomycetes; order Hypocreales; family Cordycipitaceae; genus Cordyceps; species Cordyceps militaris. The sequence goes on along the minus strand of NW_006271975.1, from coordinate 1,759,023 downwards.
AATGGGAGGAAAGTAGAAATCGCCGCAGCAAGGGGATCCAACCAAGGTCTATATATTTCCAGCTGCGGCTCACTCTTCGTAAACGTCAGATTGCGCCCATAACATCACGATGCACGGCAGCTTCGTGTGCTGCGCGCTGAAATAAGCTCCTAGCACAAAATCCCAACGCGTGCAACCCAAGACACCATCCAGCACTACAATCAGGTGCCATGGGCGTGGGTGCCTGCGGCCCATTGCGTCTCTGTGCGTCAATAGTTTCCAGCTGCGCGCATGTGTTCGTATTGGCTGTCACTGCCGTACTACATCAGCCGCAGAAGTGCGTTCAGGATGAGGAAAGCCAAGGTAAACAGCTTATTAAGGGCTGACGTCGCACACACTGCACGCCCGCGTTGGCAACCGTGTTGGCAACCCGTGTTGGTATTTTGGCTTGGACCAAGCAAACGTTGGCGCAGAAGCTTGCCACTGGCGCCGCTCGCAGCTCCGACTCTTTGGGGATCCCGGCGTTTCTGCGCGGTTCAACAACAGAGAGTTTTTGTCAATCAGTAACTGACCGAGTTGTGTCCTACTCGCACAGGTGAACTAAAAACGGGTTTGTTGCCATTAATGCTGCGTCAAATTCACTCGCAGCAACGAACTAAAAACGGCTTTGTTGCCATTAATGCTGCGTCAAATTCACTCGCAGCAACAGGACATTGGCTGAGCATGTCTTGTTGCGGGCGCAAGGACAGAACTTCAAGCTCCGTTGCGGAGATTTGCTCCGGTGTTGGACTTGGCGAGAATGCTTCAAAGTTATCAGATTGAAACATGGTAGCTCGTCGGATATCCGACTTGTAGACGGAGACCGTCCACAAAAGCGGAACCAACGAGTTAGTGGCTGCCTTTGTCTTGGTCTGGACCTGGTGAAAACTTTTTGCCCGTCGAAAGATAATTTCGATGCATTGGGGATAGAAAGCCAAAATTAGGCTTTGAGGCGATGCCATGCTAAGTCGACATGTCTGGAGCTAGCAGTCTGATTCATGGAAACTACCTGCCAAGATGGGCCTTTATCGCCGCGAGGTGCTCCAGCTGTGGTATTCCGACGTGAAGTTCGGGGCAAGATGAGGCGACGAATGAAGTCGTTGGGTCGAGGAGCGGATGGAGCAGAGGACCGCGTCAACCGCCAAGACTTGAAAATTTCCATCTCGAGGAGCTGAGCGACGGAACAATTCTCTCGAGCCCCGTAGTTTGGTGGGTATTAATCGTATATGTTTATGGATGTGCTGCTATTGCCTTTGGCCCTGACAATGTTCATCATAGGCTGAGTCGGATTTGTGAGACAAGGCTGGCGAACTAGTCACCGCGGGGAAGCCGAGTAGAGTAGAGGCCGCGTGCGGACGTTGCTCGGTGATGGCATTTTAGGGATCGGCGTTCGGTCGGCCGAGGTTGACGTCGTGCAGAGCGTTTGGCGACTGAGATCAGATGGCCATTTGACTTGTAAGAAAATTCTGGCCATCAAAGAGTCGTCCAAGCAGCGCCTGTCCTGCCAAGCCGCGCGGGGCACGGCGAGAAAATCTTGGTATCCTGCTCTGGTCCTTGACTCGGCCGCCTCTCCGTCGGTCGCTCCACCAGTGCCCAGCAATCCCATGTGGCCATGCAGGTTGATCGCCCTTGGTCATCGGCAAATGGTCGCAGGCCGTACGCCGACGAATCCGAAGCCGTTGATGGTTTGTGGTGGTGGGCAGACCCTTGTTTGTATGCCATCGAGACAGCTGACGCGCTGCACACAGTTGCCGGTCTCAAGGTTCTCTCTCGTTAACCCCTGCGCAGCGTGAGAAATAAGTGCAACTCAAACACGCCATCGCGCACTGTGCACTGTGATTTTTTCGTCGGATCAGATAAAACTTGTCGAAACGAAACGAGGCGCGGCCGCCCGCTGGTGGCGCATCAAGGGCTTGAAACTAGTTCGTATTTGGTCGAGTCCGTGGTGGTCCTGGTGGAGCGGCAACGAGGGTGGCGTCTGAAGAAAAAAAAAAGGTCGCCTGATTATTGGATTTGCCTTTTCTTCTTTTTTTTTCCTTTTCAAGTGGGTAATCTAATCAATCGCTACTGCCTCTAGTATGTACATACGCACTCGATGTATATACTACATAGTATTACAGGTTCTATATGGGTGACAGAGCAACTGACCAGACAGACAGTCCACAGACTCTTGTACGGACTCTATTAACCAGGCGAAAAGGGGAAAAAAATAAGAAAGATGAATAGATGATACAGACAAAGAAGACGAAGAATAAGAGAACGATATTAGTGCATAGTACTAAATTAACTACAAGTGCATCATCAATTTTGTCTACTAGGTGGGCACCTGCTGAAAAGTCTAGCTGCAACCCATTTGCCGAGCCAACACCTCTAGGCAAAGTACTTTATTATGTACCTACTTATATTATATAACAACCCGATTGCCCACCCCTCATCCATCATCCCTCATCCCTCCTCCTCTCATAGACAACTACCACCCGCCAACCCTCTGGATAGATTCCCATCCGCAACAATGGCCTCCTACGGTGCTCAGAAGCGCCTCAACCTGCATGGCCTGGACGGACAGGTCGATGATAAGACCGTGGCCAAGGCCGATGTGTCGCTCGCCGACATTGCCCGCGGCGTCCGCTCGCCCGGTGTCGCACGTATCGAGGCCATCGCCGCCAGCCTCACCATGACGGACCGCATCATCATCTTCACCAGCACCTTTATCCTGGCCTACGCCTACGGCCTCGATGGCGGCCTGCGCTACAACTATCAGACGTATGCTACCAACTCGTTTGGCAAGCACTCGCTTCTCTCCACCATCAATGTCGTCCGCGCCGTCATCGCCGCCGCCGCCCAGCCCACCGGCGGCAAGCTCGCCGATATCTTTGGCCGCGTCGAGCTGCTCATCTTTTCCGTCTTTTGCTACACCATCGGCACCATCATCGAGGCCGCCTCCAAAGACATTGGCACCTTTTGCGCCGGCAGCGTCATCTATCAGATTGGCTACACCCTTGTCATCCTCCTCGTCGAGGTCATTGTCGCCGACATCACCACCTCCCGCGCCCGTCTCTTCTTCAGCTACATCCCCGCCCTCCCCTTCATCATCAACGCATGGATCACTGGTGACATTCAGGCCTCGGCTACCAAGAACATCACCTGGAACTGGGGCATCGGCATGTGGGCCATCATCTACCCCGTCTGCTCCCTGCCTCTCATCATCAGCCTGACCTGGGTTGGCATTCGCGACAAGGTCAGAGAGCTGGGTCTGTTTGGCTACCTCCGACACTCCTTCCGGTCCCCTGTTGCCAATACCTCTGGTAGCAACATCTTTGTCCGTTTTTTCAAGTTCTCCAGCGAGCTGTTCTGGGCACTCGACGGCATCGGTATCGTCCTGGTCATTGCTGTTTTCGGTTTGATCTTGGCTCCTCTCACTCTTGCTGGTGGTAGCGCCGGTGGTACGCCCCCCAAATGGGGCTCCGCTGGTATCATCGCTCCTCTGGTCGTTGGTGTCTGCTGCATTCCCATCTTCGCCCTCTGGGAGCTGCGCGCTCCTGTTCCTCTCGTTCCTTTCCGCTACATGAAGGATCGCTCCGTCTGGGCTCCTATTGGCATTGCCGTCTTCCTCAACTTTGCCTGGACCATGCAAGCCGATTTCCTCTTCACCGTTCTCCAAGTTGCATTCGACTTTAGCGTCAAGTCCACCTCCCGAATCGCCCTTCTCTACTCGTTTGTCAGTGTCATCGTCGGCACCTGTCTCGGCGCCATCGTCTTCAAGGTCCGCCGTCTCAAGCCCTTCATCATTGCCGGTACTTGTCTCTTCATGGTTGCCTTTGGCCTCCTTATCCACTTCCGAGGATCCGTCACCGCCGACAGCGCCGCTAGAGCGGGTGTTATTGGCGCCCAAGTCGTGCTTGGCTTCGCCGGTGGTCTGTTCCCCTACACCACCCAGGCGTCTCTACAGATCCAAGTGCCCCACGAAAAGATGGCAGTTCTGACAGGTATCTTCCTTGCCATGTATAATGTTGGTTCAGCTCTGGGATACTCTGTCGCCGGTGCTATGTGGACACAGCTACTGCCCGGGGAGCTCGAGGAGCGCTTCGCTTCCATCAACGCGACCATGGCCCAGGAGGCCTACGGGTCGCCTCTCACCTTTATCGTCAGCTACCCTATTGGCACACCTGAGCGTACGGCCCTCATCAGCGGATACCAACACATCCAGAGGCTGTTGACCATTACTGGTATCTCGCTGTGTGTGCCGCTCATCATCTTTTCCCTTCTCGTCCGCAACGTCTACCTCACCAATGACCAGAGCTTGGTCAAGGACTCGGATGTGTCGTCCGATGAGGAGGTTGGGACCGAGGACATTGCCACTGAGAGGAAGTAATCAAGAAAACAGTCGGCGTGCATCACATAGCGTACAGGCATGCCATTGTATCATGTCGTAACGCAACATTGTTTAGAAGCAAATTTACAGTCAGTAGTCTTTTCTCAATATACCCTTTAAGATGTCAAGGAATTTATTGCCGCAAAACGGCCAGATACAGTACAATATTTTCCTGTCATAAACGATACAGACAGGCTTGAGCGCTGCGCTTTACTAATAGCCATGCTAAGTCAGTGTCTTGAAATAGTATTTTCTTCTTTGTTTTTATGTGATGTTTTCTTTTCTACTTTTTGTCGTTTTCCATTATTCACGGCCGCGACGAGGGGGTATTACATTGAGCCGAAAGAAGATAAAGAGTCGCTTCGTGTCTTGAAAAAGGTCTTTTTGGATTACCAGAAGCTAGAAGAAGTCAAAAAAATCAAAACCTGCCTTGGCAGTACTGTACATGTCAGAAAAGAGGACAAGTCATTAATATCCCAATCGCTCGTTAAGAAAAAAAAAATCAGGGCACGACTTAAGCGCGTGCAACACCAGCCCCTTGCCGGTATTTCTTTTGTATACATCCCAGCCCAAAATCCGGAACCTAACCCCTCCCACAGAGAAAACCAAAACAAAAAAGATGAGTACCGCAGAGCCAATGCCCCCGGCGCGCCGTTACCAAAACGGATTCGAGTTGTAAATCTGGGAAAACAAGAACCGCTCCTTCTCGTCGACGGGCCACGTCATGGGGTCCGTGATCTCGTTGCTCAGGTTAAACGTGAAGCCCTCAAACTCAGCAAAGTTGCCGAGCCAGCCGCCGCTGCCCGAGTTTTCGCGGGACATGGCGGCGCCGTACGAGGCCTGCAGCGGCGTCTCCGTCTTGTAGGCGAGGTGCTTGGCCTCGGTCTCCTCGATGCGGCGGCGGTCGGCAGCGGGCCCCCCGTCGACGCGGCGGATGAAGAGCTGCAGGAGCCAGTTGCGAAACTCCCACGTTGTCTGCAGCTCGGCGAGGCCGAGCAGGCAGACCTTGGCGCGGTGCTCGGCGCTCGTGCGCGACATGCCGCGCGCGAAGCGCAGCTCCATGACGTTGAGCACGAGCGTGTTGGAGAGGTTGGTGATGACATGGATCTGCGCGTGCCGCATCACGCCGCGCGGCAGCATGTCCTCGATGATGCGCACGTTGCGCGCGCCGGCCTGCAGCGCGAACTGGCCCTCGTGGTCAAACGTGGTGTCGGAGAAGCAGAGCCGGTACAGGAGAATCACAATGTTATTGTAGGCCAGGTGGATCATACTCGTAAAGAGGCTCAGCTGGGAGCCGAGGTCCTCGTCGATGCGCAGCGACGGCGGCAGGCTCTGTTTCCACCGGACAAGCTCGTCGCGGATCGCGGTGCGGTCGGCTTCGGTCGAGGTCCGGTGCGGCGAGTAGCCGACGTCGAGGACTTTGCCGAGAAAGGTGCTGAGCTCGGTTATGCGCATGGTGTAGTCCATGGCCTCGGTTCTCTCTTCCTTCGGGCGGGACGTGGAAAAGGCGTGCTCGAAATCGCCCGGCTCGAGGCTCTCGACGTCGCAGTCCTCGTTGCGCACCCGCTGCGGCAGGCCCAGGGTGCCGGCCGACTGCTTCTCGTGCATATACACGGACCACCATAGTCTTCTGGCGAGCTTCTTTTGACGATCCGACACGCGGGCGTCGGGCGCGAGCTTGCCCTGTTTGCGTGAGCGATGCAGGCCGCGGCGCTGCGCCATGCTAATAGCGACGCCGAGCCAGTATCGGGTGTCCTTTTCCTCAGAGGCGCGTCCGCGCCAGAAGCTCAGGAGGATGACGCTCTGGATGATGACGAGGCTTTGGGTTTCAATGTTGGCGTCGTACAATTCGGTCGCGCGGGTATAAAAGGCGAGCTTGGCTTGGCTTCTGTTGCCGAAGCCCACGTCGGTGACGACGGAATCGTCGCAGTGGGACGTGGCGACGAGCAGCAGAGACTGCAGCAGCAGTGTGGAGAGGGTGCCCGTCTCAAACTGGTTCCATATGTCCTGCTCGTCGACAATAGGGCAGAAGGGATGGAACCATTGAAAGTAGGCCATGAGGAGCGCCGTGGTGACGTGGCGGGGCGGAAGCGTAAAGGGGCCGCTTGGTCGGCTCATGAGGGTTTCGAGGGCGGGATTCGGATATTCGGGGCGGTCCTTGCCGGCACCTGTCTCGTACGGGATCGAGTCGAGCTTGGCTACGGACGAGGCAAAGTTGTCGGTGCCGACGTAGCGAATCGACGACGACTCGCCCCAGAAGACGGAGGCGCCGTATTCTTGCTTCTCGTCGGGCTTGACATCGGGCTTGACGACGCCGCGGGACAACGAGGCGAGGGCAATGGACGCTTGCGACATTTCCTCGTCGTTGGGCGACGTGTACTCGCTCTTGGAGACGAGGCTGGGCGGGTCGTTGGGCGGCGAGGCGCTGGTACCGGCAAAGGCGAGGCCGTCGAGCGGTGACGGTGGGACGACGGCGGGCAGCTGCTTGGCGAGCGGGCGGGTGGGCGCGAGGGGCGGCGGCTGGATCTGGGAGGATGACGCCGACTCGGGGGCGGCTGGGCGGGCGGGCGACGTGGGTTGCTGCTGCGATTGCGGCTGCCGTGGCGAGGCCGGCGAGGGCTTGGCGGGTTCGTGGCCAGGACGGTAGCGCGGGTGCTTGCCGCGGCGCGAGACCCTCAACTGGCACTGCGTACCGGCGGCCACGCAGTTATCGCAGGGCACCCGTTCGGTGACGTTGCACTTGACGCGGCGGGCGTTGCAGTGAGTGCAGGCCTGCCTCGCACGGCGTCTCTGGTGGGCGTCGGGCGACATTTGACCTTGTGGGCTGTATCTATTGCTGTGGTACGCCTCGCCACCTCCGTGTAGGCGATCTCGAGGGCGGCAAATTTGGTCCTTCTTCCCCGGCTAGATGCAGGCCGGATCGGACCGGGGGGGGGGGGCGAAGAGGGGAAGAAGCGTTGTTGCTGATGAGAGAGGGGCGAGGTGTCGACGGGCGGCGACGGCGGCAGATGCGATGGATGCCCCCGGGCGGGCAGAGAAAAAGGGACAGGAGAAAACGCACCGGCCCGGCGTGGCTGGGGAGGGGGATGGAAACGATGGCCTGGGGTCCCGACGGCAGAGAGGTCACGGAGAGACGGTGCGGGATGACGAACAAGGGGGATTGGCGAGGGAAAAAAGTATCACGAACCGGAAACTGTGGTGTTGCGGGCGGGTTTCTAGGAACTGTCCGTTTGCTTTCCCCGGGCACTTGCAGTCAATCTGTCCGTCTGTCGCAGAAGTCTGGTGGGGGGGCACAAACGAGAGAGGATCTGCCAGCCGTCAGGAGGCTGATGCCGCTATAACTACAGTGGGGTTCCAAAAGTTGTAGGTACCTAGATACCTGGTATTAGGTGCCGTAACCGCAATGTATCAACTAAAACTACCCAGCCTTCAGGTAAGTGTGGCCTGTGAGCTCGGTCCTTTACATGTGGATGCAAGGATCACCCCAGCGCGTGAGTGGATGGTCTGATCAACGCAGTCCTTGCACCTTACCCACGTACATACCGCTTCTTGATAAAACCACGGAGAATGATAAACGGACAATAATCGCACTGTTTTCGCTGGTTTTTTTTTTTTCGTCTCCTTCAATGACAATCCGTTGGCAAGATCAATCCCCGCAAATCCGCAAGCGGAACGCCCATCACCCGGTAAAGCGGCCACCCAAGTTGCCGAGAATGTGGGGTATAGCCGAGAAACGGTGAGCACCCAGCGAGCCAGTAACTAACTACCTAACTAACTATGTATGTAACTAGTAGATGCTCGACAAGTCGGGGCATAGTACGGATACATAGTTTGATCCAGGTCTTGCATTTCCTGCCTCTCTTCGATGGACATCGAAATCCTAACCCTTCACAGACTGAGATGCTGAAGCTGAACTTGTTGCTAACAAATACTTCGAACATGCCTGGAGTCTTCCACCTGCGGACACTTTCTCTGTGTCTCAAGGGGCAGAAATCTAACATATTTGCACCCTAGCTTGTGAAAATCGTAGAGTGGCACCCTTGCTTCCCGTTGTTGTAGACCGAGGCCCTATCCCACGTCGCAGCCTCCGTTCTGACAGCGCCGCCCCATCGCTTCTTATTAGTTTGTTACCCCATGGATCATCGGCTACCGCAGTACATCAAGCCCTCTGGTTCAAACGTCGGTGCGTCTGATTGGCTCATGCCTAACCCCCCCAACAGTTTTGCGGCCGGGTGCTCGGTCCATGCTGCCCTTGGCCTCCCCGGCCAACCGGCCACAACAGTTGCGATGGCAAGGCATGGTATTACAATGGCAAGATTGAAGCATCAAAAACTTCCAGACCGGCCTCGAGCTCGTGGCGTGCCAAAGCAGCGGAAGCGTGGAATCATTCCGAGAACTGGCAGCTCGCCCCGAAACACGTCCATCACGTTTTGGTTACTGGTAATTCGTACAGCGACAATACCAGGCAGCGCTAACCCAATATGAGCTTTTTGCCGACAATGTCGCAACTCTATCATCGTGGCACGGCTATCAGACTGCGTCAGTCCACCAGTCGTAGAACCCTGGCCCTTGCTCGCCAGGATGGCGACTCAATTCATACATGCGCAAATCGAATACAAATGGCAACTTTCATCTCCGAGGGGCTTCGTGCGGTGGCTAGCTCAGTTGAAGCATCTTCAATACGAGCAACTACCGTTAGAGCGCGAGGAGAAATTCCGGCAGAGAAAGTCTGCAAAATAAAAGAAATGAGGGACTCGGCAGGGTTTCCTTTTCAAAGCGAGCAAGTGTGACGTGCTGAAGAATGGGAGGTGTGAGAGAGCACGCGGCCAGTTATACACCAGCATGTATTTCAAGTGTTACTTAGCGCGCTGTAGTCAGAATAGAAAAGAGTCCGCCTCGTAATCAAACCAGTATGTCGCACATCTAGAGTAGAGCTCGCACAAGACCTCTCGGCCTTGGATCCCGGCTCCGAGTTGTCAGACCAAGGAAGGCTGATGCTTGGCAGGAGGTTCGGACGAGTTCGAACAAAGACCAGATTCATTGCTGCGCAAGTACGGATCAACTAGATTCGTCCGAGTTATGGGAATTTGCAATCTTCAGAGAAGACTAGAAAATACGGCGGATCATGCGCCGAGTACGCGAGTAATGGACAGCGAGTGCTGTGATGGCTCTATTAGCAAACTGCGTCGCTACCCTATTGCGCTTGCGACGTTTGAATTGCGGCGCAGTTCCGCATGAACTAGAATGGATCGAATTTCTCGTTGAGGTGTATTCTTCGATAGAAGATGCGCTTGATCCTTGAATGTAGTTCTTGGTGGCTGTGTGTTTTGAGGATGGCAGCGAGCCTGGTTGTGGTAGCCAGTGATGGCTACTGCGTGGGTTGCAAGCGATGGAAACACCAAGCACCAGCACTACCAATACAGCTACGCACGTCTGCAATCATGGCGGCCATTGAACTGTACTGTAACCTTCTTCTGTCACTTCATTGAACAATGGAGCGTCCGAGTTTACTCGTTGGCGGCCTCATCCATGACCACCTTGGAACGGCTTGCTGTCGCGTGTGTGCGATGAGCTGGATTCCACGTCCACAAAGCTGACAGCTCGCTTTATTCGCCCGCCCTTTTCATCACTGAGGCAAAAATCAACGGCTTTGATTTTGCGGCATTTTGATTCCGCTGGCACTATTCAATGAGGGACCTGTATCACCACGCGTACTTGTCACTCCATCGAAGTGCAGGGTTTATTGGGCGAACGGAGCTTGGCCGGTGTGTGAAAAGAACTGGATCCGCAGCGACATTGTGCTTGGGAATATCTTCTCCAACAGGGTGAGTTTGGCCATCAGTACAAGAGGATATCATGTGTGCTATTCCCCGGGCGCCAAGGACGTGTGCGGTCAAGGTAAATGGACTGGCCTGGTTTCTTTGGCAACTGTCATGTGCCACACGAAGCCAAGACGCACGGTTGGTTTCGCTGTCGGGGATAGTTCTGACGCCTCAAACACGCAAAGTGCTTCGACTGCTCCTCGTCGAAACCAGAAATGGGTCAATAGCAGCACAGACAAAAAGCCTTTTGGCTGGTGCGTTCACCGAGCTACGGATTGGGTAAGGGTCAGGCTGTAGACGATGTGCTCCGGTTCTCTCTTCAATTGGAAGAGTTCCTGGTCTAGTTTATAACCATTCGGCAATAAACCCTGTTTCAACGACAAAAAGCCGCGAGACAATGCTGGTAAAAAAGGCGGCCTCGCAGCGCCACCAGCGGGAGGCAAATAGGCAGATGCATGTGGGCCCGCTCATCACCTGGAGGCCTGGCTCCATGCGCTGTTTGCGACCATGACTTCGTCATATCCTCGCAACCAAGCCACGGGCAGCATCTTCTACTCATCCTCTTCCTGCCACTACATCGTGCGTCCTTTCCTACAACGATAACCTAGACAGCAAACAAACCACCACCCACCGAGCACCATGGCGCGATCACTCGCCACCGCCGTCCTCGCCCTCGCGGCCCTCGCCACCGCCTCCTCCGACCTCACGAGTGCCTCCGACGACACCCCCCTCCCCGTCGTCATCTGGCACGGCCTCGGCGACACCTTTTCCGGCGAGGGCATCCAGGCCGTGGCCGCGCTTGCCGACGCCGTGCACCCGGGCACGTTTGTGCACGCCATCTCCCTGGCCGACGACGACGCCAGCGCCGACCGGTCCGCGACCTTTTTCGGCAACGTGTCGGCCCAGGTCGACGCCGTGTGCGCGCAGCTCGCGGCGCACCCGATCCTGTCGAGCGCGCCCGCCGTCGACGCCCTCGGCTTCTCCCAGGGCGGCCAGTTCCTGCGCGCCTACGTCGAGCGCTGCAACGCGCCCCCCGTCCGCAGCCTCGTCACCTTTGGCAGCCAGCACAACGGCATCGCCCAGTTCCGCGCCTGCGCGCCCACCGACTTCCTGTGCCAAGGCGCCATGGCCCTGCTGCGCTTCAACACCTGGAGCGCCTTTGTCCAGGGCCGCCTCGTCCCCGCCCAGTACTTTCGCGACCCCGCCGACCTGGACGCCTACCTCGAGGGCTCGCGCTTCCTCGCCGACATCAACAACGAGCGCGAGGAGAAGAATGCTGGCTACAAGGCCAACCTGGCCGTCCTGACCAAGTTTGTCATGTTCCTCTTTGAAGACGACACCATGGTCCACCCGCCCGAGTCGTCGTGGTTTGGCGAGGTCACCGAGGCCGGCAGCGTGCCGCTGCGCGACCGCCCCATCTACAAGGAGGACTGGCTGGGCCTCCGCGCCCTCGACGAAAAGGGCGCGCTCGTGTTCCGCTCCATTACGGCGGACCACATGCAAATTCCGGAAAAGGTCCTCAACGAGACCTTTCGAGACTTTTTCGGCCCGTGGAAGCGCGCGTTTCCCTCGCACCGCCACGAGCAGCCCAAGTTATACAGTCACGATAGCTCCGCCAACCTGGAACTCTAGTAGACAGTGTATGAGCTTGACTTTTTGAGGTTTGCAAGCATTGCTGTGTATTATTGTCGGACTTGATCCGGGTACTGGAGCTAGCATCGTTAAACTCTGTGCCACCACCTTGATTCAACGATATAGCGTATAGGCGTTAGGAGTAGGCATCTTTATTCCCATTCGTTTTCCTCTTCTCTTCTCAGCATCACTGTAGCATCAGATCACTTCGTTCAACTTTGCGTAGCGAGTACATGTCAAAGTGCTCTTGTTTTCTGCAAATACCATCTAACAAATGCAAAACGCCCCAAAACGCCTGATGCCACAGATTCGATAAGACAACCAAATAAAAGTCGTGACATGTACACATGCCCCCTGCTGCGTCCCTCGTCTGGCCTCCTTTTATATTCATGCATATATCAGATTCTTGTAAACATGCCTCCCGCTCTGCTATACCCGTCTTAGTCCATTGCCTTGCTAGCCTTGGCCTTGGCGCTGCGCAGCTTGCTCTTGCGTTCCGCAATCTGCTCATTGAGCTTCGCGTCGTCGCTCGCGGGCTTGTGCTTGTCGGCGGTCGCCTTCTTCTTCTTGGCCGCGGGCGAGCCAGCCGCGGGCTCCTCGCCCACGAGCGCCTTGCGCTTCTTGCTCGTATTGGCCTTGGTCTCCTCCGTGTCGGCGGCGACATCCTTGTCGTCGACCCACAGCTCGTCCGTCAGCCAGATGGGCAGGGCCGCCGTCTCGGGGCCCTTGAGGTAGATGCCCCGGACGTTGCGCCACTTTTGCGGCACCCACTTTTCCACAAGCGCAGCGGCCACGGCTTGGACATTGGCGGCAATCTGCTCTGCTGTCCAGCTGGCGTAGCCGACGCGCACCGCCGTATTGGTCGACGGCCCCAGACTGACGAGCGCGGCGCCGACCGCCTTCTTCACCTCCTTGGCAATTTGCGCGGGCGTTCCGGCGTTGACATCGTTTTCGCCTGTCTTCTTGGGTCGCTTGCCGCGCTTGCCGTTCACCTTGGGCACCTTTGCCCGGAGGTCAACGGGGACGGGGCGCTTGGTGGTCGTCTTGTAAAAAGATTTGCCGAGGATCTTGGGCAGGCGGTTAATGATGCGTTCGTCGCCCAGGAAGACGTCGTGCTCGGAAAACAGCTTGCGCTGGGCCTCGTACTGTGAGAACTTGGCCTTGAGCTTGGTCACGTCAATCACGCGGCCGATGCGCTTGCGGAGGTCTGCGGGGAACTCGTCGCTGGCCACAATCTCCTTGTATGCGCGCTGAGGGTCGGCCGTGATGAGACAGATTGATAGGCTCTCGTCGTCGGCGTGGAGGGGGTGCGGCATCACAATCTTGCCGGGTTGCAGCTTGGACTTGTCGGCAATGTGACGCTTGGTTGTTAGCGTTAGCCAGACGGGTGTGTCGGCCGTGTCATCTTGATCGTCTTCGACGAGTAGGTTCTTTTTAGCCGAAGGTTTCCCAGCGGACTCCTTGGCAGCCTTTTTGATGTGTGCAAGAAGAGCCTTGGAGGCCTTGATAGACTACATGCGTTGTTAGCCCTTGCTCCTCCAAGAAAAAATGGCGGCGGAAGATTTGCCAAGTACCTGTTCGTAGCTAATGGCAACAATCTCATTGGAGCCGATAGCGGCTACTTCTTTTGAGGGAGCCATGGAGAGCTGTATTGTATGGGATTTGTCGTCCAGGTAATTGGGTAGCGACTTGGCGATGGGACTTTTTTCGAAGGCTCGATAATTTTTTGGCGGTGAAGAGTCTTTTACAGAAATGTGGCAGAAAATGAGTGGTGTGACCCAAACGGGAGGAGCTAATTTTTTTGGCTGGCAAAATTCTGGGTCGGAACATGCAAGCGCCGGCCTCCGGTTTACATGGGCGGCTCTCCGATGCACTCCGCTTTAATCATCGGTGTCGACGACATAACGAATTATATTTTGGTGATTCGGGGACGTCGACTGGAGGTTAAATGAGTGCCGTTATTTGGAAACTCGCGGGAAGTCTGTGCTTGAAGCTGCGCTTCGTTGTGGTGGCTCGGCCAATATCTAGTGGCTCGCTTGCTGCTAGCTTTGGAGCCACAGAACGCCGAACGACTTAGACGTCATGCCACACTACCGTGGCTCAGCCGGATATGTCATACCTAGCTAGAAAGTTGATGAGCACAACAGCTAATAATACTAATAATACTGTTTTGTACGAAGCAAAGTGCATAAATTGGCAGAATTGCCACCCAGAAAACTCATCTAACCTTAAGTTGAGTAGCGCCAATAAATTGTTGCTCGCATCCAATACCTGGCCGCTGTGGCAGTGTGCGAGTCTCGGGTGGGCGGGACAGACGCGCTTCGCGACATGAGGCGGGGGACAAGTCGTAGGAGCCTGCCGCAATTGTATTACCATAATGCAGGGTGGTCAGGGGCGACTCTGCGTTTGTGAAGCAGTCGGGACGTACAAGATGGAGGACAGAGCTATATATTTAGATTCGGCCAAATTCGTTGGCGAGTCGCGTGCCACAGAGGGCGGCTGGTTAAAGAGCATGCAGGGACGGTCATGGGACAAGCTTTTTTTAATGACTTGCACAACTACAAAGTGGGGGAACTCAAAGGGTTTCGGTGTACGGAAGTTGGGCTTCATTTGCAGGAAAATGTAAAGGCGGTTTGAAGAGAGGAAGAATCTAAGTTGATGAGCTTCTGCACAAGATATTGAAAAGGCTATATTCTGCGAGGAAATTCTTTATTTCTTGGGACAATGCTCACGTTACAGCAAGAATGCCGAGTAGGTATCTACGCTATAATAATAAGCGGCATTTCACAAAAATGAACAAGTCATAGACCGGTCTTTGGACGTGCAAAAGCCTAGGAGCAGACGCGGTCCCTGGTCAGTGGAGACGTGTTTTTGCAGGCCGGCGAAAGTGGCTGGAGTGGGATGCTGGGATGGATACGGGGCAGCACAGCATGTGAGAGGTGTGCTTGGAAATGACGATGCGGTGAGGGAGGTACATATTACATTATCCGTAGCTTGACTTGAAAGGGAAAAGAGAATAGCAATAACAGTAATCGCGGTTGCTGTTCGTCGAGATTCTAGGCACGCGAGCAGAGGCATATTGCAGGCGATCTACAGGTACCTACGGTGGGCTGCAAAAGGCGTTTTAGTGGACTTGGCACAAATTTCAGTGCCTGCAGACAGCAGCCCACTGTAAAACGTCTGTAAAAGAGATGCAGATGCCCGCTGTGGCTTTAAGCGCCGGGGCACCTGCAGTGGACCCCACGCGCTGTAACGACCCAAGCCGGGCCTGGCTGGGCGCTGCACAACTCGCACAAGATCCCGACACGCCAAAACGCGCGATGCGCCTACCTTCGCGTTCGTGTCGTAGCACGACGGCCCCCTCCCTCTTAAAACCAGCACCGGCCCTCTTTCTGCACACACAACCACACCACCACTCTTCTCTCCAAAACGCTTACCATTGATCTGCGACCGCCTTGCCCGGCCCGTTGACACATTTTTGCTTCTATTTACAGACTTGGGCCTCTACACATCCAACCTTTCTCTGATATATCGCGCTAGAACGTCTTCTCCGGGTGTAAGTCTGCCATCGCCTCCCATCACGACATACGCCTCGCTCCGACGATCGAACACGACATTAGGACGCGAAATCACGCGGTTCTCCCCGACTACGAACCTTTCAAATACCCTGGCATGGTAGTGGAACACACAATTGACCTATTCGTCGCGTATCATGCCGTTTGACTCTGACAAACTGGCGGGCTCGTTGGCAAACGAGCCCCGGCTACCTATGCCATCGGCAACCTCTACCTCGCTGGCTGGCACCAAGCGCCCGGCTCCCTCGCTGTTGCCCCCATTTGAGCTCCTGTCTTCTTCGCCAGGCCTCCCTCGGACCTCGAAACGCCAGAACACGGCTACGGATGCCAGCCTGCGGTATCCCACACCCATTCCTACATCCAGCACGGGTATCTTGTCTAGCTCCCCGTTGCGGCGCAACTCGGCAGCCATTGGTGAGGCTCGCAATGCTATGGTTGAGAAGCGCGCTCCTTTAGGTGCTTTGCCCTCGGTTGAACTCGCCGAAAACGGAGAGCCGCTGCTTATGGGCCGTTCCTCCAACTCCGCCCACTACCAGCTGTCAGCTAGCCGCCTGATATCGCGCGTCCACGTCAAGGCTCGCTTCGTTGCTGCCACTGAGCCCGAAGAGGCAAACAAGGTAGAAATTGTTTGTGAGGGCTGGAATGGGTTGAAGCTGCACTGCCAGGGCCGCAGCTGGGACCTTTCGAAGGGTGATACCTTCTCTAGCGAAACGGAAGCCGAGATCATGATTGACGTTCAAGAAGCGCGCGTGTTGCTCCAATGGCCGCGTCTCTCCTCGGCGATCGACAATGTTGGCAATCTATCCGACTCAAGCTGGGACGATTCTCCCCCACGATCCCAAACACGCCCCGGTCGTCTCTTTGACTCATCCCCTCTCCGTCGTCATGCGGCCTCTATCCGGTCTCCTGAAAGCCCCACGCCCGTTCATTTGGCGAGCTCACAGCGCCTACACGACCTTCTTCCTAGCCCGTCGGAGCTTGATGGCGCCATCGAGATTTATGAGGACGAGCCAGAACTCCCTGGTCAAATAACTCTAGATCCCAATGCCAGTATGCTGACGGAAGCCACTGCTAGCTTCCACAGCCATTTGGACGACGAGGAAGACGATGAAGCAGAGCACAACCCCGATGAGGAAAATGACCCCATCGTTCATTCATTCGGCCCATTCGGTGCTGATATATCCAACCGCCTGGCATCGATTCTGGGCAAGTCTCCTCGTGCGGGGAATCCTCTAGGACGCGATATTCCAGAGCTTGCAGAGAACCCAGAGGCATCCGAGACGCATACTGAGAGCAGCTTACTATCTGACCCACCCTCTCCAGAGACCAGGGATGAGGAGACGCCCACACCGGATGATCAGTTGCTTAGTGAGGAGGAAGAGGATCGGGAACCAACGCCCCAAAAGCCCAAAGTCACTGTCCACCCCGGGGTCGCCAACCATGTGGTCAATCAACTCGCCTACTCTCGGCTCTCATCCACGCCTTTGTCGGTCATCATGCAACACCTCCCTGACGATTTCAAGGTCGACTTGACCCGGGATGCTCTTTGTGAAGTCATTGAGTCGACAGGATGTCTTGGTATAATTCCACGCCAGGGCAAGGACGCTGCAGGCAAGGTGCTAGAGAGCGAGTACTACTACCTACCCGAGAAAGACAATGACAGTGAGCGCCGGGCTGCTGTTGTAGATGATCTGCGCAAGCCCAGTTTGAGGAACTGTCGCAAGCAGCACAAGCAGTATTACTGGAAGCGCCCTCGCACGCCTTAGCGCCGACACTCATGACTGCGTATCTAGCCTCGTACCAAGGCAGCTCAATTGCGTCGTTAGCGAGTGAGGATATGGGTTTGCGTTTTTGATGCATAGCACGGCGTCCTTGTCATTTTCGTTCTTCCAATCTATGTTTTAGGCACATTCGAATATTGTTTATTCTACTTTCGAGTGGCGCTGGTTCTGGTCTCGGCCTGCCCCGTCACTACTACTTTTATTGTACTATTAATTCTTTGCCCATTGGGCATCCTTGTTGGACAATGGGAACTTTTCTCGGAAGCAAGATGGGAAATCTAGCGGGATTGGAGCTTAACTGGAGGCGCGTCTGCGGCAGAAGGGGAAAAGAGGAGAGCTTTGCAGTGTGTGGTTTCTGTTGGCATTGTTACAACTTCTATACCTAAACCGTCATTGTTTTCTGTCTTGGAATTGGTGCTGGCGCAAGGAGGCGGAATGTGTAGTGTCGTTTCTCTCACTAGCTACTCATAGATTCCAACGTTCTATATACGCTTTTACATCTCGCCGTTGCATATTGCCTTGTAAAGTGACAGTCCATGATGGTGGCGAAGTAACTCCACGTCCGCGAAATAATGGAGATGTCGACGGTTTCATGAAACTATCAGATAGAAAGGCCATGTCCTGCCTATTTGAGCGTACTCGTGTTAGCCTTGCCTCTGTCCTGCGCTGCGCGCAATGGCCGGAGCTTTGGAGGCCAACGGCGCACCGGGCCGGCATTGAAAGGATCGGGATTGAACGACAACGCGCGTCCCTGTCATCGATGCATCGCCGCCTATGTGGGGGATCTTTTAATCTGGTCTGGGCAGGTTATCTGGACTCCCGTTAATTGATGGCCAACTTTTGGCCGGTTTGTTGTTTGCGTTGGATCTCGGGTGCGTGCGGTCGTGGTTGGTGGCCATGCCTGTACAGAGCCAATGGGACGCTGTTGGAAGCGGGAGGACTGGCCCGTGATATAATTCGACTGGTTTCAGAGTGTGAAAGCTGCCTCATGTTGTCATTGAAGCCTAAATAGACGAGTTACGACGTCGGCAGAGCCGACACTTGTAGTTTGAGTTGGGTATTGTACTTCAAGGCCAAGCCGCGTCATGCTGCGCGGAACTCGCAAGATGCAGGTGAGACTCGAAACTTGATCTAGCCTCGGTACATATTGGAGGTTGACTAGGATCTCAGGAAAAATTATGCAATAGGATTGTTGTCTTGCAGCGGAACGTTTCGGGGCACCTGCACGCAGGACTTGTCGAAGCCTTCGCCGCAGGAGCCAAACCCAGACACGGCGCAAAGACAACGGCCTCCTTGTCAGCATACTTGAGGCGGTGCAAACTCGAGGCGGTGCAAGTTTGAACTACATGCAATGTCTCTGGCACCCAATGCCGTTCTAACCGGTGCAGTTCGGCCCTTTGCTCCGCATACGAGAAATGCGAGCGACTCTTACTGCGTGCCTTGCTCCTTCTTCTTCGTCACCGTCACTTCTAGAAACTCGCACTAAAGGGGTCAATTCAGATATTAGCGCAGCTTTTTTTGTTAGCTATACTTCTGCAGTCTCTGACGAGTGAGGTGATCGCCACTTGCCTGCCAATCCCGGACCCGAAGTCGAGCACTGGTAACGACCAGAAAGGGCAGTAGTTATTGCTGAGGTCAGAGCAAAGATGGTGTACTACCTCGTCTTGGGTAGGCAATGTGAAGCTGTGACGATGCTTCAGCGCGTATTACTCATCTTATTTGTTTTCGCCAAACATCAACTTCTTGGTTGGTAGGACGTCGAGAGTTTGTCTAAGGCGGTGAATGGACATGATACATAGTGAGGTTCGATGATGAGCTGTAATTGCAGTAGTCAAGGCAATGAAAAGGGGGTCAGCACCAATGCAGACTTGAGTGCACACATTCTGGAGAAGGTTCGCTGGTCTTCGCGTCGGTCCTTCATCCAAATCCTAGGAATTGATAGGAGACGATGACACAGGGAGTATCAGCAGCCAGTAACAAACAACGCGGGCGGTTCGGCATAAGCCACACCGAATTAACCGATCGACAGTAAATTACAAGATGATGGCGTCGGGACTTTTTTTTCCTTGGTCAGTGGCTGAAATCCCCGGCGAAGGCGGAACCAGGCTTGCTGACGGCAATGGGATTGGGCCAGGGCTGGGGCAGCGCTGTTATCGGGCTGATGCGGCTATAGGGCTCAAGGGCATGGGCTGATGGATAATAATACATTTTCGGGCTCGATAAGCCATTGTGGTATGTGAGGAACGAAGTCTTTGTTGACGCATGTTGCTCGAGTTCTGTTATAGGGTAATTGAAGACGAACAGGAGCTGGGACAGAACTCTGGGGGTAGCCTCGAGGCTTTTTTCTAGAAGCCAACAAACAGCATGCATGCCCGTTTTGGCGATTTTGTTCTGGCGTCTTTTGGTATAACTTTTGGTATAAGTCATGCGGCATGTTTCAGATGCGACAATGGTCCGCCCAAGGCCTCTCTCTAACTAGCAGCGTCACGCAGTCAGCAAACGCCAACCAGGCCGTCATCCTCAATCATCAAAAGATACTTGCAGGCTCCTTTTCAACTCGTCTCTTTGAAATAGCTTATTCACTAAAGAATAAAAATACCCACATTCATCGGCCACCGGCACAGGTCACAACGCCTGGGGACGTAAGCGGCTAGCTAGGACGGATCGACGGCGGTGGCGGGGGCCAAGCCTGTTCATTTGGCGGGAGCTTTTGATTCTTGACAGAAACGGGGTTTACCTTGATCGACTCTTCTTCCCAAGTGTGCGTGGGATAAGAGTGTGAGGTGTCCGGCGGGGACTTGAGCCCTGCCTCTCGCACTCGTGCCAGACCAGGCAGCCGGCTTTCCCGTTTGCTTGTTTCGCCTTGACACATTCCGACCCCCACGCCACCAACAAAGGAGAAAAAAAACCCAAGGTTGCTCGGGATTCATCTCGTCAAGTTTTTTTCTTTTCGGCCTCGTCGTCACATTGCGGCGGAGCCCGCAACCCAACCACCCACCCCCAGCCAATGAACCACAAGGCGCCTCCCGCCCGCACACTGCCTCGCGGAGAGTCGGGATTCAGAGCTTGACACTCACAAGACCCCCCTCTTCCAATCCCGTCCCTACGCGCAGTTGCTCTCGCTCCGTCACACCAGAGCGGCATTGGGCCCTTGTCGCATACGTAGTGGACGCGTGTACTCTGTCACTACGGGGACCCCAGTCTTTCTCGCTGTGGCTTGGCTTTGTCGTAGTCTTTTGCGCCCGTGTTGCGCCTTTCCGGCTTGAAAATCGCAGTCATCGATATCCGAAGCCACCTACGATCGACGCCTTACAACTTTACCAGAAAAGCGCAGCCCACCCAGATTGGGCCCCTTTGTCCTGCCACCGCCTCCTCTTTTGACAGGGGGGGCTTGTTTGTCGCGGCGGCGCTCGGCTTGGTTCGTTCGTTGCAACTACTTCGCGCCTTCGCGGTCGCGAGCACCACACATGACACGCAACCAAGACTTCCCTCCGTTAGTGGCTGCCGGCCAACCAGAAAATGGGTGATTCACATTTCAGGCGTCATGGGGCTGAGCTGGACTCATGTCGCGCCCCATCTTTTCCCGCGCATACATGCCACAACCCCATCCATGCGTTCATAGGTTGGGCGGTTAGTTGATACAAGGGCAAGTATTTCCATGCTACACGTTGTATTTATATTCAAGCTACTCCCCCGTTCTCTATCTTTTCCAACAAAGGGTATCGAGTCTTTTTTGCTTGCTTTGCTCTTACTCCCACATACACACACGACCCAACTCACAATGGAACTACAACTACTAAGAGGTGTAAACCTTTGCATCGCCCTCGGGGCCGTGGCAACCCTTTGGGTGCTCGCAGTTGGTTACTTTGATGCCTTTGGAGGGACGCAAATTGCTAACCACGGTATACAGAAACTCATCACAGTTTTCCGCAACCCCATCTCAAGGGTGCCTGGGCCATGGTATACACACTTTACAGCACTGCCCAACCAAATGTCCATGTTCAAAGGCTTCACGCCCGGCCACGCCCACAGGCTGCACCAAAAATATGGTAAGGACCTATTCGAGATGACATGTCTAATGCCAAAGTGCAGCGCAGCGCTGACACAGCGCAGGCCGCATTGTTCGCACAGCCCCCAACGAGATTAGCATCGCCGAAATCGACGACGTCAAAAAGGTCTACGGCCACAAGGAGACGTTTCTCAAGCACCCCGCCTACCGCGCCCTTGCGCCCAGCAAGGTCGACTCCATGTTCAACACGAGCGATGTCGACCTGCACCGCCGCTACCGCCGCCTCTTGGCCTCGCCCATGTCCGAGTCGGCGCTCAAGACGGCCATCCCCGACGTCTACTCGCGCGCCACCGCCGCCGTCTACAAGATGGCCGAGGAGCTGCAGTCCCGCGGCGCCATTGACGTCTACAAGTGGTGGTTCTTCTTCACGACCGACACCCTCGGCGAACTGACCTTTGGCTCCTCCTTTAACATGATTGAGAGCGGCAAGGTAAGCGGACGCACCCCTCGTCGCAAAACCGCGGCAGAGCAGCATTGACCTAGTGCAACAATTAGAAGAACCAGTACTTTGAAGACATTCTCGCCGTCAACAAGTTTGGCGGCATCCGCCTGCTCGTGCCCGGCCTCACCAAGCTCGCGCAGTACATCACTATTCCCATTGTGGACAATGCCGTCGCGGGCGGGCAGCGCATGCGCGCGTACGCCATGCAGTCGATTGCGCGGCAAAAGGAGGCGGTCCTCTCGGGCGACGAAAAGGCGCGGGACACGCTCTTCTCCAAGGTTTTTGCGGCCAAGGACGACGACACGCTGACGGCGGAGGAGGTGACGGTCAACGCGCAGACGTACATTGTGGCGGGCTCGGACACGACGAGCAACACGCTCACGTACCTGACGTGGGCCGTCGCGCGGCGGCCCGACGTGCGCGCCCGCCTCGCCGCCGAGGTCGCCGGCCTGCCCCGACGACTTCTACCC